>NC_067144.1:74750097-75052597 GCF_903995435.1 Acomys russatus | reverse complement strand
GCTCCAAAGAGAGTGTGAAAGGTAAAAGCAGTCCTCAGCCAGTGGCACATGCCTCACACAGCTGTTCCCGAGGTGCTGGCTCCTGTCTCCTCCTGCCTTCCAGAGCCTGTGCTATGTGTGTTCTCTTACAAGAGAGATATCCTCGAGGTCAGTCAAAGTGTTCACTAAAGAGTAAAGCTCAGAAGTAGCAGGGGGACGGGAACAGGCCCCGCCCCTTTGTCCTCCAAACACTGAGGCCAGTGTGGCAGCCAACCCCAGTGTGGTGGACTGCAAAGTTTTGTTCCCTAATTCCCGAAGAGTGTTCTAGCAGCCAAAAGGGCCTGTCCCGCAGGCAGCCCCATCACCGGGAGCATTGATATCACACAACACATCAGGCAAGTTTTGGACAAACACATAAACTCTAAAGAAAGCCAAGTAGTCAGATATACCGGGTGGTGTTGGTTTCAGAAAAAGCTGAGCGCACAAGAGACAGAAAGGATGCGCCTCAGCATAGATGGCCTCCTCTGCACCAAAGTGTGTGTGACTCTTCGGACGGACACAAACGCAGAGCTGGTATTTATTCCTCTCTTTGTTAAACACTCTTGGCCTTCCTGTGTGCCCCTTCTTGCAGATGACCGCTCCACAGTCCTGCTGACAGATGCTGACTTTGGGGAGGCAGCGAAACAGAAGTCTCTGACAGTGACTCACACGGTGCATTACCAATCGGTGTCTCAGGCCACCGGGCCCCTAGTGGATGTTTCAGATGCTCGGCCAGGAACAAGTGAGTGGTCAACAGCACTTGGAATGTGCTGTGGGTGTTATCAACGCTGACAATATTTCGTGTCCCTAGCCAACACAACTGTGGGGCTTCTTCATTGCACACCTAAGTAATAGTAGTAATTTTTAATTGGGATATTTGAGATTTCATTTATTTCTTGACACTGTTAAGTATGTGTCAGTTCAAACCAACAAATCTTAGTATTGGTTTACTGTAAAAAATCTCCAGAAATTTTAGGTGGATTGGATCCTTTGAACTTTGTAAAACATGCAGAAAAGAAGGGTGACTAATTTTAGTGTGTTTGGCAGCGTTCCGTTTGGGGAAAGAAACACTCTCACATGTGTTATCCACAGCAACCTTGTCCTCATAAGCAGATGTGAGAGTCCTCAGTTCACGTATTGGAAGGCGGAGTTTCAGACAGACAACTCCAAGTTATACACATCAGGTGGGAAAACCAGAAAGCTGCCGTACGCGTGTCTGACCTCGAGGCTTACATTCGTCTCCTAAACACACAAAGAAAAACGACAGTTCCGGCCGACACAGACATTTTTGTTTACTTAATTATTCATATTTGCATTCATAATAGATGGAAGTTAATTACCGCAAAGAGTTAGGTCTCCTAATGTGCATCCAGCTTATTAGTTGGGTAGTCTGGTTTCTTCATAATTTAAACTGTTCCTAAATCCCTTTAAAGGGTGAGAAATTGATGCCCCATTTTGTTGTCACTTTGGAAGCTTTTCTCTCCGGCTTTTAGTTTGGAAGTGAAATTCACACTTCTAGAGCCATAGAGGGTCATGAGAACAACCCGTGATGTATTGCCGGGCGCTGAAGTCTGCAGATTCCAGCGTGTGCCACAGAGTTCATGAAGTGACTGATCAACTCCCAAACCCGGTGGTTGCACACTCGGGAAGGTGTTGAACAGGGCTGAAGGTCACCTGCGACAGTGGCTTTGATCATGTTGAAGCCAAATTTCGTCTGTCCCTTGTGCTAAAACTGTCTCCTCCCCTCTAGGGATATCAGTACGTCCTGGAGACACAAGTAGGACGTGAGTGAAACAGGTAGCTGTCTGGGTTTGTGTCTACAAGCTAAGAGCCTTGTTAGGGAAATGCTTCGCCCACTCTCCAGCCACTGGCTTCATCACTCTGGTCCAAGGCTGGCCTTCAGCCTCTTCCTGGCGGTGCCCTCTTAGATTTCTAGGCTACTTTTTGCTCTTAAATCAAGGCAAAGTTGACGCATATGGGAGATATGTCTTGCCTGCCTTGATCACAGCACATTGGTTCCATGTGCCAGGTAAAAAGCAACACAGAATCATGCTTTCCTTCGAATAGTCAAGGAGCAAAGATGTCCACATGGCTATCGCAAACAGTTAATGCAAGAGAAGAGGCAGTGGCGGGAATGTACCAGAAACTTCCCATTGCATGAAGGGGAAGCCCTGGGATAGTGGGGAGTGGTTTTGCCGGCATTTAAACTATCAACAGACGCTGTACAGTGCAGACACTGTACAGTGCAGACACTGTACAGTACAGACACTACAGTGCAGACACTGTACAGTGCAGACACTGTACAGACAGACACTGTACAGTGCAGACGCTGTACAGTGCAGACGCTGTAAGCCAGGCGTGCCAGCCAGCAGGCAGAACCCTGGAGGAATGTGCTACGCATCTTGTGGCTTTGAGGTTGTTAAATGTCACTGGGGAAATTGACGAATTCGTTCATTCAGCATTGAGACGTGGTTGTTCGGGTTCTGCTTGGCACAGATGGCTCATACTCGGTGGCAGGAGTGCGCTGCAGAGAAAATGGGGAAAGACGTGTGTTTTCATTTTAGTGGGAAGGCAGATACTAAACAAGGGATTCGTTTTCTTTCTCGGGATGAGTTAGATAAAGAAAAGGCAGGATGAAGAGATACAGAGTCAAGGCAGTCTGGTGTGGGAACGGTGGGAGGGGGTTCCCTGGACCGGGGTTCTTCGGGGAGGCTGCCATGGAGGAGGATGGGTGAACCAAGGCCATCAGAGGGAGAGCTAGAACTGGCTGTCAGGAGAGAGCAGGAAGGGGGGAAAACCCAAGACTCTCCAGCCCTGGGGTGCTGGCAGGCTGCCAGGAAAGCAGTCCCCGTGGGTATGAGACAGGGACAGCTGCCCACACCAGGCCATGCATTCCAGTTTCATTCTGAGAGTCCTGCAGCATTTGTCCTAAGATCCAACCTGGCTGTCACCTGGACATGCTACAATTTAAGAGCATGGTTTCTTTCCCTTTATAGTGAATTGCATTAAAGCGCGCTGATGGCAAGCATCGCCGTCTAGCTCTCTCCTCCTGTGCTAAGACGGAATTGTTTTGTTTAGCGTCATCCTGAACTCACTCGATTGAAGATTTTATTTTTCCTATTAATGTTTTTCTCAAAACTGAAAATGTCAGAGATCAGCGATAGTCAAGGTTTTTTGTTTTGTTTTGTTCTTAATGAAGACAGTGGGTGACTTGCGCCCACAGAAACTTCAGAAGTTTGACCCTCAGGAATGTTCCAGAACCCAGGTCCTTGCTTACTCCCTGGAGCTTGCCACCACCTCTGACCCTGTATCACGCCTGTGTCAGCACAGCCCTGTGGTCCTGTGGCCCAAGCCCAGTGCTGCTGCAGCTTGTTGGGTTTGCAGAGATTCATTGGAGAAGCCAGCTCTGCAGCCAGGGGTTTCTGCCTCTGCAGCTGCAGCTGCACACAGATCAGAACCAACAATGAAAATTCCTCCTGTACCAAGCAGGGCTGGGGCCTTCTGATCACTATTCCCTCAGGGCCTGCGGAGGAACAGAGTTCTGTAGGTTTTTGCATTAAATTAGACACTATTAGGAATCTGTGGTTTGAAGCATATGGGAGCACACACACACACACACACACGCGCGCACATACACACATGCACACACACACAAACACACACGCGCGCGCGCATACACACATGCGCGTGCGCACACACACGCGCGCGCACGCACACACACACGCGCGCACACACACACACACACACACACACACACACACACACACACACACACACACACTCCATGCAAACACTGTGTCATTTTGTCAGAGTCTTGAGCATCTGCAGGCTTTGGTATCCAAGGAGGCTCTGGGGTTCAGTCCCGACGGATACCGAGGTTTCTGTGATCCAACTACGTCCCCCATGGTGTCAACCACAAAAGCCATCATTCTCTGCCCTCTGTGTTATGATTACGCTGCCATTGCAGGAGCCTTTGTTTATCACTAGAGCACAGGAAAAGCTGCTGGTTGTAGATAAACGTGATTGCACTACAGAGCTGTGTTCCCAAGTGCTTCATTAGCTCGCCAGGGGGGTGTGCCAAGTTCTTGTCCTGTGGGTGAAGAATGGAAACAAGGTGGCATCCATTGCTTTCCATGTGTGAAGACATATCCTCTGGCCGTGTCCTCTGCTCCGCTTATAGCCTTTCTCCTGCACAGATGGCACTGGCGTTCTACACTTGAACCCAGGCCTTCACTGGCATCCTGTTGCCAGCACGTGCCACAGTGCACGGCACACATTAGGCACCTGGTGAAGATGTTCAGGCTCTGACCCACCACAGAGTGCTGACGTCAGGATGACAGCACTAGGAGTGACGGGAAATTTAAATCACCTAAGTAGAACCTGGGAAGCCAACCGATCCCACCTCTCTCTGGTTCATCTCTGGAGATCTGTGTTCAGCGCGAGTGTGTCTGCCCTAACCTTCTGGAACTCTCACGCTCTCTCCTCTCTACTGAAAAAAGTGCCCACAAGATCATCTCCTGGGAAAACTAGCAAAGTGGGCGGGTGTGACAACCTATGATTATCTTTAGGGGCTGGATATCATATTTACCTGAAAGCTACTCGTTTGTTCATTCATTCATTCATTCATACGTTCGTTTGCTCACTTGTATACAGAGCATTTACCAAGAATCCATTAAATATCACCTTTCTCTGTTATCTGTGGGTTCTGGGACCTCCAAGTTGCTAAAAAGCCATGGCTGCTCAGGTGCTCCGTATAAAATGGCTTTCTTAGTTCGTTTTCTGTTGCTGTGATAAACGTCATGATCAACATCACCTTGGGGAGGAAGTGCTTTGTTCCATCTTACACACCCAGGTTACAGCCAGTCACTGAGGGAAGTCAGGGCAGGGAAGGAACGTGAGGCAGGAGCCGATGGAGGCAGAGGTCATGAAGGACGCTGCTTACTGGCTTGCTCTCCATGGCTTTCTCAGCCTGCCTTCTTACACAGCTCAGAAGCACCTACCCAGCGCGGGGGGTGGGGGGAACCACCATAGTCTAGGCCCGTCTACCTCAATCAGCAATCAAGAAAAAGCCCCCACAAACCTATCTATCTATAAGTCAGTCTGACAGAGGCATTTTCTCAATTGGGGTTCCCTCTTCCTAGATGACTCCAGCTTGTGCTAAGTTGACAAAAAAGTAACCAACACATTGGTGTTTCTATATAAGATGTGTGTACTTTAAATCCTCGTGTGTACTTTAAATAATCTGTGGATTCCTCATAATGCCCAGTATCCTGTGTACCCTGTGTGAATAAGCTGCTACCCCACCCTAGTCAGAGAAGGATGACAGGGTGACTCTACATCTTGTTTTTTTCCCCCTGGATAGTTCTAATTAGGGGCTGCCTGAACCCTTAGGTATAGAACCAGCAGATGTTGAGGTCAAATGATTAAAAAGTGCCCCTGCTGGCATCTGATCCTCACGTTGCCCAGGGACACAGACTGTCAATTTCACAAGTTATAATTCAATCCTCTCACATAGACCAGGAAATCAAGATCCCAAGAGCTGTTCTCACAACTTGAAAGCAAAGCAAACACCCCTAAGCCCCAGACAACTGCACCTGCGGCCAAGAATCTCTAAGCCCAGGAATCATAGACCCTGGGGCTCAGGCTCAGCCCAACACCTCCCCTCCCCCACCACGTCTTTCTCCTGACTCCCACTTCTGCACTGGGGCTTAGGTCTGCCCACAGGTCCTCACTCCTGAGGCGGAGTCCCTTGCCAGACATGGCCTGAATCCCAGATGCTCTCCAAGTTCTCAGCCCACAAGCTGTGACCTTACAATGCAGAGAAGCGCAGGAAAGGTAGCTGATGTTGGCCAGAAAAAGAGTGCTCTTTGCTGTCCCCATCTCCTCTCCTGCGCAGCCCCAGCCCTGCACCACCTCTGAGTAGAGCAACTTCACGTTCCTGTATTGTGCCACAGCCAGTGGCCTGGTCATGCGGGCTCTCGGCCTGGCCCTTGCCTGCCCATCCCTGTCTGTCTCCACCCATCAAATTTCTGAAACGTCTGGTTCATGAATTTGTAAGGGGCATTCTTTTGCCAAACTGTCTAAATCAAGTTTTGAGCCTTCGAGATTAACTGAGTTCTCCCAGTAAACCCAGGGCGTGTCCCACCAGGATGATGCCGGCTGCTCGGGCATCACAGACTTAGATACCCAGGGTGCCCTGCCACATTCAGATCACCCAAAGCTAAAGGTGGCAATGATATCAGCAGTCTCAGAAATAAGGGGCACAGGCCTACTCAAATGAGGTCATGAAGCCAGAGTTACATGGTTTTTGAGTAACGAAACTAGGCTTCAAAACCAGATGACATATTTCAAAAGCACTACACGTAGGCCCTGTGTGCAACCTCCAAGTATAGATGATACTACATAAAGGACATGTGGGATCTAAAGAAGGCCTCACATATAACACACAGGTGAATATGCATGATTTTGTGTGTGTATATACATACATATGCATGTATATATACATATAAGTGGGTTCTCATGTCTACTGCATTTTCATCTGTAGATTAACCCCCCATACATTACAACCCAACGATGCAATGTAATCACTGATTTCATAGCATTTACATTGCATTGACTTTTATTATTCAGATAGAAATTATTAAAAATACACAGGAAGATGTGACTACGTTGTATCCAAATAATGGGAGAAGCTTACAGCACTTACAGCATATACACTGAATCTTTACTGCTGTAACTTTGAATATATACTCTATCACCCAGCACAGTACTAGGGAGTACAGGAAAAAGTAGCTCTGCTGCACAAGCGGATCCAGCCATCCACCGAAAGGCCCGGATGAGCATTTGCTGCTTAGGAAGGGAACTGGTCAGTCCCACTGTTAGCACATGACAAGGCCGCTGAGCCCCTGCAGCCGAGGCCTCACTACAAGATGTAAGAACAGACAGCAGAGGGTTAGAAGAATCCGGCGAGCAGGGCACACGTGACATGCTTTGTAACCGACCTATTACCCGCACAATCCTCTCTGATCCTGAATTTGGGATAATTATTAAAACAACTCGATTCAACGGGCAGAAACTTAATGCAGATTTAGACCCCCGAGTTGAAAGGTCAGGAGTTGTTTCTATCCCTTGCTCTCCACCCGCCGGCTGCTTAGCAGGCACGGCACTAACCGCTAAGTCGTATTTATATTAGAGGTTTGGAAACTTGACAAGGAATCTTCCATGCCGTGGCATAAAACTTCCTAGATGAGCTAGTCAGCCTTGCAAAGTCACCACCGAGCAGAATCCAAGTATTTACATCGCTGGCTTGGAAGCTGTCCTGTCTCGTTCAATTCAGATACAAAATAATGGTTACTAAATCCTGGTTATTAAAAACAATGTATCAACTATCCTTGTCTCCCCACACCCTGACACCATTCCGCACCCGGACAGACACCTGCTTAGTGCAGAACAGAATTGTGGCCTGCGGCTCAGAAAACGAATACCATGACCTATATTTTCAACATTTATCAGGCCACTGCTAGCACTGTCCTCATCCTGGGGAAAGGGAATAATGAATAGAATTAACTAGAAAAGAGTTCTAGCTTTGAATAGAAAATTTCCAAATAGGGAGGTCTCCGTGGGGAAGGGAGGCCATGAGGAGGAAGAGCTGTGCTCCACCACTGAGGAGTGAGCTTGCAAAGGCAGGAAACAGGGGTGAGCATGGGAGACCCGAGGAGAGCATTAGGGGCTTTGAGTCTGCCCCAGCATCCAGGCCAAGAGAACACTCAGACTCCTCTACAAGTGTGGCTGCAAGAAACCCAAAGAATTACAAAATGAGATTCCTCAAAACTTACATAAGGGGCTGGGTAATTTTCTAGAAAAGACTCATTAGCATTTAAATAACAAGCTGTACTTATTTAAGCCCCACTTATCAAGTCAATAGTGCCTGGAAGACATTTAGACTCCTACCCATGACACTGTTTCTCTGTCTCCTGGAGGCCCTCTCTGGAAGGCTCCTCTTCCTTGGGAAAAACACAGTTATCGCTCACACCTTGCTACGCACAGGGCTCTAACACTTGGCTCATTTGCACTCTCATCAAAGCTGAAAGCTGTCTTCTAATGAAGCCTCTTCCGAAGAATTTTGCAAGCGATGAAATGTGTCTTGGAAAAGAAAAAAAAAAAAAAGAAAGAAAGAAAAATCAATGTGGCCAAAAGCATGCGCCGGGACCGGGTCTTTTGATGACCCAGAGAATCCTAAAATGTATTGATCTGGCCATCTTCTTAATGCTTCTCTCCTGAATCCTAGGATGATGGATTGGTTCAAAGACCAATAACTAGAAACCTGCAAAGGGGAAAATCTTCCATTTACAAAGAAAGGCTTTTCCCTGATGCCCAGTGTCAGCATTTCGTGCTCCAGTGGGAATTATGGGCAAGCCATGGTCCTGTGCACACCCACCTACAGACATAGACAGCTGCCATCAGACCACATCTGGCCAAGTAGGAGACAGTGCCTGAACAGAGGGGCAGAATGCCCAAGCTGCCATTGCTTGTCCACGACATGACTTCAGGCTGTTCCAGTCCCAGCGTACATATAGACAGCTCTAAAGACATACCCTTGCCTCTGCCCTGGGGAGAAATGCAAATTCACAGGGGCAAGTAATTGAGCATAGATGGCGGTGTCCAGAGTTGGATGTCAGTTCGTTCTATTGAAGTAGCTGCGCCTGTGCTAAATTCCGAGCGTACAGAACCGGGGAAGGCCCTTCCAGGACCCTGGGCTACTTTCAGATAGAGTCGCAGAAAAACCACTCCAGGGAACAGAACACCTCCCCTGCTCTACAGAATTCTGGGAAAGGCCCATTCCAGGGTCCAACGCATGTTGCTGCTGCTGGGTGTCCCTTTATAGAGCTAAGAGCATTCTGCACCCCCCTCCCACCTGCTGCCTTTAGTTTCAGACTTGAAGGAAACATAACTCCCGCAGGACTCGTGGACCTCGACGCTTCTTACAGACAGTTGACACATGTCATCCAGAGGCCATTTAACTGTTTATTGTCCATATGAAATAAAGCCAAGTCTTCTTCATCAGAGTTCCCAGGATGCTCATGGAGAGGCATGCTGCCACACGCTGAGAGAACAGTGGGACAGAGAATAGATGTAGTCTCTGTCTCCAGGGGCTTCAGCTTAAAGTTCTGGGGAAGGAGCAGGTGTTCCGGAGCCACTGATGTCAGTGTCCTAAAGCTTTAGCAGCCATTGGCCAGCCTAGACTCAGGTGCAGTGCTCGGCTCCCCCTGAAGGGGGCAGTCTCCCCCTGTAGCTCTCCCTTCATAAGGCATACAGCGTAGGGACCCACCCTGCTCCCCCTGTGACCTCCTCTTGAATTATTATGTATGCAGTGACTGTTTTTCCAAATGAGATCATGTTTGATGTCTCTGGAGTCAAGATGAGAGCTTGGGGGGCCATGGGGAACAGAGTGTAGTTCAGTCTATGCTGAAGGTTGAATGGACCTCAGAAAGGAAATCTTGTTCAAACACATTTGGTCAGCTTCCCTCGTCTAACAGGAAAGTTAAAATGAATGTTTCATAGGACTGTTAACAGCCACGAATAAGGTTCTGTTATGCATCTTCCAAACCCAAATGGGGTGTTCTTCTGCTTGTGAGAGTTCTTAAATGCTTAAATATCTGGTGAACTTGGTAGACTATGAAAGAAGTCAAGGGGGCCTTCAATGGAAAAATCCAAGGAAGGCTTGCCAGGGCCTCGGCTGAGTGGGGAGGCTGACAGCTTGCAGGACCCCTGAAGACAGACCCCCATCAGTCCCCTTGTTCTTTGCAGACCCCACCACCAGGAGGAACGCGAAGGCTGGACCCACAGCAAGAAACCGGTATGCCAGCCAGTGGACCCTCAACAGACCCCACCCCACCATCTCAGCACACACCCTCACCACGGACTGGAGACTGCCCACTCCCAGGGCTACAGGATCCGTGGACAAGGAGAGCGACAGCTACAGTGTCAGCCCATCACAAGACACAGGTGGGTTCTGTGCACCTCCCCTTTGGGCATGGCAGGATTTCCCCAGCTTAGTGAGGAGGGAGGCCTGGGACACCTCCTTTTCCTCCCGCCTGCCTTCCCTTGAGAAGGCCACTTTCACGTGACAACCGCTTCTCCACCAGTTTCCAGGCCGACTGTGTAGCCTTCCCCACGTGCAAGGCCTCACTGAGCTCTGCAAGGTCGAACAGAAGCGAGTCTCTTTTGCAGATCTCGTGAATTCCTCACCTGTGCTGCTCTCCCCTTTTAGTTCCTACCTACCCTACAGAGAGAAAGACACTTTATTTCTCACCCACACAGCAGCAGTAATTGCTGATTGCGCTCTGAGGGCGTCTGACCCACTCCCACCTCCAGGACTAAGGGCCTGAACTTGACACCTTTCCATGACAGGGTCATAGCACCCCTTAGAGGGGTCACAGGCCTGTCCTTCTGGCAACTAACCAGGTTGATTATAAGGTAAACAAGCCTTGGAGCTGATGGCACCAACCACCAAGCTTTCACTTCTGAGAATGAACTTTCCTAAACTTTCAGAAGTTATGTCTGAACCTAACAGCTATAGGAAATTTTAGTACTCTTTTTATTCACAAAACACTTCAAAAACAGGGCTCCAGAGGCGGTGTGTCCCTGTGGGAATTTATTTTTATGTCTGTTATTTTCTCTTAGAAGGTTCTCAGAGGTGACTTAAAAACTTTTCCATAGATTTAAATTATAGAGACACCTCTGACTGAGGTGATAGGGCCTCGCTGCGAAGCTGTTTGCACTGGTTTTGTCCTATTTTCTAGTTCCCATCAACAGTGGTAACAACAAAGGATGAGACCTGGAGGCCAGGGACTATTCTGCCTTGTGAAAAGGCCAAGCCTCAGTGCATGTGTGCGTGTGTGTGTGTGTATGTGTGTGCATGTGTGTGTGCATATGTGGGAGTGGGTGCATATGTGTGTGCATATGTGTGAGTACATGTGTGTGTGCATATGCACAGGTGTGCGTGTTGTATGTGTCTGTAAGTATGCATGTGCACACATTCACGTGTTCCCATAGAGGACAGAGGCTGACACTGAGTGTCTTTCTCCAACACCTCATCTTATTTTCGAAACGGGCCTCTCACTGAGCCTGCAGCTCACCAATTCAGCCTTGTGTTGAAGGCCAGCCTCCTCAGAACAGCCTCAGCCGAGCCTCCCCAGATCCTGTGCATCTGGAAATTACAGCCGCAGGCCAGAGAAGGTCATCACATTGGTTCAAACATAGGCCACTGACTGAGTCACCCCCCCTCCCCCTCTTCTCTCCCCCGTGGTACAGACCGAGCTAGAAGCAGCATGGTCTCCACAGAAAGTGCCTCTTCTACCTACGAAGAACTGGCCAGGGCCTATGAGCACGCCAAGATGGAAGAGCAGCTGAGGCATGCCAAGTTCACCATCACAGAGTGCTTCATATCCGACACGTCCTCCGAGCAGCTGACGGCAGGGACAAACGAGTACACAGACAGTCTGACCTCCAGTACCCCTTCAGAGTCGGGGATCTGCAGGTTCACTGCGTCTCCCCCAAAACCTCAGGATGGAGGACGAGTGATGAACATGGCGGTTCCGAAGGCCCATCGGCCAGGTGAGGAGGCAGGGCGGGGCGGGGACCACTACTGAGGACGTCTGTCCACCCTGAGCAGTTCTGGTCAGTTCTCGGGCTGCATGGATGCTCCACTGACTGGCTGAGTGCTGCAGGGCGAATCTCTCCCACAGTTGTTTGCACCGGAAGCAGCAATAGTCACTTCTTTTATTTGTGAATCTGAGATCTGATGGGGGAGGGGGGTCTAGGGAGGGGAAGCAAGCAGTAGCTGCGGGATTCGCTCCTTAGAAATGGCTAACGCAACTGGCAAGTCTCTGGCAGCCATATTCCTGTGTAAATGTTTCCAGAAGGTGGCCTGAGCATCCTCCTACTTGGTGGGTCAGTTCTAAATACAAGCATCCTAGATGACGACAGTCAAAACAGCCGTGCCCGTAAGGTCGGTGGGGACCGTCACTATAACATGTTTCCCTAGGTTGGGTGCTTTATAAGGAAGGGGGGGGGGCTATTTAGCTCACAGCTCTGGAGGTTGCTGACATCAAACACAGTTAAGTGAGGACCTCAGAGTGAATGGGGGAGGGGCATTCATGTACTTTTAAAAGCCCATGTAGTGAGATAGGTGGGAAAGCACTCCTTTTTTTTTTATTATTATTTTATTCTTGTACATACACATTTATGTTATCACACATATATACAATAGATTACCTATGGCAAGAAGAGCCGTGATACAGTCAGGAATTATATAAGTGTTACATTCTTAGTGTTTTGGCTATTTGTACTTGGCAGCCTTGAAGAAGACATCTTTCCTATCTTGGTGCATCTAAATTCCTGAATGTAAATCAATCTCCATCACATCTTGTCATTATCAACTTAGATCACCTATCTAGACCTAAAAAAAAAAATACCTTAACCCCTAAACAATTAAGCTTCATTGTAAAACTAAGCTACCTGGTCTGCAGCTCCCTCAGAGGCTTGAGAAGGAGTGAACTTGATTATCTGAGTACACCAGGAGTGCAAGTTAGTAGTGGGAAAGCACTCTTTAACAACTAGCTCTCTGTTAACTAGTGCAGAACCACCTTAGGCCTCGTCCAGGGCAGTATCCCATGACCTAATGACCTCCCACTGGGCCCCCACTTCCTATGATTGCACCACCTCCCAGGATTAGGGCTCTGAAGACCCAGCTTCCAGCCCAGGGGCCCTAGGACACACGCTCACCATCCCGGGCCCCAGCACAGGCAGGACAGCATCCGTCCCACAGGAGGCTATTGTCCATGCAGAGCCTGGGAAACTTAGGGTGGACTCAAAGCCTTCCTGTGGCTTCTAAAGGCCGTTTCCCCGGGAGCTTCTAAAAAGAGAGCGGTCTTAGCAGGGCTCAGTGCCAGGGGCCTCCTTTACCTAGGTACTCACTGAAGATGACAGAAACTGGAAATTTTAGGTCAGGGGCTAATATGACCTTCAGCTTGACCTTGGGTGGATACCCTGGGCTTGTGAGAGCTAAACCTTTACACATGATGGGAACAGATGTACAAAGCGCACAGGCACAAAGGCCCAGTCTTTCATGGCGCTCACAAGTCCAAGGACTCCACAGTCTAAGCAAAACAAAAAAACACCAGGAACCTCCGTCCACCTGGGGGCTTTGTCAGCAGTCTGGTGTTCTGTAGCGGCTCTGTTCTTACATGTTGGCTATGGTATTGACAAGCCATACCCAGTGCAACTGAAGCAAAGCTTCAGACTGAGCCCAGCAGGCCAGTGGGCTGCTAACCCCAGGAAACACCTTTTGTGATTTTGTTTTGCCCATCTGTGAGAGATGCCCCATACCCTTCCCCTCCGTGACCAGCCAAGGATGCGATCCACCATGAGGCCAAAGTTCTAGCACTAGGCCAAAAAGTGTCCTTCCCTTTAAGTTATAACCACCGCTTTCAGGCTTCTGGCATAGGGCACAGCTGAAACAAGGCCCTGATAAATGCATTAAAATATATAAAAATAAGAATTACCTATCCAGCAAGCAATCTCCCAAATGGACTCAAGACTTGTGGCAGATGCAATAGTCAGAACTCTATTTATTTTCCTTCTGTCTGCTTCTGCAGGGACAGGACGAGCTGTTGTTTGTGGGTATTTTTAATCTCGTGTATTTTGCTGCTCTTGGTATTTACTCAAAAGGGGCAAATGAAAATAAGATGTGATAAGTGTAATGGCTTTTGGACCTTGCTCATCCTAGAGGTGGCAAGACCAGCAGGAGGGAAGATGAGCCACTGGGCATCTTTTTGGCTGCACTAGCCACAATCCACAATCGGTGGGCATGGCGCTGGCATTGTTGTACTGGGTTTGTACATCAGCACACGGAAAAAATGCAGAGAAGCAAGGCGGGGAGAAAGTGCTCTGGGGTACCAGCCAACCTCCAGGTAGTTGTTAGACTTCCTGGAGCGTAGGGGTCTCCACACATGCTGCTGGGGGGCTTCTTCCTCTTTCAGCCACCATCGATGTCCCTAAATCACCCACTTAATCTCTATGCCCCCTGTAAGTACTTTCTGCTCTCACATAAGAACTTGCCATCACTTCCCCTTCAAGTGTGATTTGGGGCATAGAGCGTGCTCCCTGGTAGGATGGCTGCCCTACTTTTGCGAGCCTTTAAAACCATTAAAGGCTTCAGATGGCTTGTTGTCTGTACGGTTGGCGTAAGGATTTTTTTTTTTATTTATTTAAAGTCTATACTTGGTTCATGATGTTGTTGCCTGGGTCCCTTAGGGCATCCCTGGTACCACCACAAAGTGGCTATCATCTTAATGCATTATTTAAAGTAAAGTGATTTTATAACTTTAGATATGAATAATTTCTTAAATCAATGTGAGTTCGGATGTCCACACACTCTGTTCTGTCTACCCCACAGGGATGTGTCATTATTGCATCTTGTATATGCTTTAGGGGGATGTTTCATCCTCTGGGAGCCTTTCTGTTGTTCATTCTTAATGCAACTCAAGTTTGTGTGGGAAACAGTATGGTTCTGGACGATCCCGAGTCCAGTGTGAGAGCAGATTTGAAGGTGTAATGACCCCCAGAGCAGGTAGATCAAGTACAGCACAGGCGATTTCCTGACAGAGTCACCCATGGTCCTGGGTGACAGTGGGACCAGGTTAATCTTTCTGGTTTGGGTTAGAAAAACTAGAGCCATAAGGTCAGGGCAGAAGTGACGTGAGTCAGCCCTGAATGCACCAATGCATAATGCCCAAGAAAGTGACCAAGAGGCTGGCAGAGCTCTGGTCCCAGGATCTGGCTGTAAAACTCCACATCCCACTCCAATAGTCCCTGGGGAGACCTGCAGGGCCACTTAGGGGTTGTTGAGGTGGAAATGAGTCAAGATGGCTGCGTTCACTTCAAGTGGAAGACGTGCAAAGTAGAAGGCTGTCTGACATCTCTTGGTGCTAACTGCAGGAAGCAGCCAAGCTGGCAGCTCTTTGGCCATCCTCCACCCCGCCCGTGCCCCTGCCCCCGCCCCCAGCCCCACCCTCACGCCCGCCCCCATGTCCCTCTGAGTTCGGGATAAGGCATGTCATTGTCAGCATCTGAGTACAGCCTTACCACGATCTGGTTAGCTTTTTCCCTCTCTGTGCCACTAGCTCTACGTTTTATCTCTGTATCCTTTCTGCCTTTCTTCAGTACCAAAAATTGTGATCCCAAACTTTCAAATTCCATGCAAATGGGAATCAAGTTACAAACATGAACTTGACCAGGTCATGGCTCTAAGGAAGGAGGAAGCAGGTCTTGAGTATTTTTGTCTTTCTTTCCCAGGCTTATAGATATCCAGTGGGCACCTAGGCAGCGCTCAAGAAATAGTCTTAAATGAATGAACAGGGTTGGAATCCACATGTGATGCTGTGCCTGTGCACACTGCACACAATATAGACATTATTGGATGTATTCACACTTAATGTTGTATTTGTGATGAGACTGAACAGTGGGCTAATACTTTAAAAACCAGGAGTGAGTAGTCAGATATGTGCAGATACAAAAGGACATGCAAGTTGACTCCAACGTACTTTTAAGCAAAATGCTGTATTTTTCTCCTCTTGCCCTTCACAAATCCAAACAAATCAGTTCCAGGTGGAGGATGATCTCCCATGGGTCAGAGTCTGGCTGTACATTTTAATACTTCCTGACTTGAATATTGAGGATCTGTGTACATTTTAATAGTACATCTTACTAGAATGCGCTTGCTTCCCTCGGTCAGGGACAGCAATTCCCATCTTTAAAAAGGCAAAAACGTTCAAGCTCTACATCCCTCTGAGGAGCTTCTGGAAAGTTCGGGGGGGGGGGGTTGCTGTCCCTGGTTGTAGAGCCCTTCTTGGTTTTGTGAATATTCTGAGCTACTTTCTGCTGCTTTTTGGCTACGGCTTCTTCTTTATTTAGCCTGTGCAACCGAGAGATGACACTGCAGGGGTGAGTTAGATCAACTCAAAGCCTCCATGCTGCCTTCACACCTGACACAGCAGCCTCAGGGAAAGTGAGACCCCGCTAAGGTGTCTGCACCTATGCTCTCTTTCACCTTAAATCCATCCGCCCCAGCTCTGCACCAGAGATGCCTCTGAGGCAGCTGGCAGCTGGCCAAGGGCTTGCTCATCCAGCCAGCTGTTGTCAAGGGGGTGGGGCCACTGAACAGCCAGGTCTCTGAAGCTATTGTTGGATTATAATTTAGTATTCCTTCACCTCATTATGTCACCCTCTCCTAACCGTCTGAGTTTGAGCAAGGAGAGAGTGAGGAGTGAGGCAGGCCCCACAGCATGGACAGGCCCATACCTGAAAAACACAGGCATGTAGAGGATGGCTCAGCCTCTGCACGGTGGAGCACTGTTCCGACCTAGGTTACCTACCGTTCTGAACGTAAGTTTTGTTCTATATCTGAGGTCTTCGTTGTTGGTGTCTTAACAAAAATTAGACTCCAGAAGGCTTCACTAGCAAGTAAGTGATAAGCACCCCAACCTCCCTCCCCTTGACTCTCCACACACTTAGGCCTGGTGCCCCACCTCTTACAGGTACATTTGCTGCCCGCTGCAAGGCGTCACACTCCCTCCTGTGCTGGTTATCTTTCTGCTGATGTGACAAAACACCAGGACCAAGGCAACTTGTAGAAGAAAGTTTATTTGGCCTTAAGATTCCATGGTGGCATAGGGAAGGCACGGAGGGAGGACCAGGAAGTAGAGGCAACAGGGAGAGAAGGCTCAAGCCCATCCCCAGTGACACAGGGCCATGAGCAAGGCCTGTTCCCCTAACCCTCCTTAACATGCCATCATTCGGGGACTGTGTGTTTAAGTCCACAGAACCATGGGGGACACTTATCGGCCAAACTGCCACAGATTCTGCCGAGCAGCTGGGCCTCTGTGGAGCAGCTGGGCCTCCGTGGAGCAGCTGGGCCTCCGAGCTTCTCCTCTGCTCCGGAGGATCAGCTAAAGCCTAGGCACTGAGGCACATCACCTTCCTCACTTAGATTGACGTTCCTACCGTGAATGATGCTCCAAGAGCCGTGAAAAGGATGCCCGTTCAAGTGCAAGGCTCTGATACTTTCATGTTGGGCCATGTATACATGTCCCCACAACTGAGTGTGATCGAGCACATGCTCAGACACAGATGCAATCACATGGACCCAGCTCCAGCACGCACTTATATGTACTCTCAGTGTCTCAGGGCATCTCTGCCTCTTCCTTTGCAGCTTGGCTTTTAGACTTTAATGATATTTGAATTTTTAGGACCTGTACCTCTTAAGCCAATTTACTAGAATGTACTAGTTCTCTTTGCAGTTTGTACTCTAACAGGTGTCTGCTGAGTGGCTTGGGAGCTGAGGCTATGGTTCTAAATAGACGCAGAAAGACCCCACCTTAAAGGAAGCTATAGTGATGTAATTGCTTTAGGCCACGCCGAGTGCTGGAAGAAAAGCAGCTCAGGCATGGGGTATGACATAGCGGTGCTGTTTTGACAAAGATGGTCAGAGAAGCCCTTCAAAAGCAATGGACTATACATGATAAGAGCGAACAGGTGTAGAGAAGACCCTGTGGGGCCACTGTCCAAGTGGACAGAAGAGCTGAGGTAAAAGTTGGAGGTGTGACTGAGCTTGCGTCAAGAGACCTATCCGACCGATCAGACAGAGGCCCCAGGCAGGTCAGTTTCAGAGTCATGTGAGCTGACCGAGCTGCTGCATGGCTCCCCTGCTCACTCTGCGACCCAGGGTAGAGCGGTATGCTCATCCCTGCTCCTTCCTAGAAACCAGATCTCCCTGACGGGCAGTTCCGGCTCAGCTCCTTATAGATCCCCCTAGGATTCTAGTCTGTGCTCTCAGGGACGGCCCCTCGGCACGTTCAGGACAGAAGCTCTTCTTCTCGACGGCTCTATTCTTAGAATTCTAAGTATGTGACCTAATTTGCTTTCTATTGTGATTTAAAAAAAAAAAAAATCCATGACCAAAAGATACTTGGGGAAGAAAAGGTTTATTTGGCTAATATATCCCAATCTATTGAGGGAAGTCAGGCCAGGAAGTCAAGCAAGAGCAGAGGCGGGAACTGTGTAGGAAGGCTGCTTGCTTGCTTGCTCTCAGTCATCGTTTAGATTGTTTAGTTTCTTCTACCGTCCAGGACCATCCGCCGTGGGTGACCCTGCCCTCTGTGGGCTGGGCCCTCTCACACCAATTATTAGTCAAAACACTACTCCATAGACACAGCTGCAGACCGACCTGACGAAAACACTTCCCATATCCCCTCTTCTTCAGTGACTCTAGTTTGTGTCAAGTTGACAAAAACTAACCAGTCACTCCATTTTCTGGAAACAGAAGCTGAGCATCTATGTTACTGGGTCTTCTGGAGCCATGTCCTCTACTGTCCCTCCCTGTCTCTGCTTTCAGGAGGAGCCTACTGTCCCCGGGGCTCAAACACCGCCAAGTGTTCTGCAAAGTCTACACATAGCCGCTCCTGTTCCTCGGGCCGTCGGGCATTCCCTCACTCTCTGTACATGTTCTTGGCTACAACGGCATTTTCTTTGGCTTCTGAAGCCCTACGGGCAGCAGGCTGCTTTTTTGGTTGACTTGCTGGGGTTAGGTTCTAGTTGTTGGCTCTTTGAAGGGTGTATCCCGTCTCTCAGGAGGTGTTAGGTCTCAAAGCCTTACCCCAATGGGCCAGTGATGTAGAAATAAGAAGGCTGCCTGCGTCCCCATGAGTAAACAGGAACAGCTTGCAGAAAACCCTTTGCCACAGAAGACAAACAACAGAGCCCAACACAGTGACTTCAAACACCATGGCAACGCAGGTATGGACCACTACTACTGACAGACTTTCTTTACTATAGAAAGATACAGAGTGTTACCCCAACTGCCACCCACTAACTCACTGTTTCACCTGAATGGTGTATCACAAAAGAGGCCTGCAGAGAGGGGTCCTGAAAACACACCACAGATAGATCTTTAAAAACAAAACAAAACCTAAAAAATAGGGCAAAACCCAGCTGTGGAAGACAAGTCATGCCTGTGCACATACCTACATGCACACACATGTGCACACACAGTCAGCATCATGAACGTCTACAGAATGATTTGTAAGAGACAGAAATGGAGAACACCATCCTTTAATGTGGTCCCCTGTGGTTTCTGCCACATCACAGTCTAACGCATGCCAGAGAAAGAAGCAAGGCGTGCTTTCCAGGGATGTACCAGTTGAGCCTTTCTGTAGCTTTACCAGTGCTCTCAGAGTACAAGCTTGCAAGACACTGACAAAGCAGCACCACGCTTACTCTACAGTCTGCAGCCCCGAGTCCCAGCAAAGCTGTCTTGCTCGAGCGTGGCTCAGCTCCCGCGGTGAGGAGGTTCTAGGTACACCATTTCATTGGCTGTGGTCCCTAACACTGAGCAAGGACAAGCCCCTAGCCCAGTGTCAGTCACATGCCAGTGTGTGCTTCCCCAGGGGGCCTCTTGAGAGGGACAGATCTGTCTTAGAACCAACCTCATGTCCCTTCCCAGCATTCCCAAAGGACAATGCGTGAGCGCTCACTCCCAGAAGTCTAGGGAGTCGCTTCTGATGCCGCCTACTTTCCTATAAACTCCTTTGAAGACTGTTGAACTGTGACCAACTCAAAGTCCTACCCCTCACCTCAGTGTAGTTTTTAAGAGTCCATGAGCAAGTAGGAGGATCCACAATGTCAGTGCGCCCTTAAAAATGCATGAAGGCTCCGAACCGCAAGCCAAGAGCAGTAACTGAGCACAAACACTGCACCCTCTGATATTAATGTCACATTATTTATTTAGAGGTTTTTCTGGTTGCTGTTCGGGAGTGAAGATTCGTTTACAGAGAGGTTGGTTTACAAGGTTTTTATTACCACGGTATGACATTACTATTAAACTAAGACCATGTTAGATCCTGGCTGCCTGAGGTTAGGGCAGACTCCACCCCCGCCTCCGGTCACAAGCGCCTTGGCGGTAATGCTGCAAGGCTCATCGCTGTGAAATTGTTAGAACTCCAGGTCTAAGTGCCCTTTGCTTCTTACTTCTGCATCAATAACCAGCTGCATCCAAACACAGACATCAAAACCTTGTTAGAAATTGATGAAAGATCCTTTTTATGTCTCCCAGGAGGCAACTCGAGCCCCCAGGGGAACTGCGGTACACTTTACCTTTTCCATGAATTTGGGACAGCATTTGCATAGCTTCCCAGGTCCTGGATAACAAGGTTTAAGAGCAGCGTCAGGGTACAACATATCCAAGGATGCTCAGCCCTTCCGGTGCATAGACTTATTTCTTCCACAGGACACACTCGCCTTACATTTTCCAGTACAGATTCCATGATGTAGGGGAGACAGCTTAGTGCATAAGATGGACTCTGCCAGGCTGGAACCCCTCAAGACATCCCCAGGCCTCTGTACTTGACTGTGTTGCTTCAAGGGGTCCTCGAACTGTTGAAGAGCTGAGGGAAGGATTTCACCATGAACTTGCAAACCCCGGCCTTTCTGGTTCACCAGTGGCCACCTCACCAGGCTCACTGGGAGAAATGCCTGGGCTTTGCCTCTGGCCACTGTATGGCCGGCCCATCTTCCCATGGGCTGGTACACTGTGAGAAATGGTGCCCTACAGGGGTTGAGTTTAGTATGTGCCATGTAGAACTGAAAGGAAAGAAAGTTCCGCTTATAGTTTTATGAGCTTTCACCATCCACTCTGAGGGGCTCCCAACATCAGTGACATCAATTACTTGAGGCAGGGTGGTAATCTGTGGTGCTGGGGGGAGGGAGGGCTGCTGGTCACCCCCTCCCTTCTCATCCATACCTCCCTGCCCCGTCCCACATATAATAATATTGTCACATATCCCCCAGTACTTAGGTAAGCAACAGTGAAGGTTCGCTGGCCTGGATGAGGTGCTTGTAGTGGATGACAGATGCCCTTGGTGGCGGGGGTCGGGGGGGGGGAAGCAGGGATGAGATGTGTGGGCTGACACACCCCGCCCCCAGCTGCAGAATTCTGCAGCCGTTCTGATAGACTCTGCCTTCCCCTTTCCAGACTGAAATACGCTCAGACTTTGTGCATGAGTCTGAATACATTGAGAAAGCTCAGGAAGTTCTTTAGCTAAAAGGAGGTAACATTTGCATAGAGCAGCTTTCACAGCATCCAGGCCATCAGGGCAGACGGGCTGAGGGCCCCCTTTCCTTGCAGGAGGATGACAGGCCCCGAGTCTTCGGTGGGTGAGGGGCTGCAGTAGCAAGAGCCATGTCTAGGAGGGGCCAGGGGGCCGGACTGCATTTGTATGCTGGCTGGCTAGGAGAAGGGGATAAATCGATGCCAGCTTTGCTTAATCTGGACATTCGGAGACATTATTGTCACTGAAGGTCCCCAGAGGGCTGTGGCAGAGGATGAGGAATGAAGCATTATATTCAGAAAATAACACATAGCACGGAGTTAATAGCTAAATCACCCTCCTCCCTTGAGATACAGTCAAACCTGAGGCTTGTGCTCCCCCTGGAAGGTCAGAGGTGAGTGCAGTTTGCCACCTATAGCAAGGCCCAGGGGGAAAGGTGAGAAAGGGCACCTAGAATGAATAATGTGCATTATCCTGCTGGGTCAGGCACATCTTTGAAGCCAAGAAGGGGCTAGTCCCTGACTGTAATGCACAGGCACTCCCATCACACACACACACACACACACACACACACACACACACACACACACACACACACACACACCCTCTCTGATGTCCCTTGAGTCACAAAGGGCTTTTTTTCTCCACAGCTTTCCTCTACCTATGACCCCACCTTTAATCTTCATCTCTCTGTGTCTGTTTCCATCTTCTCTGTGTGTGTCCCATCTCTTTGATCTGTCTTCTCCTACTGTTCCTTCATCCACACCCCTCCCTTCCCCCTCCCCGGCCCAGCTCAGCATCTTCACCTGTGCTTCAGCTTCCCTGAGTTCTGTTTCCTGAGAGGGCATCCTGTCCTGTGGTCCTGCTGTTTGATACAGGGCTGTAGAGCACAAGAGCAGCCAGTGCAGGGGCTTGATGGGCACACGGATGTGCACTTCAAAACTGCCGGAGCCAACAGTGGATTGTGTTTCAGAGGCCCAGCTGGGACCCCAATAATCCTCTCTCCCTGCTTGGCGTGGGAAAGAGGTACTCGCTGGGCTGAGGTAACCCCGGGAAAAGCTATGCAGGTAGTGAGGTGCACAGCGACAAAGGGGATGGAGGGGATGAAGGAGAATCCAGGTTGGATGTTCCTCTTAACACAGGCATGGGTGTCTGTGTCTCTGTCTCTCTGTCTCTCTCACTTTGTCGGCTGTCTGTGCTCCAAGCGCTGTCTTGTACTCAGCTCTTTCCTTGCCCCTCTCCCACCCATAGCCCCTGAGTTGTAACCTTCTGTATGCTTTTGACTTCATATATGAAAGGTTTGTCCAAGGGAAACAAAACAGAAAGAGGAAGGAAGAGGAGGATGGAAAAAAGAGGAAAATAGAGGGTAAGGAGGAAGATAAAGAGGAGGAGGAAGGAAGGAGGAAGGAAGGAAGGGAAGGTTAGGCCTGCAGGAAGCCAATTAGAGAAACCAAGGAAAAGTGGTCCCTGTGACACCACTGTCCCCCAAGCCACAGCTCAGTCTGCAGCGAGGCTCTCCGCAGACGGTGTGAAGATGAAGGCCAGACTCTAATGTCTATGCAGCACCAGGTCCCTCACACAGGATGCTCAGGGTGCACTGCCTGCCAGAGGTGGCACCATGGTTTACAAATTGTGGTGCACACGTGGAGTCGAGAGCTGACCAGTGTGGGGTCAGAGAAGCCACAGGAAGGTAAGCCACAGGAAGCTGAGCCCAGTGAGCCCTTCCTGTCTGAGGAGCCCTGGGTTGTTCTTGGGGCCACATTGACAGGGCTGGCTTCTATATGGCCTGTTGGCTCAGGCTTGGCTCTTCCCTTCGCTGGTGGGAAAGGAGGGGGGTGCGTCTTCTGATGGGGAGACCACAGCCCATCCCAGACAAGAAGAAAGTGTCGGTTTCCCCCCGAAGCTTGCTGTGACAAGTCTTGGGACACAAAAACTTGGGAGCTTAAAACAGATTTATTCTCTCACAGTTCTAGAGACCAGAAGTTCAAAGTCAAGACACCAGATGACACATGTTCCCCTGAGGGCCCTAGGTAAGAGCACGTTCATGGCCAACCCCAGCTCTGCTGACGCCAGGCCACCCTGGGCATATGACCCCACCATGCTGGCTCTGCTTCCATCCTCTCATGGCTCCGTCCCCTATGTCTCTGTCACCCACGCTCCTATGCCTGGCTCTCATAGAGACATATGTCACTGGATGTAAAGCCCATGTTAACTCCAAGTGGTCATTTCTCAGGTCTCCTGGCCACGTGTCCATGGGGACCACTAATCCGCTGTCTCATCCTTCTGGTAGACCTCCATTTCTAAACTCCTGTCCTACGGAGAAACCTGCATGCAAGCTACTTAATGGAATCATAGCCATTAAGTAGACACAAGGCCACCCGGTCCAGGGCTACACTAGCCCTGTTTGGACTACCCTCCCAGCCTCCAGGATGCACTGTTGCCACTGGAATCAAGAATGGGTGTCTCCCACATGAGACAGATGGGGGGCGCACAGGGGGCCAGAGAGTGTGTCAGTGTCCAGTAGTCACCCCTACCCTGAACTCTTCTCTTCCTAGAGCGGACATCTCAGTGGTGGCCTTGGTACGTGTGGGCATCTGAGGAACGTAGTTCTAAACACCAGACTTCAAGACACTACCACCTCCCAGCCGGTGTTTAAACTAGAGTGTGGGCTTAGATTTCCACGGACACAAAGTGCTGACGACAGGCACAGCTCAGCACTGACCACCCTGGCGCTTCCTCCCCCACTAGCGCATGCATTATTCAGCATGTTCACTTGATACATTCGCACGGCTGACAGAGCTGCTCTGAGCACTGGTTAGACAACGCACTCTACCTTATATTTGAATAGAAAGAGGCCAATGACAGCAGCTTCACAAAGCTTCTAACTCTGTAAAAGCGTTGCCTGTCAACTCTGGTTCCTTAAGAGATATGAGGTGTTCAGAGCCTGCATGGAGACCTAGTTGTGGAGATCTTTCTAGTTTCTTATGAAAGATCTACGTTTCTAACTATGCTTTTTTTGTTTTAACCTACTTAAAACCCTTTGGGTAACTACATCAAAAGTAAGAACTTTGATGCTAAGGGCAGAAATCTTGGGCACTATGTTTTAAAAATATTTATTTACATATTCACACTGTGTGAGCCTAAGCATGCATGTGTGTGTGTGTGTGTGTGTGTGTGTGTGTAAGTCAGATCACAGCTTGTGGAAGTTCTTTCTTTCCTTCTACCATGTGGGCCCTGGGAATCCCACGCAGATCTCCAGGGGAGGTAACGAGTACCTTCCCTGCTGAGCAATCTTGCCATTTTGAACATGTTTGTCTTTGATATACCCAATCTCAAACAAGAGCAATCTATAATCTGGTTGGGACTGAGATGCTATGGCCTTGATGGGGTTCACTACTGTCTGGGAATCGGATGAAGAGTAAGTGGGGTGCAGACCAAGGTCCAAGCGTGTCCTAGCATATTACAAATACACCAAGCATGTACGATGGAGTCAGATCTCAGAAGTGAGCTCAGATCTTCTTACTTGGCACTTTAACATTTACCTTGGGGTAAATGCAATCCACCTGATCTCAAACACTAGGACAATAGGCTAAAAAAAAAAAAACTCGCACAATTTAATAAAAGAGTAAATCAATATAATTTGTTTATTTGACTTTTGGAATAAACACTAATTTTTAGCAAATTGGATATATATATAAATTTCTCACATTTCAGGTAGCACAGGTCCCTCACATTGAAAAATAGATTTCTATCGTATTTATTTTGTGTGCATGTGTGTGTGGTGTGTTTTCATCCTCTGCCTTCTTCATTAAGGCAGGACTTCTCTTTTGAGCCCAGAGCTTGTCAATATGGGGTCAGCTTGCACCAAAGAGCCTCTCTGCATCATAAGAGCTGTGGGATTACAGGCAAGAAGTCACATCCACCCATCATTCATCTGGGCTCTGGGAATCAAAATTCCAGTCTTCACAGTCATGTAGCAAACGGTTCTACTGGACCATCTTCCTGGACCTCTCTCCCTCCTTCCTAAATGGCATCTCTGTTAATGGTTTTGTGTTTGTTTCTACATAATTAGTCCAGAAGAACAAGAATGAAGATAAGGACCATAAAGTTTTCAAGACTATAAGGTTTCATTTTAAAATGTTAAATTCTTGGTTGATGTTTTGGTTTTTTTGGTTGTTTGTTTGTTTGTTTTTTCAGTGCTCAAAATTCTGTTCAGAAGGATAGGAGATTGTGTCAGATCACTCTAGTGGAGGGCCATGGTCAATTTGTTGAGTATTTTATAAATAGATTTCCACAGGACTTGGTCTTATGCGTGAAGTCAGGATTGACCTAGAGTATGTTGGATTTTATGAGTCAGACTCAGAACTTGGACAGGGCATGTGGGTGACTGACACACCATGATTCTTAATGAAACCATGTAATTCCTCATCAGTTCTTAGCAGGACGAAGACAGCCCGGAGAAGCCAGTGAGGGGATGTAATGAATCTCCACACTACCAAAACCAAGAGGCATGCCAGTGTGACACACAAGGAAATCACTTGGCAAACTCCCAAAAAATAGGGTCATCCTTTCTCGTATTCTGGGGAAAATCTCAAGAAATTGGGATTGTTTTTGAAAAGAGGAAAAGGTCATTTAAGTTGCTGTTTCAGTGCTTGCCTTGGTTTTATTTCTTTCTAGAAGCCTTATGCCATAAACTATGGTGAATAGCATCCCGGTGACTGCTCAGTAGAGAAAGCATAGAACTTTCTGGGTGCCGAGTTTACCCCTGCTGCAGACAATATGGGTGGGACTTTGAACTTACAGGAAAATAAGGAGCCCCAGGAACACTCTGAAACAAAATAAGCAGGAATTTTCAGGCACTTCAGTCAGAAGGGGAGACGGCTGAGATGTGCTAGGGACGGCATGGGAGATGCCCATCCAAACTCAACATGCCTGAAGCCAATCCATCCTCTATCCTGCGCCATCTTTCCCCCAACACAAAACTTCATAATTAGTGGCTTGTGTTTTTTATTTGATTCCGTTGATATAACCAAATACCAAACGCGGGTTAAATTTATGAAGTAAATAAGTTTTAACTCAGTGTTGAAGGCCTAACCCACAAAAAGCATAGTGCTGGCTCTCGTGGGGCCCATGGTAGATAGTGGAAATGTGACAAAAAGGTCACCTCTCAGAACAGGAAGCAGTTAGAGATTTGAGACCCCATCTATCATCTCCCAAGGTCCATCCCCAATTGTCCCAAGGATCTCTCCTAGACCG
Source organism: Acomys russatus (assembly GCF_903995435.1). Lineage (NCBI taxonomy): Eukaryota > Metazoa > Chordata > Mammalia > Rodentia > Muridae > Acomys > Acomys russatus. The sequence continues at coordinate 75,026,159 of NC_067144.1, read as the reverse complement.
CACCTCTTATAAAGACCTCAGCACCACACTGAGGCCAAGCCTCCAGTGTGCGGACACATTCAAATCATAGCACAGCCCGCCATCCACCCTGTCATCCGAGCTTAAAACCAGGAGGGAGTCACCCTTCCCTTTTCCAGTGCCACTTCACAGCTGGAGAGACTTCGCACCGGCCATCCATATCCCGCAGCTGTCCCCTCCCAAGATCAGGCCATCCTGTCTCTCTTCTCCACACACTCTCTCACTTGGAGCTCCGCCTGCTGCCATCGTCCTCTCTGGCCTGAGGTGCTCACTTGGCATGGGTGCCGAAATAGCGACTTCCTGAGGCCTCAAGATGGGAAGGAATAGCCTCTCCCCCCACCCCCGTGGGGGTCATCTCAGCCTGCTGCTCAAACAATCTGTGTCTATGAGGGTTTTGAAGTGACAAAGACAGTAAGCATAGGTAGGCTGGAGAGTGATCAGTGTGCCTTTCAGGATAGCAGAGACTAAATGCCAGGCTGAGTCCATCTCAAGCCACAGAGTGCGGCTGCATTTAGGGGTTCATCACAGCACACTGACTCCTTGCAGGGGGTTCTGGAGTGGACTTATGGCTCTAGCCAGGGTCGTGGAGACAGGGGACAAAAACAAGTCAAAAGATACCATTAGAAATGGAGTAACCAGGAGAGAAAGGTATCAAAAGAGACATGTTTTAATATCTAGAAGGACACTGACAACATTAAGCAGTATTGGACACACAGGAGAATGAGGTGTTTAGGGGTTTGAGAGGGCATGAGGCCTGGCCTTTCTGACCTGGGTTTGCAGGCTGCGGCATTTCACACTCAGGGTGCATATGTAAGCGCGCAAAGCTTCGGAAGTTCGTGCCTGGGGCCCAGAAGGCTACAGAATAGAAAGGAGAATTGTCGGTAAACAGATATCACAAGCAACTGGCCCTCCCAAGTGCGGCTGGGGATAGCTCTGCCTTGTGAGGTGAAGAGGGGCGCAATCAAGGAGGCTGAGGAGTGGTGATCAGAGCTGCCCAGGCAGCTGGAAACCACAGAGCCGAGGCAGACGGGTGCCAATAGCATCACATGTTGCCAGGGTTGAAGCCATGGCAACCGGAGGCCATGGTGACCTCCAGGACAATGCCTTTCTCTGCTTGAAAGCTGCAGGTGCCATGTCAGACAGTTCAGGGTTAGAAAGAAATGGACGGTGAGGCAGACGAGACATGCAAGGGATTTGCTTAGAAATATCCTCATGAGGAATTCAGAGAGAAGAGCAGAGGACGAGGCAGGGACTGTGATGCAGACCTCAGACCTAGGAGAGGGGGAAGAAGCATAGAAGTCAGTGCTGTCCTTACAAGACGGGACATCATGGGAAAAGGAGGTGACTGGGGAGAAAAAGTCACCAGGGCAGCCTTAACTTCCCTGTCACCATAGGAGGATCTCAGAGGAAAGGAAGGAGAGAAGAGGGTGTGTTGGCATGACACCATGGAGGCCAAAGGAAGTAGAGTCACTAAGTGGTCTAAGCTGTTCTGAGCTCTGCCACAGCATGGCAAGACAGAGGAGATGAAGGAGGTGGTTGGGAGAGGCCTGGGTGAGAAAGGGGGCGGGGCTGTACGGCTTTCACCTCAGTCTGTCACAAACAACTGCCTAAGTTCACAGTGGCTCAGGAGTAGCTCGAGTTGTCCCCTTTTCTAGCCATCCTTGACTCTGGCCTCCTGGCCCCTCACACTTCTAATCACATGGGGGGTTTGGTCTCACAGTTCATATCCAGCAGACAGGCTGCCTCTGACGTAAGGGTGTCTGGACCTCATTAGCTCATCTCTCAGGCTCTCATACTGCAGAACTACAGTTAGTGCTCTGTGGACCATGGAAAAAGAAGTGTGAAGACCACTTCACTTGCCTCTCTGGAGTGCGCTCTAATGCGAGAAATGCCCCACCCCGCCCTACCTCAACACAGTAGGAACTTTTTCTCTAGAGCAAAGTTCCCACTGTGGGTTCCCAAGATGTTCTGGCCTGTTAAGCAAGTGATGAAACTATTAACTCTCTGTGTTTGTCCCCAGGCGACCTCATACACCTGCCTCCATACCTTCGAATGGACTTCTTATTAAACCGGGGTGCACCAGGCACCAGCAGGGACCTGAGTTTAGGACAAGCGTGCTTGGAACCCCAGAAAAGTCGGACCCTGAAGCGCCCCACGGTCCTTGAGCCTACCCCTATGGAGGCTTCTTCCTCCACCTCTTCCACAAGGGAAGGACAGCAGGCGTGGCAACAAGGGGCCGTGGCCACCTTACCTCAGCGAGAGGGTGCGGAGCTGGGCCAGGCAGCTAAAATAAGCAGCTCTCAAGAGTCGCTGCTGGACTCTCGGGGCCACTTGAAAGGAAACAATCCCTACGCAAAATCATACACCCTGGTATAACACAGGGCGCAGCTGGACAGCGGTTGTAAATACAATTTAAACGATCCAATCAAAGCTACCTTTTTTTTACGGAATTCCAATATTTATAATTAAAGAAAATTGCCAAAATATATTAAAAAAAAAAAAAAAGAAGAAGAAGAAGAATGGAAACACTGAAGCCACAGACAGTGTGAAGACTACTCTGCTTTTCCTCGGTCTGAGTGTGGGCTCCATCCGCCTGGGCATCTGATTTTTGGGGAAAGAAGTCCAGTTTTATGATTTTCACAGGATATAGCATTTTTACTGATTTTCTACAAAGTGCATGGGGACTCATTAAACCTTCTGAACAGAAGAAGTTCTAGCACACAAGAGTCAAGAAAGGAAATGGGGGGAAATTAGCCTATTTGTGAATTGAAGAGGAGCGTTGACATGGGGGCAGGGGACAGCTTCCGTCACCTTTGCACACCTCTCCTTCCCACCGGGAACCAGGCCCTCGGTTTGATTTTTCTGTCGTTAATTAGAATGAGTGCTGTCAGTGAGGGGGTGGGGAGGGGGAAAACCCATTCTGTTTTCCTTTTGTTTATTTTTTAATTTGACAAGACACTCTTTGCATTTTGTCTAAGAGAAATAAAAGAGACAAGGTGGTCTGCCTTTATTTGCATGTCCTGCTGATGTCCCCTACCCATTGCTCAGGCCTCCTTCCTGCTCATACCGGTGTTTGTGAACAAAATGACTGGACCCAGTGCCCAATCTCGGGGGGAAAAAAAGATGCTAAATTCTGAACAGCTCAGGAATTGCTGGGAAGAGACAAGATGACACAACTCCGCGGATGGAAACCAAACCAAAGGCAGCCTGGTCTCCACCCAGTATCCTGGGCCTCTCACCGGACTAAGGTCCTTGTCTGCTTCAGGACCTGCTCTCTGACTCATTAGTGTTGGCAGGCCATTTCCAAATCCAGCGCACTGCTCTTTGTCAATAAAGTTTTATTGGAAGAAGTCCAAAGGCCCTACGCTCCATCCGCATTGTCTGTGGTTGCTTCTGTGCTGTGATGTCAAGTTGGGTAGCAGTATGGCACACAAAGCCCACAGGACTCTCTGGCTCCTCACAAGACATGCTTGCTCACCCCTGAAGTTTCTTGTTGCACCCCTAACTTGACAAGCCCCACCTTCCTTTTCCTGCCCCGTCTCCACTGTGACCGGCGGTGAGATTCACAGCAGACCATCTTCAGATGCGTTGCCTCCAGTCCTCTCTTTGGCACCCAGAGAAAAATCAACCCATATACAAGGGTGTTCCTCTAAACTCCAAGCTTTTATTTTCCTTCTTCTCTGTCTAAATGCTTTGTCGTGGGCTCACCCAGACAGCGAGCCGACTCACAAACAGGAGGTACCATATCCCACATCCCTTGGCTCTTCCACAGTGTGCCTTAGAAAGAACCTGCCATCCTCTGAGGCAGCAAAACCCCATTCTAGATGCCATCCCTAACAGGGAAGACGACCCAGGTCTATCACTTTAGTGTTTTGGCATTGACTGGAACACCTGACCCAAGGTCCATAGCTCTTCACTTCCCAGGAACACCACACACAAGTACTTCTTCAGACTGTCCCCACGTGCCCTCATGGAGTCCACAAGAAAAAACTGGTACAGTGACTACTATCTGGAACCAGATTACAACACTCCCTGCCCCCTCCCTCCCTCTCTTTCTCCACCCTCCCTCCCACCATCTATCTTCCAGGCAGAGTTTTTACCTCCTGAACACAGGCAGAGCAGGTTCAAGACTCTGTCACCACCACGCGACAGCTCTGACTTTAGGGGCTATGTGAATGTGAGGTGTGTGCAGCTTGCCATGGTTTCAGAGCACAATTTATTCTGGACATTCCATGAATGCAGAAGAATCAAGATGCTACTTTCTAGAGAGAGAGATAAAGACCCTCGCATTCATCGGTCTAAACGTTGTAGGGTTCCCACACTTGGAAGTTTATTCTTTTCAATTTCTTTTTCCCAAGATGTACAAAAATAAAAGATTCGACATGTCTGCTTCTGCAATGGATTTCTTGCAAGATTTCTGCCTTGAAAATGCTAATTAAAATGAATTCCACATGCAGGCACTGTATAAACACCCCCCCACCCTTGCCTCAAATAGGGGCCGGATACTACTGTCTACAAAGAGGTATAGAGCTGTGAATTAAAAGGCCGCTATGACAGCAGTAACTGAGTTTTTCTCTGTGCCCTCCTGTCTCCATTCTGGTGTGTTTGCGGGGAGGTCACTGGATTCTCTATGTCCTCACACAGGTGTATGGGAACTTAAATGTGGTGAAGGTGTATTGTCATTTTCTAAAGAACATGACCCAGGGGTTACTCCAGCTCTCAGACTGACACAGTCTTCTCTTAGAATCGTCAACTCTTGATCAATTCTTTAGTCTCTGACTAAAAGCTATTGGGTAAATGGGGGAACAGTTAGTAGGGAACTGAGACTCCTTTCATCCCTCCAAATGACCAAAAAAAAATAGCTCCTCTGTAAAGTAAGCAAGTAGAGGTTCTTGTGAACCACACAGTGTCCTCCACTTCTCCAGGGACCTTGGTGCTTCTGTTTAGTTCACATGTCTACCTGATGCTCTTATTTTGAACCCACAACAAGGCTAGCAAAAAAGGATGTAAAATCTGAACAGTGAAATAGCATGAAACTAGTCATGAGTGTTCTGAGGTCCCCTTGGCACCACTGTGACAAGAGCCTCCTGTACTATCCTAAGACACAGGAAACACCACCATTGCTTACATGGCTCTTAAAATAAACAATTTCTCAGTTAAGGTCTTTCTGACATGATGCCATGACACATGAATGACATGATTCCTTTAAAAAAAAAAAAAAAAAAAAACAACGAGGACACTCTGGGGAGTGATGCAAAGCACCCTGGGATTGGGAAGCCAAGGATTAGTTTGTCATTGTCCAGCTTTGGGCCTAGAAAGGTCTAAAGGTCTTAACAGTGGGTCCACGTTGGAAAGTCTTACTTTAACTTTCTAAGATGACCTCGGCTCTTAGATAAACATACTAACACTGAGGGCTCTGGAGACTACATAGCTTCTCCTCTCGATTATTGATCCAAAATGATTGTCAAAGCATAGGAAAATGAAATGGGAGGAAAAGTTTTCCCTATTTGTCTCCTAAGTCACATAGCTGCAACATTTAGGAAGGGCTCAAACCAGGAAGGAGCGCAGAAGTCTACTTTTGTCCAAGCGCCATGACATGTCTACGCCCTTGTAAGACAGGACCACTTCGGGCAGACGGTAGCTATGGGTAGGACCCTACTGACTGAAGAGGGTGGGCCTCACTGACAGGAACCATCACGGTCATCAGGCAAGATCTAGGGCTATGTGCTGGGAGAGCATCTTCAGTGCCCTGCCCAACAGGTACCGTACAGTCAGGAATGTCGTCCCAAGAGGAACTTTGGGTAAAACTTTTTGTTCAAGGAGGTTTAAATGGAAAGTGACCTTGAAAGACAGAGTCAGTGTGTCCCTGGTGAATGAAGGTGAGTTTTCTTGAGGCTAATGAAAACAAATCCCCCTCTTGCGACAAAGCCATGGCAAGGGTAGCCATATGCCGTGTTCAGACCTGGGACTTCCCAGACAATAGACAGAGAAAGTCTGCGCTCATGCTCTCACAGGTCGCTTGAGATCCAGGAGGTCAGGGAGCACACCCTACCTTCCAAAGTCAGTACCATCTTACCTTCTCCATAGGACCGCCCCCCCCCCCATCAGTCCCCACATCACACCACAGTAACCCAGTATCCCATGTCTACACTGGCTCTTTACCCACGTACTTATTGTCATCTGGCTCACTGTGTAACTTATGCTACCTAAGACCATCCCCTCCATCCAGAGAGGAATTCATCTTACATGCCCGAGTGTTCAGTTTCCAGAATAGAGCACAGTAAACACCCTAAGTTCAGAGAGTCCCAGCTATGACACGAGCTCCCTGCACACAAACCATCACACAGCGCAATTCCCTCCCTGTACTCTGGAGATGCAGGATGCAGCTCAAACCTGAACCCATAAGTGCTTTGACTTTGGTGAAAGTGTTGGTCAGTTTTTTGTTTTACTGTTGCTCTTGTGGTTCCCTTTCTCTTCCCAACCTCTCACTTCCAGACAAATTATAAAACTTGAGGAAAGTGACTTTGAGAACCTGGTGGAGTGCTTGCTTTACCTCCCCCAAACAAAGCCTGTAAGCCTTTGTATCCAGGACACTTCAAGCACACTGTGAGAAGAAAGATGTGTTTATCAGTCCTAGCTCTGTCTCCCCGGAGAGGACAGAATTCTATTTCCAGGAGACAGCACTGGGGAAAATGTAGCAGGGCATACAATTGTGTGTGCGCACTGGCGGCTGGGTCAGTGAGCACAGCAGGGCCTGGATCCATCTGGCACCAGAGCATCAAGAGAACCAGAGTCTTGAAGCACCCTGTGTGAAGATGCTGGGTTGTACTTCCGGAGTTGGCTTATGCAGAGGGTCCCCTACTGCTGAATTCTGTAGAGAGACCCATTTCTAAATACAAAAATTAAGCATGTCTTCTGAAGTCCCACTTCTCAGATGGAATGATGATGGCCCTACATTGTGACCCAAGAGTCAATGCCAGGCAAATGGGAGGCAGGACCTTGCGTTGAGAAGGCACGGTTCATGCAGCGACTGACAAGCTCAACCCAATGGACATGCCTTCTACCTTCACAGCTCTCCAACCATCCTCCAGGATGAGATAGCAGTGTGCCTAAAGCCAGCCCTGTGGCCGTTCTCACAGCATCCCTTCCCCTCCGGGACTAACTTTTCCAGCTGGTTCACTGTGAAGCTCCACGTGTCTTGGATTAAAGGATGTCCCTTCACTTACTCATGAAACAAAAGACGACGCTCAACAATTCCAAGGTGCTGGTACTCCAGTGAGCCGAGCCAGAGCCTTGCCCTGAGCTGAGAAGTACGACAGTGCTTCCATAGAGGCTCCTCAGAGCGTGAGAGGACGGCACGTCCCCACTGCTACATCACTGTCCACCCTCCTCAAAGACCTTCCTGCTTGCCTGCCTCACGTGCTCACTCTACAGAACACAACAGTTGCATGGACACTTTGAGATTTCGCACGGTACATGATATCACAGCAAAAAAGATACTTGGTGTGCTTTGCATGCCCAGGTTTGACACTAGCACCCACACCTCCAGTAGCTCACCACGAGATGTCAAGCAGAGTCAACCGCTGTGGGCATCTCTGTATGGCTGGCTGGACCAGATCTTCAAATCCTGCCAACACCCCCAGGGAGATAGATCTTCTAAGTATCTATCCCCCACAGTAAGTGTGTGAAAGTCATCGTGAGGCCAAGGCTACTTCTCATTTGCTTTTTGTTGATGGTGGTGGTAGTTTTGTTTTTGTGCTCCCAGCACTCCACACAGGCACAGCACAAGCAGGTAAATAAATGTTTCTAAGGTTCATTGCAGGGGAATTATGGGATGTAAAATGGTAGTCCAAATGTCCATGAGCCTGGTATAGAAAGCAGATTTTAAACTTTTTAATAAACTTGTAAACTGAGCATCATGTTGTGTTTGCTTTATCTGTTTGTCTAAGACAGTGTAGACCAGTCTGGCCTTGAACTTGCAGCAATCCTCCTGCCTCAGCCTCTCAAATACTCAGATTATGGATGTGAGCCACCAAACCCAACTTCTGTGTTTGTTCTTTATTGGGGAGGAGACAGGAAGAAAAGGGAAACAGGTTGTTTGCAGGTTGAAGGCGCCGTGGGCTGCGGAAAACCTCACAGGCTGCTGCTGCTGCTGCTGAAAAGAATAACCTTCCCAAGGGCTTGTAAAACAAAAGGTGCTCTGTAGGCAGAGCTCTGCTCAAACACCACCCTTAGCAGTTCTTGCTGGATCCTGTATGTGATCATCAGTAGAAGTGACCGAAGGCACATGGGTCTGTCCAGAGTGGTGAGGTCCCAGTCACCCCCTCAGTCTACCGCCCCTGCCGATAAGATACCTCCCTTCTCTCCCCTGGATATGCAAACTGGAGGACCAGAACTGAGGCAGCACCTGCAAGACCAGCACAGCGGAAGCCCAAACAGGTCCTTAGCAGCCGGGGCTCACCTTCTACAACAATTCCTAAATTCTCTTTTCTTCTCCTTTTGCTGTGTTCCCTCTGACCCCATGCCCTTGCTGACCACTGGGGACAAGAGGACAGTGTTGTCCTGATGCCCACAGCTGGTCTCTTCCAGGATCTGGATGGCAACTGCTCTCAAATCCCTGGATCTTTACAGCCCCTGACTCCCTCACATCTGATATGTAAAAGTGATCAAATCTTACACATCAAGAAAAGTAAATCTCCCCCTTTGCCTGGTAGACACTGTACTTGCCTCCCTTGTGGCTGGGTCATGGCACCCCTTTACAGCGCTCCCTGTAGGTCGTGACACCCCTTTACAGCGCTCCCTGTAGGTCATGGCACCCCTTTACAGCGCTCCCTGTAGGTCGTGGCACCCCTTTACAGCGCTCCCTGTAGGTCGTGACACCCCTTTACAGCGCTCCCTGTAGGTCGTGACACCCTTTACAGCGCTCCCTGTAGGTCGTGACACCCCTTTACAGCGCTCCCTGTAGGTCGTGGCACCCCTTTACAGCGCTCCCTGTAGGTCGTGGCACCCCTTTACAGCGCTCCCTGTAGGTCGTGGCACCCCTTTACAGCGCTCCCTGTAGGTCGTGGCACCCCTTTAGAGCGCTCCCTGTAGGTCGTGGCACCCCTTTAGAGCGCTCCCTGTAGGTCGTGGCACCCCTTTAGAGCGCTCCCTGTAGGTCGTGGCACCCCTTTACAGCGCTCCCTGTAGGTCGTGGCACCCCTTTAGAGCGCTCCCTGTAGGTCGTGGCACCCCTTTAGAGCGCTCCCTGTAGGTCATGGCACCCCTTTACAGCGCTCCCTGTAGGTCGTGGCACCCCTTTACAGCGCTCCCTGTAGGTCGTGGTACCCCTTTACAGCGCTCACCATGGCTCCTTCCCTGTAGCAGTGGAGTTGTGCTCTTCCTCCTTGGTTCACATTCCTCTTCTTTGGAGTACTTCTTAGTTTTTTTTTGGGGGGGGTAGGGTCTTCCAAAGCTCCTACAGGTATGTGTGTGTGTGTGTGTGTGTGTGTGTGTGTGTGTGTGTGTGTGTTCTGAGAGTCTGTTCCCCAATACAGATGCCACTCATTGAACAATTTCAATATGGCCTCAACAAGCACAGCTCTTACCACCCTCTGCATTCTGTTGTTTATGTTCTATCATCCCTAATGCTAGGGGAGCTTCTCCCCTGAGATTTCAAGCCAAACCCAGCCACCTTCTGGATGTTTCCTCTTGGCCTTCTGGCTCAGCTCCACCTCCACTGTGCAGCACAGGCTCTGCTACTGCCTCTGTCTCCCCTCCACCACATTCCAGCAGAGGTCTATCTAGAGTCCTGCTTGGCCACCACATTCTCTCCAGTGTCCCATGTTCTGTCTGATCTCCCATCCTGCTTCCTAAGCTGCTCACAACTGTTGTGTCTCATGTCCTTCCTCACACAGACTCCTGCGGAACTTCCTGTCCAGGGCAAGGCAACTTCAGGACAGTGTCTTCTCCTTAATGCCAAGGCTGGACTCAGCTCTGGAGACTGTCAGGACTATTACGGCACTGCTAAGAAGATTGCTCTCTAGTCTTGTTTAGTCTGCCCTCTTTACCCCTCACACCTGCTCACACTCAGTATTTGCCAGCAGCCAACACTAATTTTTGCTTTCTTACTCTGAATGCTTTGCATATTGTAGGACACACACACACACACACACACACACACACACACACACACACACACACATGTGATTTATTAGAGTGCCTTATAGGATATGGTCTGGGTCATTCCAGTCTGTCTGGAGGATTCCTAGATTGCTGCTGGTGTTCTGTCTATGCTGGAATCCTAGAAAAGTACATTCTAATACCAGTGAAGGAACGCCTCAGCAACAGGGTAGATGAACTTGCTGGCAAGCGTGAGGGCAAACAGGCAAAAAGCTTCCTCCTCCATGTCCTTCCTTGTGTGTGCTGCCACCAGAAGGTGGACCCAAATTTAAGGTAGATCTTCCTCCCTCAAAAGATGCCATCAAGAAAACCCCTTGGGTTGATTCCACAAGCAGTCAGGCTGACAACCAAAATTAGGCATCGCCGTCCCTCACGTTTCATTACCCAGATCCTCAAGCCCCATCTCAATACCACCAGATTCTGCGTAAGTACACAGGGTGATGTTGGCACCTACAGCTTCCTCCAGCAGAGTGTATGTCCTTATATGGAGACATTCCCAAAATGCCTGGGAGCTGCCATGTCCCTGGAAAGATCATAGCCAGTGACTGACAGGTGCAGAAACATAGAAGCCCATCCCCCCTTGCCTCAAGACAAAACAAAATCCAGGATCCTTTTAGCAGCCACCTGAAGTCATACATTTGTCAGACATAATGTCTTCACTGAGAGCCTTTCCAACGGACCTCACCCTCCATCTCTCTGCTTTTTCCAGGTAGCTCTTAGTAAGGCACATCTCAAGTTGTACATCTGAAGAATTCTATAGAAAGCAAATTCTTCATTACATTTTACCCTTGCAACCAGCCTAGTGCCTAGAATATGTCAGATGTCTAATAGGTATTGACAAGAAGTAAATCAGTAGTGGATGGATAGATAATAAAGCCTAGGTAGCCTTGCAAAGGTCAATATCTCATTTCTTCTTCTCACCGGGTGTGATTTATTCAGAAAGATGCTTGTCTGAGCTTCTCGATGCACGATGCAAATACATCTTTGCTAAGTGTAAAGAGGGAAAAGGCCGTTTCCTCTTGGGGAAAAAATTCAGCTGTGTTTTAAAAGGACTTGGAAGACTGCTCCAGAGATCCCCCCACAATGCCAGGGGAGCACTAGAGAGGCCCCTGGACTCTACAACCCAACAGTCGGGTGGAGGCATTGACCTGGGTTCCGATCTCCCCTCACTGAGACGGAGAACCGTCCTGTGCTATCAAAACGGGCACTGAGCAAAGGGCCTTTCATCTATGTGGACGGGTTTGAGGGAAAGTGAACCAGAAACAGCTTTGAAACCGAAGGAGGGCAATCATCTGAGTTCTTCAGCAGGGCTAGACTCAGCCAGGAATCATCTGTTTTTAGCACTGTCTTTGATGACAAAAAAAAAAAAAAAAAAAAAAAAAAAAAAAAAAAAAAAAAAAAAAAATCCACTCAGGGCTTACAACTCAACGAGGATTCACACTTGGACTCACAGAAAGGGCTTTGGGAGATGGACTGCAGTATTGATAGGCTGGCACACCCACAGAAGGCTGGCACACCCGCAGAAGGCTGGCACACCCACAGAAGGCTGGCACACCTGCAGAACCTTCATCGCCCTTCCAGAAACTCCAGTCTGACTTCTCCTTCAGCCTCCTTTGTGCTGTTGGTCTTTGTTACTGGTCTGTGCTCCCAACTCCCTGCTAAGCAGGATCCAGTACTTTTAATACCCTCAGCAAGAGATGGCTGATGAGAGCTGAGTGGCTACGCACAGCATTTGCCAGAAGAGGGAGATAGGGTATTGGGGGGAGTAGGGGGAGATATCTTATACAAATCTAAAGTGAGCTAGTTTTTGGCTTAAAAAATAACCATAAGAACATAACTTCTGGAGTGGTCAAGGACGCCACAAGAAGACCTACAGAGTCAACCAACCTGGGCCCACGAGGGCTTACAGAGCCTGAGCCACCAACCAAAAAGCGTGCTGGGGCTGGACCTAGATCTCCTGTGCATTCACAGCAGATGTGCAGCTTGGTCTTCACGTGAGTTAGCTAACAATGGGAGTAGAGACTCCTTTGGGTCCCTTTCCCATAGCCTGGCTGCCTTGTTTGGCCTCAGTGGGAGGGGATGCACTCAGCCCTGCTGCAACTTGAGGTGCCAGGGTGAGTTGGCACCCCTTGGGGGCCTCCCCTTCTCTGAGAAGGAGAAGAGAGGCGGGGAGGGGGCACTCTTCTCCCTGCTGATCCTTGACTTCCCAGACAGGCCGCCTTTCCACTCCCTGTCTCTTGTGTGACCTAATGATTTTAGGATCCGGGCTGCTTACAGGTGCACAGGTGAAGGGGTGTTGGCAGGAGCATGGGCAACTCACCGGAGGCTACACCACTGAAGAAAATGCCTCTCTCTTATGCTGCTGCTACTTAGTTCCTCAGAGAGGGAGGGATTTGGGGAACCCCTCCATGCTTCCAACTGGTATTTCCTCAGGACCCCCCACTCTGAGTGGAGTGCACCACGAAGCGAAGCACTCTTGTCTGTCATCCAAAGACATAACGCAAAGCAGCCCATGCACAGAACCTCTGCCTCTCCCTGGTCATCACGCGTCTCTTGCACAGACTTCCTGCTGTGCACCAGCCCTTTGAGACATTTAACATACTGTGCTGAGGACACAGGATCTACACACGGGGTTCCAATGTATAAGCTGAGTCCAAACACAGTCCGTACCGTGGATAAGCACATACTCTCGGGCGAACTGTCTCTCATGTCCCGACTTCCTCATCTGGGAAGCACAGGAAGTGATTGTATCTGGCTCCTTTCCTGTTTCTGTAGTAAAATGTCCTGGCAAACGCAACTTTAAGGAGAAAGGGTTTGGTTTTGGCTCACAGCGTTAGGTTCCGGCTCGCTGTAGAGAGGGCCTGCAGGGCTGCGGGAGTTTGAGGCCACCAGGTGCGTTGCATTCACAGTCAAGAAACAGAAATGAACACTTGTACTCAGCCCCCTGTGCCCTCTTTTAAAAAATATTTTATTAATTTATTCATATTACATCTCAATTGTTAGCCCATCCATTGTATCCTCCCATTCTTCTTTCCCTCCCACTACCCCCTTACTCCCCTCCCCTATGACTGTGACTGAGGGGGACCTCCTCTCCCTGTATATGCTCATAGGGTATCTAGTCTCTTCTTGGTAGCCTGCTATCCTTCCTCTGAGTGCCACCAGGCCTTCCCATCAAAGGGACCCCTGTGTCCTCTTAATATAGTCCAGGCTGCCTGCCCAGAAAACGGCACCACCCATAGTGGGAAGGCCTTCTGATCCAACCACTCCCAGGTATGCCCAGAGACCAGTCTCCAGTGTGACAGGAGGTCCATCAGTCCAAGTTGATAATCGAGATTAACAATTACAGGTTGTGATTGCTTCAAGGCCCTTTGAGAGTACAAAATGAGCTCACACACCTAAAGGGCTTAGAACAGTGCTGGGCACTAGGTAAATTCTCACTACATGTGAACAGTTGCAATTTTAACCCCCGCACATTCAGCAGAACCTGCCGCCGATAGAGAATGTCCCAACAAACATCCCACTCAGACACCCCAGCACCGTTTCAACATTTGGGCAGAACAGGGTCATTTTGTTATATTTGGTCATAGGAACAGAAGGCAAACACTCCCACAGCACTTTGGCTTGGGCGAGTGCCCAAGGGAACCAAATTTAATTTCTAATGCAGTGACTCATGTGTATGTTGGACCATGTGCTTCTGTGGTTTGTCACACATTTCCGTTCCCATCTGACGTCATGCCTCCTGCTTCCTTGGGAGAGTTCAGATCATAAAGCGAATGACACTGGCATACCCTAAGGACAGAGGAGGAAGATGGAGGGGACAGAGGAAGAGCCAAATTGCAAAGAATCTGTCCCCATCCTAAATGTATAAGGGACCATGTTTATAGCTTAAACTTTCCCCAAAACAAAAACAAACAAACAAAAACTACTGTTTCCACACTGAAAGCAATGTGTTTAATATGTTAAGTTATCACTAACGCTATGTGGCTGTGTGGCTGTCTGTCTGTTTGGCTGTGTGGACATGTGGACGTGTGGATGTGTGGACATGTGGACGTGTGGACATGTAGCTGTCTGGCTGTGTGGACATGTGGACGTGTGGCTGTGTGGACGTGTGGCTGTGTGGCTATGTGGCTGTCTGGCTATCCGGCTGTCTGGCTATCTGGCTATCTGGCTATGTGGATATTTAGCTGGCTGGCTGTGTGGCTGGCTGGCTGCCTGCCTGTGTGGCTGCATGTCTCATTTATTTATTTATTAAACTTAATAAAAGTGTTTAAACAAGTTCTTATTTCTAAAATGCTACATGTTTTTTGAAATAAGTAAATTGCATTGAGCAAAACTTTTATAATAAGGAAAGCATTCCATCTGGCCCCAGAGGGTCCCCTATCACCACTGTGCTCAGTTATGACGTTCAAGGTTCCTTGTGTGCCCTGATTTAGGGCCCTGAGACTACCTTTGGATATCTCCAGCTTAACACTCACTCACCCATCTGAGGAGGCTTACTCTGTCCCTACCCTGTCTTATGGGTCCCCCAAACCTCTCTGCTTGATTCTTGCCTCGGTAGAGTCTGCACTCTGTAGGGGCCAGAATGGGCTTGGTTGGTTGACACTCTCAGTGTCTGATTCCTGCCCATTAGTTCCCTCTTGAGCACCTTGCTTCTTTAATTCTTTTCTCTCATGAGCTCTTGGCAACCCACCCTTGAGTCACAATCTGTGCCTGTTCCATCCTCATATCCTTATGTGCTGCGCTCTGCCCTTCTCAACAAAGTCCAGTTCAAACAAAAAAAAAAAAACAAAAACAAAAACAAAAACAAAACCCAAATGCCAAGGATCTGGCCCTCTATTCTAGACAGCACAGCTCCTTCTCCGAGAGCTCGGACAAACACAGCTGCCTAGAAGCCGGTGGAAAGGCAGGGGGCAGGGAGGAGATGACTCCTCACCATGCAAGGCTATGTACAACAGCTGTAGTCTCCCACAAAAGATTCATTGATGAACTAAGCACCGCCATGCCTGGGGATGTGGCGCTGTGTAGAAATAGGCTCTTTGAAAACCAAAGTTAAGATGAGGTCACACTTTATCAGCAAGGATCCTAACTTGAAGTCTGCTGCTTTTTGGGCTCCTTACTCTCTTCCACCATTCTCCACCCTCATTGCACCCTTCCAACCCCCAACACTGGGTTGAATAGAAGGGAGAGAAGGAAAAGGGGGGCGTCACAATTGTTCGACTACTTCCTGATGACTTGGGGTATCAAGCTCCTTAGGGCAAGGTTGATCTTCTTCAGTCAGGATAGTCAATTTCTTTTTCTCATGTCTTTGTGCACGACCACTTAACAAACTGCAACCAACTCCAACAACAGCAGCCAACGGGAGCAGCAGCCACCCCAACCCTCTCCAGGTTCTCACACTTACATACCCTCTCAAGGGTACCCAGAATTCCAAATATCATATACCCACAGAAGCTATCTGCAGCTGGCAAACTCACACCTCTACTGGAGCACGAGGCAAATCATAGTCAGCTCTGTGGACAGTATGAAGCATCCCCATATCCCACACCTGGGATTAAAACATAGTCCCATAACAGTTCTGTGTTTTTAAAGAAGCCAAAAGTGCTCATCACACTTAGGGTCTTTATAAGGACACCAGAGGCGCTGCCAAGGACACACAGGGAGGTTTGACCATGTGGTGAAGGAGCCTGAAGCAAAAGCGGTACATTTACAAATAGAAGAGATCCAAGACCTGGGGGCCATACATGCGCTAGGAAAACACAGAGACCAGCCATTCCCAACGTGGTCCGGGCCAGGCCTCTGCTGCAGACTTGTGACCTCCAGAACCAGTTGCCCTAAGGCACACATCTGGTGTAACTTGACACTGCCACCCTAGGGAACTAGCTTAAAGACCCAGAAAGCCCTTGGTGCTGCTGCTCCGAGGCAGGTACCCCACTTTTCTTCTCCCACTATACTCCTAGATAATTAGTGACATGTATTTCAGATTCAAGTCTGTGAGCAACCAACCACTTGGGATTAAGCAAGAGGAAAAAAAATAAATCTGTTAACTTAACCTAAAGTCTGGGAATAGATGTTACTGACCTGTATGTATAAACTCACAGTCGCATCACCCACCTCATGCCTTCCTTTCTCCTTAGCTCACTCTTCACCCTTGGCAGGTGAGCACTTATACACGGTCTATGGATAATGCATTATCAATAGTTTCGTTTGTTTGCTTTGATAAGCACCATGACCCAAAGTCACTCGAGGAGGAAAGGATTTATTTCAGCCTGCAGATAACAGGCACCATGGAGAGAAATCGGGGCAGGAGCTGAGTGCAAGAAGCTAAAACAGTGGTGGCACCGCCCACAGTGGGCTGGGCCCTCCCACATCAATCATTAAGCAAGAAATAACCCCACAAACTTGCTCTCAGGATAATTTGGAGGAGGCACGCTCAATTAATGTTCCTTCATTCCAAATGACTCCAGCTTGTATCAAGTTGACAAAAAAATTAATTAATTAACTAACTTATTTATTTGCCAGCACGGACATTCATACCTCATTTGTGACAAATTCACATCAATTTTCCTTCATCTTTCTTTGCTGAGTCAATCTTTAATTCAACTGTTCAGTGTCTGTCCTGAATGTATGTCCATTCAGCATGAAGCTGTGTTGAGTGCACAGTGGTTAAAATAATAGATTGTCAAGCCAATCGCCCTGCCACTTGCTATCTGTTCTTGAAGAGCTGTTTAATCTCTCTTACTCAGTTTCCTCATTTATAAAATGGGGATAATAAATAATGACCCCATAGTCTTTTGAGAACTGCCTAGTTGTATATTAAATGCACATAATTCAATGAGTCAGTAGGCATTAAATTCAGGTAATGATGCCTGACACATCGTGGGCATCATATCTTTCCCCATGGGTAGGTGCAGTCAGATGAGCCTTTTACAGAAACTCACTGTCCCCAGAAGTTACACAAATAAAACAAAGCAAAGCTCAGAGTGTATGATATCTTTCCTGAGGCCATCATCCTAGCAAGAAGGGGAGCCAAGCTCCCTAGGGCAGTTTTCTCTCTCCAGATGTTGAGTTTCTTTTGTTTGTTTGTTTGTTTGTTTGTTTGTTTGTTGCTTTATGAGACAAGGTTTCACTGTGTAGCCTTGGCTGTCCTGGACTTGCTTTGTAGACTAGGCTGGCCTTGAACTCATAGCAATCCACCTGCCTCTGCCTCCCAAGCAGATGTTGAGTTTCTTTGCACACGTGATTTCTCTCTGACTCTAGCTCATTTTCCTACACCTACCAAAATGCCCAGGTCTTCCTCACCTTAAAAACATACTTAGACTTGAGTGACCACTCCACATACCCTAAAGTTCCAGGCTACCTGCCCTTCGTCACTGAGAGTTTCTATGTGTCCATTGCTGACAGCTTTCTCCCGTGTCCTACCTTTGTCTTGTATCCACTGCACTCTTGTTTCCTTTCTGGCACTCTTTCCCAAATACTACAATTACAAATTACCAATAACAGTCACCAATTAACTTTTAAGTTTCATGTGAAATGGCTTTTCCCAAGACCACAGACCCTAACTTCCCTGTCACCATGCCTGTTGCACTGAGGCACCCTTTGGGTCTTCTCCCAACCTTGGATCTCAGAACCCTGCTTTGTTTTCTGCTCCAGCAGGAGTAGGAATGGCTCTGAGACACATGTGCTCTCTCATGGTCTTCCCCACGAGCCCCATGTCTTCTTCCAGTGCAAGCCTAGCCTGCCGCTGCTCCAGAGAAATCACTGGGCCAACTGGAAAGAAGAAAGAAGCACTACACCATGTTCTTACTTGCTTTCTTCTTTTAAGATAAAGCCTCAGGAAAAGAGAGATCTCTCAAGTGTTTTCTTCTCCTTGGGAAAAGTCAGCTGTTGGCCAGGGGAGGGGATGGGTGGAGAGCTGAGTGGGAAGAGCACTCACAGTGAACTAAAGAACCGGGAGCACATTGTGCAGTTGGCGAAGCAGAGGCGCACCAGAGAGCCTTTGGTAAAGTCTCTCTCCAAGACTTAGGAGAGCTGAGGAGGCCACCAGGAGCCACATCACCAAAATGACTGGAAATAGTCGCCAACTCAGGAGGCCAAGAGTACAGAACAGAGACACACACAGCGGAAAGGAAGATCATTTTTGTTGTGGTCATCGTCCTGACAATGAATAAAGAAATAAATCATGTATCTTCTTCTTGCAGTGGAAGAGGCCTTCAGAGATGAAGTATCTCATGGTGGAGTTGAGGCATCACCAGCCACCCCGCAGGCAGGCTTCCTCTCCACCTCCTGTCACTCATTCAGACCCTGTCATTCCTTCAGCTTGCTTTGTGTGGTGGAGTCTGAACAAGTCGGGACCAGTTCTGATAACCAAAGCCAAAGGCGTCATCTAACCTAGCATATGTGAATGTTAGGTGTTCATGAGTGGAGGCATCAAGATCCATGTGCAAGTGCTTCTCACAAGACCTGACTCTGCATGGTGGGAACTGGTAAACACGTCCTCAAGGCCGTGATTTTTTAATCTGGTCCTGGGGATTAAGATCTTCTACAAGGGAGGCAGGGTGGGAGAGGATAGGTGTGAAATGCCACAAGCAGGAATGGAGGGGGGGTGGGGGTTCTTATTAATGCCATCTTGTAACTATTCACAAATAACAACAAACTGCAGATATTCTGGAGGCTTCGCAGGCCTCCTTTGTGGGTCAGCTTTGGGCTCCAAGCCACTACCTAGAAACCAGGCACCACCATACCCCTACCACCCAGAGTCCCACGGTGAACACAGCAGCTCGCGTCCTGCCTGCGTGCAGATTCCACCCTCTGGAGACATGGCTAGGAACTCATTTTACTACAAAACACAGGAGCTCTGTTTTAGCTTCAGAGACCACAAGGCCACCTCCAGAAATCTAACACCTTCCAGTCTCCCCTACTTACTAAAACATTGGAGGATGCTCTGTAACGCTGTAGACAGGACTTTAAAAGCCCCTTTCCGACTTCAGGACTTCTTATGGTAGAATGATTTCCCTTTCCTCCAAAGCCCCACAGGACCACTTGTAACTGACAGTGCACCCTTATTTGGAAGTGGGGTAGTCTCGGGTGTATAGGACAGGGTCATACCTGAGTACAACAGCCTTCAGGCCACTGTGACTGATGTATTCTTAGAAAGGGGGGAGATTTGGAGACAGACCATGGGGATAAGGGCAGATATCTGGGTGAGGCAGATGAAAGCCGAAGTTGGTAAGTGTTGCCATGGGCCTCCACAAACTGGGAAGATATCTAGAATAGATTCTTCTGCGGCCTCGGAATAAACCAACCTGCCAGCTCCTTCATCCCAGATGTCCAACTTCCTGAGCTGTGTCCATGACAAAAAGAAGGAAGAAAAGGGGCTAAATGAAGGATAGAAATCTTAGACACACACACACACAGAGAGAGAGAGAGAGAGAGAGAGAGAGAGAGAGAGAGAGAAGAGGCCAGAATAGACCCTGGGAGGCATCTGGGAGGAGGATGGCTGGGGGCGGGGCTTGAAGCGACTGTAATTCCTGTGTGCCAGGCCATGCACTCCCCTCCTTGTTTCTCCAAGGTGTTCATCTTCAGTGTTGACACAAGAGTGCATGTGTAAAAGAGGTGTGTGAGCTGGAGTGTGTGTGTGTGTGTGTGTGTGTGTGTGTGTGTGTGTGTGTGTGTGTGTGTCTGATGTGGGGGAATATAAGGAGTATGTGTGAAAGGAAGAGAGAAAGAGAGAACATAGCACTTCGAGTTAACTACCAAGAGCACTGCTATACAAGTGTCTCCTGCCACCTCCACTGCACCTGTGTATAACTTCCTTGAACACCTGCCTTTCCTTAGCTACAAACACTTTTTTTTTTCTTTAGATGCTGGCGAAGTGGAGAATTTTAACGCTGTTTCAGAATCAAATCAGAAGGAATTGGGTGCATGATCACACGGAAGACAAGGAGAGAAGACACACTGAATACGACTCTCCTGCGTCGACTGGACGGACAACAGCTCTGTGTCCCACACTGATGTGGATGGACAACAGCTGTGTCGCACACTGATGTGGACGGACAACAGCTCTGTGTCGCACACTGATGGGAAAGAGAGTTTGTGTTTGGAGCCTCAGGCATTGGCTGCTCAGGTGCCTCAAGGGGCCAACGAGGAAGTTTCTATGTGTGGCTCCACTACTCAGGACCCTGTGGCCATCAACTCGGGTAGACAAGTAGCCTCTCCCAGGATCTCATTTTTTCTGACCTACAGGGTACAGGACCAGGAAATTGATTCATTTCTTACCAATCCTGAGTTTCTTATACTGGATTTTAGCTAAAGAATTGAAGGAGTGGCCTTGTAAGGGACTTTGGGGAGTGAGCCCCCTTATTCTCTGAAGCAAGCCACTGTTAGTGCTGGTGGCTGATGGTCTCAGAGGAGCCCAGGCCATGCGAGTTCCTTTGTCTACCCTGCCCCAGGGATATGAAGACCGAACCATTGCCTCAAATGCTTCAGCTAGAGAGCCATCCCCTCAGAGCTCCCTGCAGTCACAAGGTTCACCCTCTCCTTTGGTCAGTGACAAGGCTCTTGCTTAGCAGGTACAAGGCCTCAGGCTCCAACCTCAGAACAGCAAAGAACAATTAAAAAGGAAATAAGCAGAAGGCAGCTACTTGAGCAGGCCTAGGAAACGGACATCAAACAACAGGGAGCTTAAGGAAGAAGGGACGAGTGGGAGAGAGAGGGACACGGTCAGGCTACACCACCTTTCCTGTGAACGCATGGGCAGGGGTAGTGGTCTTCACTGCCACCCATCCTGGAGTGTAACGTTTCCCCAAAGACTCCTGCTTTGAGTTCTTGGTTGCCCACTGGGAGAGATGTTCTGAGAGATTTGGGACACATGACCTCAATGGCAGATGTCGGTGCTAGAAGAATTTTTGTCATAGCTACCCTGGTTCCAGGCTTCTTTGTTTTGGCTGTGGTGTGGGGTGCTGTGCCACGTGCTCCCACCTCGGTGGAGCCACTGCCCTGTGCCACGTGCTCCCACCTCAGTGGAGCCACTGCCCTGTGTCACGTGCTCCCACCTCAGTGGAGCCAGTGCCCTGGCTATATCTTTCCCACCACGACAGACTAAACCCTCTGCACACCTGCAAGCCCTCCCTCCCTCCCTTTCTCCCTTCCCCCTTAAGCTGTTTCTGTCAAGTATTCTGTCAGCAACAGGAAAAGTAACCAATGTGCGACAGGCAAAGGTGACGCTTACTGGTGTGTTTGGGAATCATGGCAACTCTCCTGCCTGAGCGTGTTGAGAGAAAGCCAAATCACCATCACTTTCTGCTGGGTTGGAGTTCAAAGACCGGCTGCACTGGTTGCTTGAGCTTGGGAAGAAGAGGAGGCGCCACGTGGCAGTGTCGGGCACCTGGGACAGGAGCTTCCCCCGACCGTCTTCTGAACCATCCACACTAACCCTTCCCACCACTTCTTCCCATCTCACAAAGGAGCTCAGGCTCTCTCAGACATCCTCCTTGCCACAGGATGGTGGGGCTAGATGGCCACAGCTCTCAGAGAAATCTCATCTCCTCCATGTGCACAGGCCTCACTGAGCACGTCTTTCCACAAATCCTAACCTAGATGATCCAGGCCACGGAAAAGGGTTGTACTCTCCACACAGCTGGCTGCCAGCAAATGAGATATAGATGCAGAAACTTCAGACACCAGTACTTACCCCCAGTGAAACGCAGATGGAGAGGCTGGGTCTAGACTGGAAACTGCCATGTCAGCCTGCATGGGGGAAATGACTGCCACAGAAACGTGGTCATTGTGCCCAGTGGCTCCTATCTTACAGAATCAATAACACCCCAACCTTCTGGAAAGTCAAACTTAGGAGAATGTGCCATACATGTATGTGTGTGCTGTGTTCATGAGTGGTATTCATGCAGACGTGTGTGTGTGTGTGCATGTATGCAAGCATGTATGTGTGTGTGCATGCTATTTTCATGAGTGGCATTTATGTAGAAGTGTGTATGTGTGTGCATATGTTTGTATGTATATGTGTGCTGTGTTCATGAACGGTATCTATGCAGAACTGTGTGTATGTGTGTGTGTGTGTGTGTGTGTGTGTTATGTGGAGCAGGTATATGTATGTGTTGTGTGAGCTGTTTTGTGTATGATGGCTTTGGCGTGTGTGTGACATTTGTAAGCATATGTAGCATGTAGGGCATATATGTGCTGTTTGTGTGTAGCATAGTTTAGTTTGGGTATTAAATGAGCATGAGGTATGTGTGAGCCAGGAGGAGCAGGAGGCCACACAGGGGGACACGGTTAAAGAGAAACAGCCGGTACTGAGAGAAGCAAAGGAGCAGCCTGGAGTTGCGAGATTACCACCCTTAGCTTTGCCAATAGCTACACAAAGGCTCAGAAATCAAATGCCCAGTACTTTAATTGTGCTGAATTTGGCCATTTAAGAAGAAAAAGAATCCCAGGTTTTCTGGGGCTTGTAGACATTGTGGTAAAAAACATCATTGGACTAATGAACGCAGGTCCAAGAGGGACATACAAGCTAACCTTTTGCAGTCAGGAAGAAGCCTTGCCGTGCTACCGAGAGGCTCAGCAGCAAAAACTATGAACTGTTTCAGACAAGAACATCTGAGAGTTACCAGGTTATAGAAAAACAAACAAACAAACAAAACTCGACCACTGATTTGAAAAGTGTTTGGTTCACTGCTAATGTCTCTTTTATGGTTTCTCACTAATTATTGGCATAGTAAAAAGATCTCAATGCCCCCTGTCCTCACTAGCTTTCTGTCTCTCCTACCTGGTGTTGGGGTGTTGAGTTCCTTGGGGTAGGTCCAATCTTTGCCTTATCAAGAATATCTCCAATTTCTTCTTATCATCTCTTTTCTCACCACCACTTGCAACAGTGGCAATAAGAGCAGCAGTAGCTGAAACCAGCAGGAGGAAGAGCCACTGCAGGGCTCTTGGGGGTCTCGCATTTATACCTTCTTCAGATTCCCCAAATTAAACTATCTGCATCTGGCAAAGATCACATCCCTGCTAGTGCACAAGGCAAATCATAGTCACCTTCTGTGATGCAGCCTCCTATCCCACCCCTGGGATTAAAACAAAAACATATTTGCATAACATAGCTAGGTTCTTAAAAGAAACCAAAACCCTTACTACATGTGTCATTGTGTGTGTATGTGTGTACAAATGTGCATGGTCTGGTGGCATGTGTGGTGTATGTGTTGAAAATGGTGTTGTCTAGTGGTATTTTTGTGTGTGGTATGTGTTGTCTATATTGCACACATTGTGTCTGTTTAAGGCCTGTGTGGAGAAACAGTTCACTGCTCAGTCTAGAAAGATCAGAGTGACCTTGATCATGTGCACTGTGCCATCTTGCTAAAGGGATGGACTGTGTGTTGTGGAAACACAAGTGGCTGTTCAAGACAGATACAGAAGCTGCTTTCACAAGGATCAGGCAGGCAGCAGGTGGTGGGTTAACAGGAACAGGTACACACATGTGCATGCCTGTAGGAATATTAAAACCAGCCACATGCATGCTCATACATGTGGGGCGCATGTGTACTAGGACTTTTCCTAGACCAATGGCCCTTGATGCCCTCTTTCTCACAGCAGCCAACATGGAGTGCATGTCAGGCATAGCGCTAAACTGCACTTGCTCATGTTTTGAGATATTATTTGTTAGTTGCCTGCTTTGCAAACATGAAGAACTCGTGAGTTCGGACATTTCTGCTAATAGATGTTGAAAGTTAAGGTTCAACTCTAGCCTTTAATGGCCAAGCCCAAGATTTCAGTCCAGGACAATCCTATCTGCACGCCTGTCCCCAGGTGAGAGCCTCGCCCCTGCATTCCCATGGTCACTGAATCACTGTCAACCACCTCATTCTTGGGGTTGGGGAATCAGTTGAGGGTTGAGGCTACAAGAGGCATAGCTGGCAAGTGCATCAGGCTGAGGGAAGAGCCTGCAGGGCCGGTGGGAAGAGGCCAACAAAAGAAAGGAGAAGACCTCAAGAGCTAAGCTGGTTGTGCTTTGATCCACTCTTGATGAAACCCAACCATATAATTCCTTAGGAGCGCACAGCGAGAGCCCGTGCACCATCACTTGAAACCTCCAACCTGCCCTCCACCATCAGGGCCTCCATGTTATTTAGAGGCTCAGTCTTTTCTTTTCCTCTCCTAGCTTGCCTCACCAGCTGTTCATTTAAATTTTTCTCTTTGTGTCTTGTCTAAAATCTGTGTTTCCCAAACGCAAGCCACGCTGCGTATTTAGAAATGTGATTACTTTTATATCTTATGAATGTATTTATGACAAGTTCTATAAGCATAGAAAAAATTAATTATATATGTTTAACAAATTGAGTTCATTAGGGAAAAAAAAGAATGAAACCGTGGGAGGTTCTTGGAAAACCCCATGACTGGGGTCCTCGAGTTTGGGGAGATTCCTGTGGGTGATTCTAAAGGGCAGAGAGAATTGGCTCAGGATTTGTTGGCTCTTAATGCTTTGGGCCTCAATTTCAAAGAGCAAGGAGGAGGAGGCAGATGGGGGGAGGAGACAGGAAAGGAGGAGGGAAGGAGCAAAGAGTGGGAAAGGGGAGGGGAGAGAAGGGAAGGCAGTGGGAAGGGAGAGATAGGAAAGGAGGGGGGGAGAGAAGAGAGGGAGGGACATGAGGGATGAGCAGATTATGCAGAAGGGTGGAGGTGGTGTTCCCAGGGGAGCAGTGGCCCCGGGCTGCTGACCCACTCGCCACATGTCACAGTAGCTGCTGTATATGGGCTTTAGGGTCATGCCAGCTGTCCGGGGTGCTTGGTGAGTCACACAGAGGTTTCCTAAGCCCAGCCGCCGCCTCCTTTGTCTGCTTGGATATCTGACTCAACAAACTTACTAAGGATCACTTAATGGACGGAAGCCACAGTGGCCATCAGTGGGAAATTGTTCCTTGACATCCTGGGAAGACGCACATTGAAACTGGTACAAAAAAACCACAGACAGTTGCTGATCCCTCGCTACAGAAGGTCGGTGTCGCCGAGGCCCAGCGGGAAACGGTAGACAGGAACAACCGGAAACAAGGAGCTGTCTGCCTTAACTGTGAATCTGAGATGTACAATAAACCCCCGGGCAGTCTGTGGGCTGTGTCACCAGCACTTTAAGATGATGGTGGGAGCAACGACCTCACTCCTAAATCACGCCCCCCTCATAAAAGACTCTGTGACACACAGATGCATCTCTATTTCTATGTATGTATGTAGTGTGCGCATGTGTGGCACACAGTGTGCACGTGTGTGCCTTCGAGAACATATGGAGACCAGAGAACAATCTGTGGAAGTCAGTTCTCTCCTCTCACCATGTGAGTCCCAGGAATCAAAAGGTTGTCAGGCTTGTTAGCAAGCTCCCTTACTCACCGAGCCACCCTGCCATGTGTGCATTTTAAATTTTCTGCTAAGTCAAGAATTTATGATATAAATTATGTGCTCTATCAGCTGACTCCCATGGCATGCTTTTGCGCTGTTTCTCTCTCTGCCGTCTGTGTCTCCCTGTGTGTCTCTGTGTGTGTCTCTCTCTGTCTCTCTGTCTCTGTTTCTCTGTAGTCTCTCTGCCTCTCTGGCTGTCTCTGCCTGTCTCTCTCCCAGTGTCTCTTTGTGTGTTTGTGTGTCTGTCTCCCCCCTTTATCTGTCTACCCCTCTCTCCATCTTTCTCTGTCCCTCTCCATGTCTGTGTGTCTCTCCACCTGTCTGCTGTCTCTCTCTGTCTCTGTCTCTCTGTCTGTCTGTCTCTCTGTCTGTCTCTGTCTCTGTCTGTCTCTGTCTCTCTCTGTCTGTCTGTCTGTCTCTCTGTCTCTGTCTCTCTGTCTGTCTCTGTCTCTATCTGTCTGTCTGTCTGTCTGTCTCTCTCTCTCTCTCTCTTTCTCTGTGTGTGTGTGTGTGTGTCTATATGTGTGTATGTATGTGTCTCTCTGTGTCTCTGTTTATGTCTTTTTCTTTCTGTATCTCCCAGTCTCCCTGCCTTTCTGTATTACTCTGTGTCTGTGTCTCTGTGTATTTCATTACTGTCTGTTTGTCTCTGTCTGTCTGTTTGTCTCTGTCTGTCTGTCTGTCTCTATCTCTCTGCCTGTCTCTGTCTCTCTGTATCTGTTTCTATATATCTCTGTCTCCCTCTGTATCTCTACCTCTATCTCTGTCTCTCCCTCTCTAGGTATCTGCCTCTATCTCTCTGTCTCTCTCTGACTCTCTCTGTCTCTATATCTGATTGTCTGTCTGTCTGTCTGTCTGTCTGTCTGTCTGTCTCTCTCTCTCTCTCTCTCTCTCTCTCTCTCTCTCTCACACACACACACACACACACACACACAGCCTCTCTCTCTCTCTCACACACACACACACACACACAGCCTCTCTCTCTCTCTCTCTCTCTCTCTCTCTCTCTCCTCTCTCTCTTCTCTCTCTCTCTCTTCCTCTCTCTCTCTCTCTCTCTCTCTCTCACACACACACACACACACACACACACACACACAGCCTATATGATTAGAAAACTAGGAAATCACATTAAAAACAAAGTTGTCTAATATTAAGAACAACGATAGACCCAGAAACTGTCTCTAAAATCCTCTCTGTGTTGCTGGCAACAGGTTATCCTCCAGGGCTCTGGTCAAAGAGAAAAACCTAAAATGAGATGAAAATATGTACATTTCTGGTCCCTCCCAGTAACATATAAATCCCCAGCAGTGCTAGGAATTCATGTTCAGTGTTGTATACCCAATGGCAGGCATGTGGCCTGCACACAAATCATACTAATTAAACATGCATTCATCACCTGCATAGAGGATGCAGCAGTGAATCCAGACGTCACAGATGCAGAAGACATATGTGAGAAGAGAGCCTGGGGCTAGAGTGATGGCTCAGCAGTTAGGAACATGGCCTGCTCTTCCAGCTCAACCGGGTTCAATTCCCAGCACCACACGGAGGCTCACAACCATCTGTAACTCCAGCCCCAGCAGATCGGGCATCCTCTTCCAGCCTCTGAGAACATGGGACCATTTTACAGTAGCTTGTACTGACTGGTCCCAACATGGTCTGAGGAAACGGATCTACACATGGCTGGATTCTATTCTGGGAGCATCTCCATGTTAGAGAACAGAAAATACCCGTCAACATAGGATATCCAGCTTTCATTACACTCCTAGGATGTCAGTCTTTTTCTTGTTAGATATTTAAAATACTTTCCAAGCTTCATGGTCAGGTTGATTTTTACTGAGAGAGAGAGAGAGAGAGAGAGAGAGAGAGAGAGAGAGAGAGAGAGAGAGAGAGAGAGAGAGAATATCATTGTTTAAGTGAGAAATCAATAGATCAATAGAAATAGATTTGAAAATGACACAGCCTGGCACCTAACTGCTCCCAGCACAGTGAGGACCATGGTGCATAGTCAGAAAAAAAAAACTTATTCTATGACTTACAAATGCATTTATTATGAGACGTCGTATAAACAAACAAACATGAGTTATGCATGCTCAGCAAATTGACATCTTTTGGGGGGGGGACAGAACAGAATTACATGAAACTACAGGGATCCTGAAAATCTGTGCAAGGTTTCCAGCCAGAGCCTGGCTCCCACCCGTCTGCATGCTGCTGTTGAACATCAAGGCTCTTAGTTGGAGAGCAAAGCAGGGAACTCCCATGGGGCACCTTTCAGAAAGATGGCACCTTCAGAAGGACTCCAGGAGAGACAGTGAGAACTCACTGTTCACCCTGAAGGAAAGCTGTGGTCCGATTAGCCAGCCTGCTATTCGGTGGAAACTAACTACGCAGCCCCCCCTTGCTTCCTCCAGTGTCTACTTCCTCTGCTCAGGAAAAGCAGCCATTTGCCTTACCCAGCCACCTGTTTGTTTGTTTGTTTGTTTGTTTGTTTGTTTGAAGTCTACATCCCCGAGTTCCAGGCCCAGTGCCCTCAGCATGTCCCTCACTCTCATGGGAGAAACCTCATCAGCTCTGTGTTGTGTCCCACTCCAGATGATCCATCAAAGCTCCCACTATTGGATCCCTTTATTATTAGCCAAAAAAAAAAAAAAAACAGTACCTAGCAAGCAGGGTGCTTAACAGTTGGAATAAACAAAAATGCACTTGAGAGACATTTGGGTGCTGAACAGATGTAGAGGAGGGTGCCCCCGGCTGCTGAGAGCTGAGGAAAAGATAGCTTTCTTTAATTTCCTCATTGCTCCTGGCAATTTGCTCCTTCTAGTCAAGAATCAATGTAAATTAGTTGCCCATAACAACGGCCAGCATTGGAATTAATTCTTGGTTAACATGTACTTATTTCTTAAATGGGAAATACCTATTAGCATGCATATTCAAATAGCACCACAGGCCGTTAAAACGGCCGTTTGTTGTACACTCCAAGCACAGGAAGCTTTTAGGAGCCAGCTCCTTTTAAGTGGTGCCAACAGCAGAAACTTCTAGATCCTCAGAGCCAGTTTTGAGCTCAAAATAAGAAGAAAAAAAAGGATTGTATTCAGTTACTAGTGGGGTCACACTGGCCACAGAACAGAAGTTTAATCTCTGTTTCTCCTGGACTCCCAAAGAACACTCAGCTCCAAACTATGTAATAAATTCTCATCTCATTATAAAAGTTGTCAGAGTTAGGGAACCATTTCCTGGGACTTAATGAGTGGTCACTGGCAGGTGGGCGGGGCCACTTGGGTGGCTTGTGAGCTCCGCTCAGATTTTTATAGCTAAAAAATAAAAAATTTTAAAAATTAAAAAAAATAAAAAACCCTGTTAGCAGAAGCTCTGTGGTACAGCAATCTAAAATGAAATCTATTGCCTGTGTCAGGCTAGTGGTGATGATGGGGTGCAGGGTGGGCAGGAGATTGTTTAGGAGAATTTAAAGGGGAGGCCCGAAGAGAAAGGACTCACATTTTCCCAGTAAGCTATTTGGCCAAACCTACTGATTTCTTTTCATTAGTCTTTGACTAATGTGACCAGGCCACCTTGTTCTAGGAGCAGGCTGACAAGGAAAAGTGGGGAGAAGAGAAAGAGAGGTGTGTGTGTGTGTGTGTGTGTGTGTGTGTGTGTGTAAGAGACAGAAAGAAACACACACACAGAGAGAGAGAGAGAGAGAGAGAGAGAGAGAGAGAGAGAGAGAGAGAGCGCACACTAGCGACAAGTGTGACCTTTGTTCCCTGGGGACCTGCGGGAAGGAGGTGCTGGCCTTGAGGGGTAGAGTGGGATCTGACACAGGTAGGCCCTCAGGCAGCTATGAAGGGTTTCCATAGGAACAGCTTTCTAAAGTCCACGTCCCAATCTGTTGACCCACGTTCTCGTTTGCTTTCTGTTGCTGTGATGAAATGTCCTGATGAAAAGCAACTCATGGAAGGGAGTGGTTTGAGCTCCTCTCACAAGTGCAGGCTGCGGAACGTCACTGTGGGGAGTGAAGGCAGGAATGCTACAAGCAGCCAGTCATGTCACACCGTAGGCAAGAACAGAAAGAAGGTGCCAGACTCTGGCTGCCCTCCTGGTTAGACTCAGCTAACCCTCTCCTTTCTGTCCACATCAATTAACAATTGAGGCAGTCCCCACAGACCAACCTGGTCTAGATCATTCCCCAGGTGAATTCTCCTCCCACGTGATTCTAAGTTGTGTCAAGTGGACAGCTAAAACTCCCAACCACCCCCTTTCACCTTCTAGATGCATGAAGCTATCACGGCATAGTCTCAAAAAGAACCACAGGAATCCTTGTACTAAGATGTTTCAAAGGCACTGGCCCCGTGGTCACAGGGATGACTCTTGGGCAACAGCTAGCATGTCCCGGGCTCTGCCAGAACATTGAATGTGCCAACTCCACCTCCTCACTGTATCCACACTTAGTGCAGAAGGAACTGAGGCTGACAGAACGGAAGTGACTTCACCTAGAAAATGACCCAGGTGATGTTATTTCACTGGGACTCACTCCAGACACATGGTGCCTGCTGGACGAACGCATTCTATCATTACCCTGTGAGGAGGGCAGATAACTGTGGTGCCATTGTTTAACCATCACTCTCTGGAAAAGATGGCGCCTACCTCTGTATGCAGCTGAGGCACAGACTGTGTTGCCCCACTGTGACTAAAATACCAGAGGCAAAACTTAGGAGAAAGAAGGACTGATTTTGGCTCATGGCTTTGGAATGCTCAGTCCGTTGTTGCTGGCCCCATGCCTATAGGGGAAAATGTCACCGCAGCAGGGGCTTTTAGCCAACAGGAAGCAGACAGAAGGAATACAGGAAGGAACTAGTGTAAAGCTCACTTTCTCCCTCCAGCTAGCTCTCATCTCCCTGTGTTCCCACAGCCTTCCTAAGTAGCCACATCATCTCCTGGGTACCAACACTCCAACCTGAGTCTGTGGGATATGCTTTATACACAATGCCTGGCATCCACTGCAATGCCGGCTGAGATTGACCAGAAGGCTCCCATAGCCTACTCAGTGTCTCCAGAGCATTCTCAATGCTTCCTAGTCAGCAGGGAACACCAGCTAGCTGCCTACCCTCATCCTCTTCTTCCCATTCTTCCTCCTCATCCTCCTTTCTCTCCTCCTGAGGCCGCAGCCACTTCTGCTGCAGGGCTCCTATTTCCAGCCCCAGCTTCCCAGCCCTTTTGGGTTGCTTGGCTCCCCTTTTACTAAACTCTCCTGAGATCTGCAGGTGCCACCTCTTCAACAGAGATTGTCTCATGCTCCTACTTCAGGGCTGGACCTAAGAACTCTGTTGTAAAAATTGAAATTTGGGCATTTACTAGCTTGTAGAGGGAAGTAAGCTCAAAAGCTGATGAAAATGTATTTACATCTACCAATATAAAAGCACAGAGACTTGGAGTATCAACAGTAATTTTATTTCCAAATCAGCCAACATTGGATCCCAGGCAATTTGTTTTCACTTGTTTTTCACTGTTGGGAAGGGCTGTGCCCTCCCACTCTGCCTCGGTTCCACAGGCTTTCCTAGCCCCGTTCTGTCTCCCTGAAGTACCATTCCCGTGACTCCCATGCTCCCGTGACTCAGGCTCTACTGAGTTACTCAAGGATTCGCTATCAGCAGAGGAACGTCACCAACTTCTGTGAGGTGCCACCACCTAAGTGACCAAGAGTGACATGGATATTCGAACTTTTTTTCTTGAGGTGACAGGAGTGCCTCAGACTCTCCACAGGCTTCCAGCCTTTTCCTACCCCACACACAAACTTCCCATCCGGAGGTAGGCAGTTGACTCTAAGGACAAATTGAACACTTCTACACTGCCTTCTTTTTAATAAATTAGTCCTATAAGAGATTATATAAGCAACCCTGCTTTCCAGTGTCTGGAATACAGGTCTTGAGATATGGAGTAGCAAGGGTATATACGCTTGTGTTTGTGTGATGGAGCCCAGAGCATCCTATTCCCTCAGTCCCGGGCTGTTCCTGTCCCTCCCCACTATATGCTTGCATCGCCCTTCCCACGCTGCTCTTCCCCTGCCTGGTTATGGGGCTCCAATTTACCCTTTGTACATCATGCCCAAAATTCACTGTGCAAACCCTGCCCCACAATGCCTCACTCAGGGCCTCACATGGCTCCATGGTCCTCTATTACAGAGCTTGACACATGGTCTTCCTCACCGCACACCCACAGGACAGACACACACACACATACACACACACACACAGCAATGACTCTCGCCAACACCGCGCTGAGTGCGCTGGAGCAAAAGGGAAGATAGACCAGACTTCCTGTGTGTGTGCTTCCTGAGAAGCATCCCCATCTCCACGTCCCCTGTGGATTCTGAAACACCCCTAACCTTGCCATTCGCCTCGCATCGGAGCCCCAGACCCAGACCCCAGGCTACTGTCGGTACACAAGAGCTGTCAGAGTCACCACTGTGGCCGAAAACCTGCTAAGGCCATTCTACAGCTTTGAACCCCCTATGTAGATTGTGAGTCAGCAAGCAGCAGACAGAACTCAGCCAGTTGGAATCACCCTGGTGGAGAGCAGAGAGGCTGCGTGGTAAGAGGGTGGCTGCTCTCTCCAGGACTTGAGTTCCGTTGGCTGTTCCTTACACATGCCTTCTGCCCGAGGTAGCTCAAATTCTCAACTTGACTCAGCCTAGGCATCTAAGAAGAAAGCTGCCTCGGTTGAGGAGTTACCCAGATCAGACTGCCCTGTGCGCATCTGTGGAGACTGTCTTACTATGTGGTACAGGGGGGTCCAGCCTACTGTGGGGGACAGCGCCATTCCCTAGGCCATGTAAGAACTCTAGCCACGTTAGTGAGCAGGCCAGCAGGCAACATTCCTCCACGGTTTCTAAACACACCCTTCCCTCCCTTAAATTGCTTTTTTCCAGAGTTCTTCATCATAACAAGAGGAAAAGAACCATCACACCTTCCTGAGCGGTTTGCATGTGTCATATTCTGCTCTACATAAGGGGAAACTGAGACCTTGAGGATGAAATCTTTATGGAAGAGTCAGCTCCCCCCTTGGACTTATCTGACCCACATCTACATATGGCCTATTCTCTTCATTTCAACACTAGCTGGAGCTTTGTGAATCCCAGAGAAGGCTCAAGCACCTTTTACGCATCCACTTATTTCAGACGACATCCTGGAGAGCGGATGCTATCATCCTTCCTTAACAGGTAGGGGAAAGGCAGATCAAGGGACAGAGTCAACATACACCACTTAGTCCATAGCTTAGCCTCAACAAGAGCTGCTTACAAACAGCTGTGGATCAAGATTTTAATGGAGCCTTAAAAAAATTATTCTTCTCAACTTCTGACCAAAATGTGGGAGAATTGAAAGTGCCCCAACATAAGCTCCCTCCCTACTCTACTCCTGCAGATAAAAGTTAGGCCAGTAATCCTTCCTCTCCTGGGCCCAGAAACCATTTTTGGGCCCATGAACTGTGGGTTTTTAGGTCTAGCTAGCTTGTGAAAGTACTGGATAAGCTACTAGCTACACCCTCCTCCTCCTCCAGGGATTGTAAGATGCTATAATCAGTGGTCACCACAAAGCCAGCCCTGTAGCCTCTTGTCTCCTCTGTCATGAACATACCTGAGAAGCAAGGTCCTTCTGTGTGTGTGTGTGGGGGGGGGTTATCTGCAGAGCCCAGCATAGTGTTTTTGGCCATTGTCACAGCCTGATGGGGCCCATGGAAACGAAGGTGATCAAGACACCAAGGAGAAGCCAATGATTTAAGTCAAGGGAGAAGCAAGGGCTCTGACTTGAAGAAAATTTACAAACACGCAGCATGGAGGATTCCAAGCATTCCTTGGTGACCACATTTCCAGTCAGAAACCACAGATCTAATGCAGGTGATGGGAGCTGGGACCTGACTATGACCTGAAAGACAGGACCCCGCACTCAGGGCCTTCACTCAGGTGAGCTGCAAACAAGAGAACAGACACTGCCTTAAATTAAGGTCATAACTGTATCTTTGTGGCTCTCTCTTGCTCAAACTCAAGCTGTGATTAAAGATGAAGGACTGGGAGGCCTACCAGCTGGCCACCAATTCCTTTGAAATTCAGAATGTCATTATTTGACAATTGAGAAATCTTGATTGTTTTGTCTCTAGTCCCCCCTTTAACTGGAAAATGCTTGTGTGGTTGCTAGGGTGTGAAAGTGCCCTTCACCAAGGGTATGTTGGAAACTTAACCCCCTTGCAAGAAACAGCAGGACAGGCAAGGCCTGAAGGGAGATGTTTAGGTCTTGAGGACACCCCATGATGGTAGATTAAGGAGGACAAACACCTTTGCCTCTCACATGTGCTCTCTGCCTATGGGATGGTTCCCATGGTGTCACAGTGCACAATGGCATTGCCAGATACAGCCTTTGCATCTTGAACTTCTTGGCCTCCAGAAACAATTGTAGTGTCCACACAGACAGGAATGTGATATTCCATTGTAACACTGCCAAGTGGACAAACAGAGAAGCGCACACACACACCAACCCATCACGTGTATAGGGTATGTAATTCAAGGATTTACACTCACATTCTGTCTTGTACATCCAAATACTAACTCCAGACCTACACCAAGGGCCACATCAAGCAGAGAATATCAAAGCGTTATCTTGGTGTCATTGCCACAACAAAGCGCTTGAAAAAGACCAATGAAAGCGTGGAAAGGTTGACTTATGATCTCTGAGGTCTCAGCCCTCGGAGTGCACAAGAGAGGGAATCCCAATCTCATAACAGCAAAGAAGCAACGAGAGATGGGAAGGTACCAGAGGTCTTTAAGTGCACACCCCTAACACCCCAACTTCCTCCTACCAAGTGCCACTTCTTGAAGGACCCATCGCTTCTCACAAGTACCACAGGTAGGTGACCAAGCTGTTATCACATGGTCTTTGGGGAACATTTGTAATCTAAACCATAATACTTGAAGAGGGACCATGAGGTGGAGCCTCTAGTCATAGCCTTTGACTCCGATAGACAGCCTCCAGGAAGTCACGTAACCACAAGGCTGCGCTCTGCTGCCTACTGTGGTAGGAGAGAAAAGTGGGCTGAAGAGTGTCCTTCCAAAAGATTTGTCAACCTGAAACTTGCAGTGTGCCCACATTTGGAAAAATGGTCTTTTTAAACACCAGGTAGAGAACTCAAGATAGCGTCACTCTAGACTACCCAGGTCAGCTCTCGAATTCAGCATCGTGTCTCCTTAGGATAAATGTGACACAAACAGAAAACATCACATTGCTGGAGCCTGAAAAAAACAAAACAACCCAAACAGTCACAAGAGCCCAGCACAGCAAGACCTTTATTTGAATTAGACAGCAAAAACTGACCAGTCAGGGACAACAGCACAGACTCGGGAGCTGACTGTGTCTTTGAACGTTCACCTCATTAAGTAGCTAAGCAGATGACAAGAGTCCTGTTGTATTCAGGCCACTACTGATTAACCTGGGACAGACTGAGGCAGATGAACTGAGACCCCAATTGCACAGCATTTTTAGAGGATGGAACCCCAAAATGAGGAGGAGGGGGGTGGGCTGTAGCATTGTCCAAAATACTTTGACACAAGGGGTTGGGTAAGGAAGGAAGTAAATGTTGGTGGCTGGGCCTTGTCCAGGCCAGTGGGTTCCTTGGGCCTTCCATCCGGCTTTTGCAGTCAGGTCTCCTCCTGGACTTCTGGCACAGAATTCAGAATGATAAGGGAACCAGAGGAGTGAGAAAGCTATAAGCAGCCAACTAAGTCATGACAGGCGACACATTTACAGCATGTGTACCTCAGTTTAGATCAACTTGGCTCTTTATGTCCTTTACTGGTCAACAGACAAGCGTGAGACACCTGAGGGAGCAGAATGGCATTGCAGCCAGGACCTGAGAACATAAAATCAGGTTTTTTTTGACCCTACAGCAAGATAGAGGTTGTTCCTGGGATGGACTCAGGCAACTGTCAATGTAAAACTATAAACTATAACTTATAACAATATTAAAAAGACAAAGGTGAAAGAAGCACAAGGGATCTCTGAAAACCAAGGTGCACAACACACACACACACACACAGAGAGAGAGAAGTTGTCAGCCATAGCAGATAACAGAAAGGCAGGGTTCCTGTGATCATGAATTTTGACCTCCAGACCTGTGAGAGAACAAAAGCATATGTCTCAGGACACCCAGGTGTGATCCGTGGTGATAAGGCCCCAGGACACTCACAGTGGTGGGCAGAGAGAGCATGACCCCGCCCCCACCTCATGTCTTCTCATCTGTGTAAACCCTGGGCACCAGAGCAAGGCCAGGCTCCTTAATCTCCAGCTGTTTGGGGCCTTCATGTCAAAGTGCTAAATCTTCCACCATCATGAAGCTTAGTGGGTGCTCATTGTCCAAACCAGACATCTTCCAAACAGAAGCCAATAAGCACAGGAGCCCAGTGGGGACAGGTGGAGAGGTGCGGCGTGCAGGCTGAGGTCAGGGATGCTGGGAAGGGAGCGGGAGGCATCCACAAAGGCCCCCATTGTGTATTTCCATGTCTCTCACACACGCTTAATAAAGCAAATTATTTTAAACTCAACACCATGCCTTCTATTTTCCCCAGGAGCTGAGCGTGCCTTTCTGACTGTTCCAGGATTCTGAATGACTTGCACAAGCTATGAATGTTTAATATGCAGCCGGAGCTCTGAGCAGGGCTGTGGGCTCCCTGGGAGACATTTACAGAGGCTCTGTTAGGCTTGCCTAATTAGCCACTCCAAAATGCAGATCCCTCACTGAACTACAAGCTCCCTTTATGTGAAACTGCCCCCACAAATTCAGCAGGCACTTTTGTTTATCCACAGACCATCAACAGAAGATGGCTGAAATAATTTAAAGAGGCAGTTACATGCCTCTGGCAAAAAGAAAAAAAAAAAAGCACAAAATAATAAATAAATAAATAAAACTATTTCATGGCTCTAAGATGAGCCAAAAATATGCTGTGTTGCTGAAACGTCCTTCAGTCTGAAGTTGGCCATGCAGGCTTTGAAGCAGTGGACCCAGACCCAGCCTCCCGGCCAGAGGCACAAACTCCAAAGACTGTCACTGTCTTTGGTTGGCCACTCCACTTGAGAGAGACAAGTTTAAGTCAAGCTGACCAAAGGAAGAACCTTTGCATGTATAGAGTTTACTTAAATTAGTGACTCCAAGAAAAGAGTAGCCATAAGCATGGAGCATTACAGAGCGGGGAGGCTTGGCCAGGAATGGGTTAACCGGGTTTACGTGTATTACTGAATGTGTGAGGCAGTGCAGACAAGCTAGGACCCTCAAGTCATAGAGGAAGGTAGCGGGCCCCAAAATAAAGGGTACAGTCTAGAATCCCCACGTAGTCCTGTTTTCTACAGGATAAACACACACAATAAACAAAAATAAATGTAGAGGCTAAAGGGAAAAAGCTCAGTCAGTAAGGTGTTCAGTTCCATGTAAGAAGCTGGGCTTGGTGGTCTACACTCATAATCCCAGTGCTAGGGAGGCAGACGGATTCTGGGTTCAGTGAGCCTCGGGCCAGTGAGAGACCCTGTCTCATAGGCCAAAAAAATGGACAGCGGCTTATGAAGGATGGTCAAGGCGGACTTCTGCCTCCACGGGCATGAACACACATGTACACATGCACAGACGAGTTAAGTAAATAAATTGAGTGTTTGAATCAATGAGTAGGAGAGTAAGTAAACATCAAAACAGACAAAAGAAGCTCTTGGGTGTGAGAGAGTACCCCAAGACATGCTGATGGGTGAGAGCAAGTACCCCGAGAGATGCTGATGGGCGAGAGAGAGTGACACAAGAGACTACAGAGAGCGCCAGAGTCAGTTCAGGGTCAGAAATGCCTCAGTCTCCCTGGAGAGGCCTCAGTGTGCACTACTCTGACTACAGGGCAAGGGCTTCCTCCCATGTGCCTTGCAGTCCACAAAGACTCAATCCCAGAATCCCTCAGGGCAGCCAATGGCCCCATCACCACAGCGTGGATTTTTATCACCCAACTGCACACGACACATTTATCCTTCCGCTTCTGGTAATGCTTCACACATCTTCTACACTAGAGATCTCCTGGCCCACAGGAAATTCACTTCTGTGGCGAGACCACAAACACTGCCCTGGGGGCGGGGGGCAGACACTTTCCTAACGAAGGTAGAGCCGCTGCCATTGCTAAAAAGCTGTGACGCCCACGCCTTAAATTAAGGATTCTGTGACTAAACGACTTTGAACTTGACTTCTCAGAGGGGCTCAACCTCTCAGCAGTTAAAAACTCATCAGCCCCAGGGCCTTTCTGTCACACTGTGGAGACTTTTCCCACTCCAAAGGCCTCTTGAGAATTCCAACCATTGTGTTTGTGCCAAATAAAATCTGCTTTAGACACAGGCTGTGGTTTCTATGATTTGTGTTTGAAACGGGGGCATGCTGGGACAGACTGGGAGAGGAGATCTTTCAATGGCCAGCGGCAGGGTTTGCTTGGGATCTAGCAGTCTCATGCTGGGGAGCACAATCGGCAGAAAGCTGCCATTGTAGGTTCCAGCCAAGAAAGGGGACTTGGTTTTTCACCTGTCTTGAGGCTAGTATCATCCACCAATTACAATGGGCCTACTATGTGCTGGGCACCTGTCTCTGGGTATAGTCTCCTCTTTTTGGCAAATCTCGAAAATACGTAAGTATTTACAGGTTGCACTCCTAAGAAGCGTGTGATCTAGAGACATTCATCTGCTATCAAGCCCTTACATCGGCCTTCAGGAACTCCTGCACACCCGTTGGACACAAAATTCCTCCAGGAAGCACACAGGATTGACCATGTGCTGAGGCAGGGTTGAGCACTGGTTCAGAGAGCTCAATAAGCCACGCACTGAATATTAGCAAGTAATGAAATAAACCTTAAAGCTAGGAGGGGGTGATTATTTGGGCTCAAAGCGTTCAATGCACCTCAGATGGCTGGAGCTCCTCAATGCACCTCCCGTTAGTTTTTTCTACCATCTGAGTGGATGCTGTATTAAAACTGGTGGCCTGGGGTGGGGGAAATGGTGGCCTGGGGTGGGGAGGGGGGAGGTGACTGGTCCATGGTGCCTGGTAGGATCTGTGGTGTCCTTCAGAGCAGGGCTCGAGCCTCGATGCAAAGCTTCCATTCCCTTATGTGTTGAGTGGAGCTGAGATGATCTTGGTGGCTGTCTCAGAGAGATGTGCCAGTTAAATGCTTTGATGCCAAAGAAGCTGTGCATTTACAGTAGGATGGACTCAGCTATGCCTGCTGCGCTGTGCGTTTACAGTAGGATGGACTCAGCTATGCCTGCTGCGCTGGCTCCTTTACAGAGGCAGTCCATCAGCGCGCACTAGTACTCCATGAGTCCATCCTGCAGCACATCTAGCTCGGCCGGCCCCCGTGGCCCTTAGTTCCCTCCTTGGCCCTAACTTCTTCAGTAAGCATTAGGTGTGCACCAGCAAAGGACAAGGCCCATTGGTGCTCAGTAAGGAATAAACACTCCAGAAGGGAAGTGGGGAATGGAGAGAAGACAAACAGACAGCATAGGAAATGAAGGGTCTTGGTGGCCAGTCTCCCCAAGCAGTCTCGCCACCATCCTGTGTAAGGAGTTACAGTTTTCAGCCGAAGCATCCTTCAAAAACCTGGTCTTCGTCCTGTGGTCTTATGGGAAGTGACAGAGCCTTTAAGAACTCGGACCAACATAGAGGATGTTAGGTCTCTTTACTGCTTCCCAGATGCTGCGATGTGACTGGCTTGGACCATCCCACACTTAACTACAGCCTCCCAAACAGCAGGCCAACTAACCACAGACAAACCCTTGAAATTATTTGTCAAAATACACTTTCTTCCTTATAAGTGGACTTATGGCATGCATTTTGTAACAGTAACCCAAAGCTGCATGACTCGTAGTAAAAGATTCGATGTCCGAGTTACCATCGTGGCTACCATATGGATATCCATGGCTTTTACTCAGCCAACGAGACTTTGTTCCCTAAGTGGTAAGGGCACAGCAGGATTGTAGTGACAACTGTTCATGGTGGCTCCATGAACCTGGACCCAAGGCTGTATGGACACTGGCTGGCCAGTCTATGGCTCCATCCCTGGTCATTACTCTTTCTCTAAACGAGGTTCTGCAGCCTTCCCTTTAGATCTAGAATCCCCCATTGTATCCATCTCTCTTTCAGCGGCATCTGTATTTACCATAAAGCTTCTGACAATGTCCTCACCTACATGATGGTGTCCAACATCATGGAACAGATGGATTCGGTAACTTTTCAGTTAGTAATGTCAGGGGGTTAAGCCAGATGGGTGAGCATCCTTCCTGAGGCTCATGGACAATGTTTTTATGTTAGGTAAGTATTTGTATCACCAACACATGTTTACCCAAATAATGAAGGTGAGCGTCTTCTTTGTGGTAATTACTTAATGTGCGTACCATTTAACAAAGAAAGACCAGCAATTTAAAGTTTCACCATGGTGAGTGTGGGTATTGCTTTCCTTCCCTCGGGTCTGCTTGATGTCACTTGATTTAGTGTGAGCTCCACACATGCTGCTGCAAATGACAGGACTTCATTCTTTTAGCCGCTGAGTCGCACTCTACTTGGTAACTCTGTCACTTTTTGTTATCCATTCATCCGCTGAAGGACAGGTGGGCTGGTTCTGAATTTTGGTTAATGTGAATAGTTCTGTAGTGAACATGGGAGCAAAACTATCTTTTGAGTAGAAGCACTCCACCTCCTTCGGGTGTGTACACAGTACTGACATTGTTGACTCATGCCAAGGTGCTGTCATTACGTTTTGGTGTTTTCTGTTCTTTTTGAGTTCTCCCATCCCAATTTCCACAGTGGTTTTGGTTTGACATTAGAACCTTATGAGGAGGGGGAAGGCATTGCTTAGCCCCCGCCTCCTTCAGGGAGAAAATTCCCACAGACGCTGGCCTGTTACAATTCGAGGGATGAATGTAAGTGATGGGGCATACTGACTTAGCTCTCATACACCAGAGCCATATGAAAACTCCCATATTTCAGCATCTAGAAAGACAAACACCATTGGTTCCCACCACACGTGGAGACCAGTGGGTCAACTCTGTAGAGGTGTGGAGTGGAATAGAGGGCACTAGAAAGGGCAAGGGGAGGTGAGGGGACAGAAAGAAATTAGGGTGGATTTTCAGAGACTAGGAAGGATGCTGACAGGGAGAGAGAAGGGAACCAGGGTACATGACCCAGGCACAGTGTGCTCATACAGAAATGCCACACTGAAGCCTAACTTACAAAGCTGACATGTATTAAAAACCAACTTGTAAAAGCAAGATGAGCATACTTCACAGAGGCAGCTTCTTGTAGGATGAACACAAAGCTCAGGCAAGGGCGTAAGGTGCCGTGTGACGGTGCAGAAGCCGGCCGAGAAACCCATGCCTCAATTTCAGATGCCTAACTTTTCAAACTATCATTTCAATAATTGATCTAAATCACAGAATAGAATGGGCTTGGGGTTTAAACCACAGGAAAGGGTTTGTGAAGAGAGATGTGCAAATCGATTGAACTGTGGCATTTAAGGTCATGAAAACATCCAGCCACCTTCAAGAACAGTGCTAGCCAAAGATCACCAAGCATTTTCTGTTCTTATTTGAATAAACTAAAGCACTTTCTATCCCCCAGCTTGTTTGTTTGTTTGTTTAATTGGTTGGTTGGTTGGTTGGTTGGTTTTAATGAAAGCCAACTTTATAGCAGACGCTACGGCTGAGCGTCTAATTCACCATTAAATTCATGCCTTGAATTCCAACAAGCCAATGTGTGGGAATTTTCTTCCTGAAGGAAGAGGGAACTAAGAAATGCCTCATGCCTCCTCATAAGGTCCTAATGACAAACCAAACTTAATTCCACCAGAGAGCTCCCCTCCCCAGCCCCCCTGGTGAATCAATGAGCTTATTGGTTTTGCCATGTAGAAGTGCTCTGTTTCCCCAAGCACAGAGGTGAGATGCTCCCTGCTGCCCACCCTGGCAGCCGAAAGTTCAGAGGGTGGATGTGACATCTTCCATGGTCACTACTATCATCTAGATAAGGTTCAGGAGTCTCCACAGCCTCTTAGAGAAATCTAATTGCCACCAAGGGTATTATGATGTTGGAGACTCCTCCCTACTCTGTTCTTTAGAGTTGGGACTTTTAGGAGATGGTTAGGGTTAGATGGTGTAATCGGGATGGGACTGTCATGATTGAGTTCTGGTGGCTTCATAGAGACCAAAACACAGAGAGAGAGACGGGGGGAGGGGGGGACGGGGACAGAGAGAGAGACAGAGAGAGAGAGGGAGAGAGAGAGGGAGAGGGAGGAGGGGGCGCCGGCTGCCTCTGTCTACACGACACTTAGTGAAAAAGAAAGGCCACCGTCAAGTGGTGCTCCTATGTCTTGCATGTCCAAAATTTCACCAAAGCTATTTGTGCCTGACCCAGTCCTTGCAGTTGTGTGATCACCAGCAGTGGATAGGCCAGTAGGCAACATGTGGCTTCACCATGCATCTCGATCTGTAAGAAGGCTGGCTCCCTTTTGACAGGGTCTGTCCATTGCCTGAGTTCAAGTCCTACTTGTGTTAAGAAGGCAGACAATAGGTGAGAGAGTCAAAGGGCTCGTGCTTCATCCTGGCTGGCCAGTTACTTCGCTCTGCAGCTTGTGTATAGCAAACTACAAAGGCTCCCCAGAGCGAAGTGCATGTCACGAGTAATGCAACCGCTGTGGATGGAGATGTTCTTAGCTGTCTTGATTACACTCTGCGTGATGTGTGTGGGTGTGTGTACCTTCCGAAAAGTAACACGAATCTAAAAGTATACCACGAGTGCCCTGACCATGGAGGTACACGTCTTCCCTATAGCAAAGCCAACAAGCAGCATCTAATGAATCACCCGCTCCCTTCCCCTGCCCCTGCCCGCCCCCTCCCCCCACCCCTGCCTGCTGCCCCTCCCCCCTCCTTCCCTGCCCCTCTCCCCCCCCAATCTGCCCCTCCCCCATCTCCCACCCCCGAGGGCTCATCAGTTTGGATAAACTGGAACTGCCATTTCAGAAGAGATAATTCATTAGCTTTGGAGCTGTGAAGGAAAATGAGTTCCCAACAGCCAGTGGGGGCAGAGCAGGTAGAGCAGGAACTCACTCTATAATCACTCTTCCTCTGCGAAGGGCTTGATGACTTTCTTACATAGGATGTTGACTCTGGCTCACAGCCTAGGGCAGTGAGCATGTCATTGCCACCAAGGGGCAGGAGGATAACTCTATTACACTGCGCGCCAAGTCAATCAGCAACACATCAAAATCAAGACACCACTTCTAAATGTCATTTAGCTCCCTGAGGACAGGTTGTGTTGGAACACAGAAGGGCTATTTGAAATGCCTGGCAGGTTGCTAGCTCCCAGGCAGGGGTGGGAGAGGCCTGAAGAGTCTGTCACTGAAGACCCTTCCGTGGAGGGAGCTAGGTTGCCCCTTTCTACAAGCTCCAGAATTCTCTGCCTGCAGAGCAGGAGCAGCCCCTTCTTCACCTGGTGTCTAAACACTTCCCCCCAACAAAGCATAAGGAATTAGCATGTAGCCCAGTGGGCAGAGTCCATCCCTAGCACACAGAAGGCCTTGGATTCTGTCCCTGACACCACATAGATGGGGTATAGTTGCTCGTGTCTGCAATTGTCACATTTGTGAGGTACACACAAGAGGCTCAGATGTTCAGGATCATCCAAGTCCAATCAATGCCGGCATCAGCTACATGAGACCTTGTCTTTAGAAACAAAAATAAAGAAGCGATAATGAAGCAGGTAGAACTCCCTGGTGACAATGAGCCTGTCATCTTGAGAGTCCAGGTGCATGTAAAGCCATTGGGAATGGCTTTCTGAGCCTTTACAAACAAACCAAGAAACAAAGTACAGGCTGAACAACATGTATTTAATGACTGTCTTTACCTAGCAGAGACAGCCTGGGCCAACCCCTTCGCCAACGGGTCTTAACTCTAATTGATTTTAGGCCATTTCAGGGATTCGAACCTAACACTGACAAGCAGTAATAAGGAGCAGCTCACACCTGTCTTCAAAAGACTTTTTGTTTTTACTCCTACAAGCCTACTACCCAGATCCCCAGAGCTATCAGACGAGTGGCCACCCTTAATCCCCTTCAGAACGCTTCTTGCCTGAGGTATGGCCAGCTAATGATGTGCTTGGTTCTTTTGCTTCCATTCCTGCCATTATAACAAAACAGCCAGAGCCAGTTAGTTCACAAAGAAGAGAAATATGTTTCTCATAGTTCTGGAGACTGAGAAGTTCAAGATCAAGGTTCCAGCCGTGCTGAAGCCATGACATCACGTGGCACAGAGGCAGGAAATGGGAGAACTGAGAA
Source organism: Acomys russatus (assembly GCF_903995435.1). Classification (NCBI taxonomy): domain Eukaryota; kingdom Metazoa; phylum Chordata; class Mammalia; order Rodentia; family Muridae; genus Acomys; species Acomys russatus. The sequence continues at coordinate 74,982,223 of NC_067144.1, read as the reverse complement.
TGAGGGGAGAGAGGGAGAAGATGAGAAAGATGGGGAAAGGGAGGGAGGGGATGGAGGAAGGGAGGGAAGTACATGGAGACAGAGAAAGAGAGAGAGAGAGAGAGAGAGAGAGAGAGAGAGAGAGAGAGAGAGAACAAGCTCACCCTTTTATAACAAGTTTATCCTCACAGTAATAGAATCACTGGGTTCCTGATGGTAGGACCCTCATAGCTCCCCCAGAATTCAAACACTGATCACGGAAAGTACATAAAGATATCCTCACATTGTCCTTTTTCTTTTTCCCCCTTTGGTCTTTTGTTTTGTTTTTCCCCTCCATCCTCTCCTCCTGGTCTCTCCCCACCACCTCCTTCCAACCCCCCCCCCCATCCACTCTTCCTCCATTTCCCATGAGAAAAGAGCAGGCCTCCCAGGGACATCAACTAAACATGGCCTTACGAGTTACAGTAAGTCTAGGCACAAACTCTCATATCAAGGCTGGATGAGGCAACCCAGTAGGATGAAAAGGGTCCCAAAAGCAGGCAAAAGAGTCCGAGACATCCCTACTCTCATTAGTAGGGGTCCCACAAGAACACCCAGCTACACAACCATAGCATATATGCAGAAGGATTATCTCAGACCCAAACAGGGTCCCTGATTATAACACCAGCCTCTGTGAGCCCTTGTGAGCCCTGGTCAGTTGGTTCCATGGGCTGTGTTCTTGTGGTGCCATGACCCCTCTGGCTCCTACAATCCTTCCTCCCCATCTTCCACAGGATTTGGCTGTGGGTCTCTGCATCTGCTCCTGTCAGTTCCTGGATGAAATGTCTTTGATAATGATTATACTGCTAGGCTCTGGCCTACTCATTAGAAGTTAACTTCATGGCCTGTTTGTTTGCTTGTGTGTTTGTTTTGGCTATTCATGTTTGGTTCTATCCTAGGTCTCTAGGCTATCAGCCTCTGGCTTGTGGCCATCCAAGTAGGGCCAAGTGTGGACTTCCTTTCACAGGAAGAGTCTCAAGTTGGACAAGTCATTGGTTGGCTACTCCCATGCCCATTTTTCCCCCCGAGACAGGGCTACTCTGTGTATAGCCTTGGCTGTCCTGGACTCACTTTGTAGACCAGGCTGGCCTCGAACTCAGAGATCCACCTGCCTCTGCCTTGAGTGCTGAGATTAAAGGCATGCACCACCATGCCCAGCTGGCCATTGGATCTCAACATGAGTTTTGGAGTAGGCCAGTGTTCAAACCATAGTAAAAACAGCAGCAGTAACACACTGGAATAAATATTCCCTTAACTATGGGAAGATATGAATTATTTCCGGAACCGATGTTGTTGTTCAAGATTTTTTGGGGCGTTGAGGAGGGTAGGAATTACCAGACCACCAGAAGTTCTCAATCAGGCAAGTAAGTGCAGATTAAGTGTGGACCCCACCTATCAACTCACTTCTGTGAGTAGAATGTATCCAGGATGGTGTAGAGTGACCTTGTGAGCATAGGATAGAGGGGATTATACGTTCTTTTCTGCCCTCTATTGAACTACTTACTCTGGAGAAAGCCACATGTCACATGAGAACACACGAGTATCCTACAGAAAGCCTTCCTGGGAACTAAGCTTGGACCAGCAGTCACGGAAGGAAACACTCTCCACACAAAAGCTAAGAGACTAAATTTGAAAGCCGGTCTTCCAGCTTCGGTCCTGCCTGACCCTCAGGTCATCTCAACCATCACCAACACCTCAGGGAACTCACGGGCATATCACTTAGCCAGGCTCTCCCAGGCCTTCACCTGTGGAAACCAGATCGGAAATGTTCATTTTCAAAAGCGCTTACCCCAGTAGAGAGCTTTCCAATACAACTAACACAAGTGTGCAAATTAAACTTTGGGACATCAGGACCAAGTCCCCACCCCACCCCCACCCCGTGGTCTTTGGGAACAAATGTATGAACCTTAGACAACAGCCTTGACAGAAGGTGACAGATGCACAGTGAATCTCATTGCAGCTTAACCCCCAATGCCACGGAGTTCCAATGACATTGACCCGCTTCCCTTCTCACTTTTCTCTTCCTAACAGAGAAAGATTTCGGGAAACAGACATCAACTGGAACACCTGTCAATATTTCATGCACAACATAGATAAATAATTATATGTGCTAAGAATTAAGACCAATGGGGAGGAGGGGGAAAAAGCGTTCTATAGATACAGTCACGGATAAGCCAAACATTACATAGGGAACTTGACTAGGTTGATACTTCTGTAGTTGAAGGGAAGGTGTCATAAAGTAGACAGGCAATGGCTCATTTTCCCAAGTAAATCAAATCGATAAGTAGTCAAACGGGTTACACTTAATTACAAGATCTTAAGACTAGATAATGGTGACAAAAAGGAAGAGAAACCAAGACACAACAGATGCAGGATTAGAGGGCATGAAGAAAAGCTAGTAAATCTGTACAAATTTCATGACGGAAAATTGTTGCAAGCAAAAGTGGTACATGGGACACTCACAGATGCCCAGAAAGCATATACTCAGGGTCCCACACATGAAACTAAGAAGAGAGTATTTAAGAAGTAATATTTAAGAGGTAGATATTTAAGGAGATAGTGGCTAAGAACTTTGCAGTGGTTACAGCGGAGGCAAGCCACTTCATCTTCGGAAGTGTTACACACAAAGGAGATTATGGGATGGCGAGAGTTCCAATATGGTATCAGGGCCCGGGAAGGGGAGGCAGTGCAGCCATGTCCTATGAGGTGAGACACAGGCAACTGTACCAGCTGCTTCACTTTGCCGTGAAGAAATACTCTAGAGAACCGCCATGAAGGCCAATCTGTCCTGGCTGCAGCTGGAGCGTACAGTTCCCCATGGCGTGGGGCTCCCAGCTGCAACAGCTTGCTCATGTTTGGGGGGGGAGCAGAGAAACAAATGCCCAAAATCCACTCGCTGCCTCTTTTTATCTAGTCTGGGCTCCCCACCCCATGGGGTGGCTCCACCCATACTCAAGGCAGGCCTTAAAACCTTGGTTCACCAATGCAGGAAAAAACCCTCATGGCACACCCAGAAAGATGTCTCCCACCTGTCTCTAAATCTAGTCAGGTTGAAGATAAAGACTCGCCAGCACGCTGAGTTTCAGAGAGTGTGGTGGGCTAAGGAAGGGAGTTGGAAACCTGAGGGAAAAAAGGGAGAAGCATGCGAGCCATCGCCAGCAACTCTCTAAGGAATCAGCTAAGATAAATGCTTTAAAAAGAAATGCCAACTGGAAAGGACACCTCAGCTGAGAGCGTACAGAGTACTTTCACAGCAAGGGCAACGGATACCATGAAGCACACCCCTTTAGGGGCATCTATGGGCTCAACAAGATGAGATTGAAATGCATGTGTGTGTGTTTGTGTGTGTGTGTTTGTGTCTGTGTGTGTGTGTGCGCGCGCATGTGTGTGCGTGCGCACGTGTGCAGAAGCACAGAGAGACACTCTCAGAGAAGGGTTTAGCCAGCGTTGGGCAGCACCAAGCAGGATGATGACATTTCAGCTGACACCGGGTCTTTGAGAGTCAGAAGGAGGGCAGCTGGAATGGCTGATCGCCCAGACCGAGTGGAACAACTGAAGGACACCAAAGACTAGAAAGTGCGGAGATATGACCAGCAGTTTTGATGAAGTCATAGTAGTGACAGGGCGGAGGAGACTGAAGACTGTCACTGTGGTGAGGAATTCGCCTCCTGATAGAGTGACTCTGGTTGTGAAACATGGAAAAGGCCATAATGACAACAGAACTGAAGGTTATGGTGATTTCAGAAAGATTAAACATGGCTACACCAGCAGCCACTGTGCTCCCCTGGGTCTGAGGAGCCCCTGGCAGACCACCCTCGCCCTCTGTTTAATCCCTCACCTTTGCACTCCTATCAAATGCAAAGGGACAGAGTTATTTTGTTACAAATATCTCCTTGCTCACTGGCAGTGGCAATCTTCTAAAACTTCTATCCAAGCTGTTAAAAGTAAAAATATAGATATAACATTTTTCTGAAAAGTCACTCCTTTAAAAATGCCTGCCTGTTTTCTTTGAGTCCCAGCTTTAAAAAAAAAAAAAAAAAGACATATGAACTTAAATATACATATTCCACCTGGCTCTTGAAATGTGAAGTGAAAAACATCAGGTCAGCTTTTTTTTTTTTTAAAGAAGCAGCAAGGAAGAGTCTCCAATTCAAGCATGCTTCTCGGCTCCTCTATAAAACATTAATATTTATGGAAGTACATTTCAGGGAAAGCTTAGAGAAAGCATGACCAAGAAAATGCAGTGAGGGCAACCGAGTGCTGCCAGGACCTCACATACACCACACGTATAAAAGTTGGCAGTGAGCATCTTCCTGTTACTCTCCGTCTTTCTGTTTTGCAACAGGGTCTCTCACCTACCCTGGAGCTCACAGTTTGGCTAGACTGGCTGGCCAGCAAGGCCCGGGGCTGGCTGCTCTTGTATCCACCTCTGAAGCACTGGGATTACAGTGGAGACCACTAAACTCAGCTTTGTAACCTGTGCTGAGGATCCAAACTCCGTCCCACGTTTGCCTGTGAAGCACTTTGCCAACTGAGCCGTCTGCCCAGCCCAAATACCCGTGTTGTCCCAGTGAGGTTACAGTTGCTGTGATGAGACACCATGACCAAAGCAACGTGGGGAGGAAAGAGTTTGTCTGCCTTACACTTCCACATCACTGCTCATCATCAAAGGACGTCAGGACAGGAGCTCAATCAGAGCAGGAACCTGGAGGCAGGAGCTGATGCAGAGGCCATGGAGCGGTGCTGCTGTTTGCTGGCTTGCTACCCATGCCTTGCTTCAGCCTGCTTTCTTATAGAGCCCAGGACACCAGCCCAGGGATGGCCCCCACCACAATGGACTAGGCCCTCCCACATCAATCACTAATTAAGAAAATGCTAAGCAGGCTTGCCTACTACACTCCAATATTATGGAGGTATTGCCTCAGTTGGGGTCCCCTCCTTTCAGATGATTCTAGCCTGTGTCATGTTGTCATAAAATTAGCCAGCACAACTGACCCCTTGTCAGCTTGACTTGCAATACTTTTGAAGCCATAACTTTTTGTTGATGTTGTTGTTCATCCCCCAAGATCTCAGATTAATAGATGCCACAAATATATTACAAATCTAAAAGTTCCACTCTACCGTTCCAAACACTTTAAAAGTTTGGTCTCTGTAAAACTCCAAAATCTCTTTTAAAATTCAAATTCTATTTTCAAAAAAATCCAAAGTCTCTGAACTGTGGGATTCTATAAAATCAAATACAAGCTAAAAACCTTCTTTCCTTCAAGAGGCAAAAACCAGGGCAACATCACAATCTGAACAAAGCACAACCATACCCTAACAGTGTAAATGATTCAATGCCCGACACCTGGGACTCACGGTTTTCTGGGCTCCTCCGAGGGCCGTGGGTCACTTCTCCAGCTCTGCCCTCTGCAGCACACACAGCTGGTCTTCCAAGGTTCTGGCAAGTTCTACTCCACACCTACTGTTCCTCATGGTCATCCCATGGCACTAGCTTCTCTAGAATGCTGAGGGCTTCTGCTGAAACCGGCCTGCACCTTCACCCGCGGCCTGCCCTGGCCTCTCACAGTGCCAGGCCTCAGCTGCTCTCCATGACCCCTTCATGCCTTCAAAGCCAGTACCACCTGGGTGAGTCTTGCACTACCAAGTGTGACTGGCAGCACGAGGTACACCCTTGGCCACCTCTGGAACACAGCTTCTATGTGCTGACCCCGAGGAAACACTTCCCAGAAGACTTCACCTCAGTGATGCTGGGCTCGTCTTAACCACTGCGGATCAGCACCGAGTGTCCCAGCAAAGCACAGGTTTCACGTTGGTGGTTCTCCCGTCTTATTAATCACAGCTGATCCTTCAGCTCGGGCTAACTGTAACCACGGACTCTGAATCCCTAACAGCAAGTGGCCCCATAGAATCTTTGAACTTCGCTCTGGAGCATCGCAAGCCAGGCCGCCATTGTCTGCTCTCGTCGTTTTTATTCCCGGCTCCTACTGAACAGCTCACTGAGCTTTCGACACTCAGTGGTTTTTCCAGCCCAGACTTGCAAAGTCCTTCCACAATCCTCCTCCAAACAACAGGTCAGGTCCGTCACAGCACGCCCCTGTCACAGCACGACCCCGCTGTCTAGCACCAAATCATCTTAGTTTGGGCTACTGTTCCCACCGCTGTTCTGTAGCACCATGACCAGAGCAACTTGGGGAGGAAAAGGGTTTTTTTGTTTTTTGTCTTACATTTCCACATTGTCAAAGGAAGTCAGGACAGGAGCTCAACAGGGCAGGAACCCGGAGGCAGGAGCTGACGCAGAGGCCACACAGGAGTGCTTCTTCCTGGCTTGCTCCTAGCCTGCTCAGTCCACTTTCCTACAGAACCCAGGACCAGCAGCCCAGCGATGGCACCACCCACAATGGGCTGAGCCCTCCCCCATCCATCACTAATTGAGAAACTGCTCCACAGGCTCCCCTACAGCCCAGTCTCTGCACTGAGGCTCCTTCCTCTCAGAAGACTCCAGGCCAGCCCGGGTCAAGCTGGCATTAGCTTCCCCAGAACACACATATAATTCAGAACGCCGTATCTTTTCCCAGTAACTCGTCTTTTCACCTTTGGTTTTAGGGCCGGGAAGACGCTATCTACATTCCAAACCAAGCGCTAGCAGGCGTGCATTACTTTTTCAAGTACTGTTTCTGTTCTACTGCAATCTACAACTTCCCAAAGTCAGAAAGAAGAAGAAAAAAAAAGAAAAGAAAAGAAAGGAGAGGAAGGTTAGAAAGAAACAAAAAAACAAAAAACAAAAAAGAAAGCACTCTGCCTTGTAGTGTTTCTAGAAAGTGCTAAAACTAAAAAGAAACTAATTTTCATAAGCTTAATAGCGTTTGCATGGCATTAACTGAACCTCCACACTGTAAAGACATCCACGTGCCTCTAGCTCCTCAGAGCAACAGCTGAGAGGTCAGGCCTCACCTGTGGAAGGTCTAACCATCACTGACCAGGAGATTTAGTTTGGCAGGTTGGGGTTTTGTTTTGTTTTTTAACTTTAAAAGATTGAGCGGGGGTAGGGCAATGAAATAAGTTCATTTTATAAATTTCAATCTTGCCTTAGGACCGAGCAGTGAAAGTAGTAACAGATCCAACTGGATATTTAGGGAAAACAACATGAGACTTTCCCAAGCTTTGCACCAAAGCAGTCATTATCCGCACACCACAGAATGTTTTCCAGATTCTTCTTTTTCTGATTCAGGCCCTCTGAGAGCTCAGAAGGATCCCTGGAGAGTCACTCTCAGGGGATGGGGATGTAGCTCAGTTAATAGAAAATCACTTAGCATTCACACAGCCTTGGGCCCCATCTCCTCATCACTCACACTGCACATGATGTGGCTGGCATTCCTATAGCCCCAGCACGCAGGAAAAAGGTGCAGAAAGATCAGAAATTGAAAGTCATCCTCAGCTACATAGCAAGATTGCCTAGGTTATGCGAGACCCTCCTCAGGAAAAAAAAGTCACTCTCTTAAAAAAAAAAAAAACCACTCCAGAATCCACCTTCCAGTCAGTGATGGTAAAGCACTGTTTGCATTAACCTCCCTAACCAAAGGCATGCCACACCGCGTGTTAAAACCCCAGTGCCTTAGCTCTCTGTCAGCTCTGCAGGGAAGGCTGAGCCTGCTGCATCTGACAGGTTGCTTCTGTTTTTAGCAAGATCGTTAGGATCGTCAGCTGGTCCTCCACAGCCAGCTGTAGGCAGCAGCAAGAGCTAAACATGGTATCTCATGTTTTACATTTTAAAAGCTACAATTGAGGACTCCTTAAAAACCAATGTTTTAACACAATTCCTTACAACTGTTCTCTGAGTGTGAGAACCTCTTCCCCCAAGGATCCTAGTGGTCAAGGATGAGCAACCAAGTCACAGAAAACACGGCACACATTCCCAAATGTCTGTCTGGTGCAGAACCCACAATATAATTCCTGAAGATGGAACACACTGGTTCTGGCTACACATATCCAATATAGATAGAGACACACACGCACACAGACACACACACATACAGATACACAGGCACACACACACATGAAGTTATACAGACACACACACATACAGATACAAAGACACAGAAACACATAAACACATGCATACATACAGATACACAGACATACACACATACAGATACACAGACACACATATACACATATACACATACACAGAGAGATACACATATACACACATACACACACACATATATACATACAGATACACACACATATACACACATACAGACACACAGAGAGATACACATATGCACACAGAGATGCACACACATATATACAGACAGATAGACACCATACATGAGAGAGAGACACACAGACAGACAGACACACACACACACACTGAGAGAAGGAGAGAGAAATAAAGTGACCCTGTGAGTTAAGAGACTTGCTCACTTACTGACTGTGGCCTGCATATTTGCATTAAAATTTAATGCTGTGTACCTTAAATGTACATAGTAAAACTTTTAAAAGAAAAAAAAATGTTTACAATCTCCAAATATAGTAAAGGTTTATGTCAGACATGGGGGCATTATTTAAAAATAAGAAGAAGAAGAAACTATGTAATAGATTTTTGACATAAGGTCTACTATGTAGACCTAGTTAAGGTGGAACTCACTCTGTAGACCGGGCTGGCCTTGAACTCACAGATAGCCACCTGCTTCTGCCTCCTGAGTGCTGGGACTGAGCATCACCCTGGCTTACACACAGTATTCCCCAGACAGACGGTGATGAGATGAGATCATTCACACAGCAGTACACGCAGAAAACCATCCAGACACTGCAGACCAACAGAAATCCTGACTCTACAAAGGAATGGAGGTCAGAGAAGCCAGAAGCAACAAAGAGAACTAGGAGCCATCCGGGCCCCAAACCCACCCTTACCTGCCTTTCCCCGTAAGCCATCTGAGGCAGGGCAGGGCTCTGGCTGTTTCTGGTTCTTTCTGTATACGTTTTTCCTGTCCTCCTTTAAGTGTTTTGAGTGGGGCCAGACTTTCCAGCTGGGTGCTGCTTCCACGTGTTGGGGACCTCTGTGAAGGTCCCTCTCGGATGCACAGGCCTGCTGCCATCTGACTCTGGGGCTGAGGGGCTGTTCCGGGGGCTCTGGGCACTTGCCTCTCCAGGCTTCACCCAGTGATCTCATTTGGGACCCAGAGTACACATGTTCTTCAGCATTTTAGTGTGTTACCCGCAGCTGTCAGGCAGCCATAGCTAGCAAAACAAAGCAATGCATTAGTTATTATTAGATTTTTCGGTTTATGTCATTTGCTGCTTAATGGTCTAGTGTAGGTTATCTTCCACACTTTGCTAAACCAGATTAGCTGTGCGCCGCTGGCTTCTAGCTACTCTCTCCGGAAGACATTTTTATAGACTCAGTCAGTTCAGTGGCCTAGTCTTTGTGCAGGCAATATATTTTCAGTGTCTCACATCTAGGACAGTCACAGATAGTGTGACCACAAGCCTTTTCTGTGACAGCTGTAACAGATTAACCTGGTAGCTTCAAACAACGGTGTGTGGGAGTCCTGAGGAAGCAGAAAATCAAAAGGCCACCATGACTTTGCACTTTCTGCAGGTTTTAGCAGAGACTCCACCTCTGGCCTTGTCCAGTTGGTTACAAGCTGCTCCTTACATGGTCACAAACACCTCTTAGCTTGTGACAACATCTCCCCTGCTCCCTGCATCTCTGGTTGCCTAGCCACCTCCTCCTGTTCTGTGAGTCCCCCTAACACAGTTTAAATGCTAAATAGCCCCATGGGTTTACACTTTGAAAACTTGGCCCCCAGTAGATAGCACTATTTATGGGATGCGGCCTTGCTGGGGGAGTGGTTCCCTGGGTAGGCCCATGGGGTGTATCATTCCTGGACTCGCGCTTGTTGCACTGTGTACCTCCCAGGTATGAAGAAGGAAAGAGCAGCTGCCACCACAGCCTCTTGCAACCGTTCTGCCCTAGTGTACAGGGCTAGGAAACCATGGACAGAACTCTCTGGAGCTGTGAGCCAAACATAAACCTCAAGTTGCTGCCTTCGGATTATTTGATCATAGCAAAAAGTCACCAAGACGTAACTTCTAGCTCCTTCTGGTACAAGACTACCTGTCACACTGGACATGGGTCCGCCCAGATTCCAGGTCCTTCCAACTTGAGATCCCTATGGTGACTCTATCTACAAAGGCTTTTGTTCTAACTGTTGTCTGGTCACATTTTCCAACCACAGTGGATCGAAAGTGAACAAATTGGGTGGCAAATTATCCCAGGCTTCTGCGGGATGGAGGAGTTTACAGGACATGGAGCTCTTATAACCAACATGGAGCCTTGGTACCCTGGATGTCAGGAGCACATCACAGCAGGCTGCCAGAAGGCAGAGTCTGGTGGTGCATCTCTAGCCCTGTGTCAGACCAACAGCAACAGCATCAGGAACTTGTTAGAAAAGCAAATCGTTGGGTCCTGCCTAGACCTTTGGTATGAAATTTTGGGCAAGCCTCCAAAAATCTGTCTCAATGCAACTTTTAACATACTCTAAAATTACAGAGTCACCCAGAGTAGGGTTTGAAATTGGTCCAAAAGAGGACAAAAGAGCAATGGGGGGAAAATTCCCAATTGCAATCAATGGTGGTCCTCAGGTCTGTCAACACATCAGAACCACATGAAGCCTTTTGTAAACATTCTGATACCCAAGACCCATAATCAGGCCGGGGAAGAGTGCAGGCAGGGTAGCTTTCACAAGGCTCCCCAGGAGATTACAGCGTGAGCCAAGTCCAAGGAGGACCTGAGCCTAGAGGCTCCAGCCAGGGGCAGCATAATGAGTAGGTGAGCCCTGCAGTTCTGAAGAGGTGGGCCTGCCCTACCCCCAAGCTCCAAGAGGCTGAACAAATAAATGGCTTTTGTTTCGAATTTACAAAGAATACAAGATTACAAAACGGGACCACGGAATGTAATTTCAGGGGTGCTTTGGGAAACAGAAGTATGTGACTAGCTCAGAGGATTAAAAAGGTGGCAAATTATTAGAGAGTGAGGTATGGGTTTAATATGGAAAAAAAGGAGAGGGTTGAATCCTTCTGCTCAGCTGACAGGCAATTTCCTGCTGTAAGCTCGGGGAGCTGCCACAGGTTGGCAGGATGCTGGCCGGCCACGGCCTGTATGTGGGTGGCCAGAGCAGCAACATTTTAGCTTTTATCTCTGTCCTCCACCACTTCAGCTGTGCCCAGGATTTGATTTGTAGAGGTGACTGAGTGAGGACACAAAGATGAGGTGTTATTACTAGCAGTTCCCAGGAGAGAAGAGCACGCCGTGCCAGGCAGGCCTACAGGAAAAGGAGGACAAAGCTGACACCTATTGTGAGCTATGAAGCACAGAAGACCGGTTTGGGCAAGCTTAGGACTGGGTGGGTTACGCTGTCATGTGCTTGATCACAGGATGGCTCTAGTTGCCAGGTGCTGGGCCTTGGGGTGACTTGGGGTAGAGGAACTGAGGGTTTGAGCTGTGGGTGTTGGAGGAGGAAGCCACTGGGAGTCCGTGTTCAGCCTGTTGCCTTGCATGTGACAGAGGCATCCTGAGAGAAGCTGTTGGTTGCCTTCAGACCGTGGCTAGTCCTGGGAAGAGCAGTGTCCCCAGGCGCTTGGCCATGAGAGCACTAAAATAGAGAAAGCAAAGATGTGCTTCCTGTAGACACACAGCCTAAAGCAGAGGACGCTGTGTGCAGAGGTGGGAGTTCAGCAGGTAAAGCATTTGCCACAAGCAGGAGGAGCTAAGTCTGACCCAGACCCACAGAAGAAAGGCAGGTGTGGTGTCTCACACTTAAAATCCCCTCACTAAGGAGGCAGAAAGAGGTACATTCCTGGGGTTTTGACGGCCAAGTAGCCCATTTGGGGTTAATGTCAGACAGTGTCTCAAATATCAAGGTGGAAACAACCCCTGAGCTTGTCCTTTGGCCTCTACATGCACGTGTACACATGAATATTTATACACACTCACACATGCTACATACTACACCATACACACGTAAACACATGCTACACACTACACACATTACATACACCACACCACACACATACACACATGCTACACACTACACATACCGCACACACACACATCTGCATACCATAAACACACGTACAGACACACACATGGGGGAAGATTTTCTGTGTCTTATGTTAGAACCAGAAAGCTGCAGATGGAGATTTAAAAGCCAGCAGATACAACTGGCAGGTACAGTAAGGATAATCCTGGCCAGAAGAAATGGCACAAAGCAATTCCCCCACTTTTAGTGAGTGAGGATGTAAGGAAGGACCAGTGAGGAGTGGGGAAGAAATAAGCAAAGAAAAAACAGGGACAAGTGGGTGCATTAACACAACTGCCTCTGAGAGGAAGGGGCAGCCACGTCATCGATATGGAGGGTGAAAGTGGAAGTCCACAGCGGCTGGGCGGGTAAGTGCTGCTAAGAAACACAGATGGTCAGGAGTGGTGGTGCACACTTGCAGTCCTTAGTCATAAGCCAGAGGCAGGTGGGTCTCTGTGAGGTTAAGGCTAACGTGGTTTACGTAGTGAGCTGCAGGCCAGACAGGGCTGCAAGCGGTGGCAACAGGGCTCGATAGATGTCTGAGAGAGCGCTGGGATCATGAGCCGACTTTGGTTTTGGAGACAGAGTGCATCTAGCCCTATTGGTGCAGAGAACAGGGAGGCTACGGCAAGAAGGAAACAGCATTGAAAACAGTGGGTGAGGTTGTAGAGCTTCTTCCTCAAGGGGACCAGAAGGGCTGTGATCCATCTATAGGACAATGGCATAGGCTGACAAGAGACAGGGCAGCAGCGTGGAGTGGGGGACAGAGGGATCAATGCTGTGACCCAGCAGAGGTAACTTGGAGGACAATTTATCCCCACACAGTTTGGTGGTCCAGCCTGCTCTGTTGCAGAAGACATGGGGAGCTCTCAGATGTACCCACAGAAAGCCTGGGCTGCTTGCTCCCCTCTGAGTGGATCAGGAAGCCCAGCTGTCTTCTCCCTCGGTTCCTTTTCGTTTAGCCTGGGGTGTCCACATCTGGGCTGAGCATCCTCCTCAGAGCCCTGTATAAAATCCCTCACAGAAGCAGAAAGAACACTGGGCTGCCCGGTCCTGTGCTGTTGGCACGTGGCATTGATGACTGTGTGATGTAAGGGGTTGTCCTGTGTATTGTAAAATTCTTAGTGATGTCTCTGCCCTCGACTACTAGACATCAAGCATTCCACCCCAGTTGTGAACTAATAATATTCCTAGATGTTACCAAACACCATTTGACAGTCGAGTGGCTGAGCACACCCCCACTCAGCTGAGAATTGCTTCTCTGGAATTAAAAAGAAAGATGATTTATAAAACAAAGAAACAGAAAAGGGTGGGGTGCAAGAATAATAACATAATCTTTACAGAAAACCTGTAATTATTATCCTGTTAGATATGAGTAGATAGTGTCTTAATAAAAAAGAGAAAATTTAAAAAAAAAAAAAACTTTTCTAGCCAGTGAGGCAAGTCTATTGAGGAATGAAAAACGAGAAGGACAAATTACAAAGTGAAAGATTGTTCCAGGAAGCTGACATCCAAATAACAGATGTTCTAGAAAGTGAACTCTGAGAAAAACAGAAGAGAAGAAATTTACCAGACAAGTAATTTAGGGAAATTTCCAGGAACAGAAGCTGAGTCTGTAGTGAAAAGCCCCCTTTTAACACCCCGCACAGGTAGATGAAGGAGACTGACTTGGGCACAGTCATGATACATTTTTTTTTTTTAATTAGAAGAGATGAATATTAAATTTTCCACCACAAAACTAAGCCACAAAAGACTAGGGATCAAACGGTGTTGGATTTTTCTTTAGCCAATCAGGGAGACTGTTACACAGTAGAGAATACTTCCAAAGGTCTTGAGAAACAAAGACAACTACCTCGAAAGATGTGGAGCTGCTGGCTATCCCACGCGTCGCTGGGACAATGCAAAGCGAAATGGCTGCTTTAGAAAACAGTTTGGGTCCTTCCCGTTTTCCATCCGTTGAGGAGACACAGCGCGGCCTCTCCACAGGAGGAAGGAGCCAAATGCTGATAGCTAAAGCAGTGTGAACTTCGACGCTGTGCTGTTTAAGGGCATCCACGCACTGTACAACTAGCAGAAGATTCTGGGAAAGGCGGAGCTGTGGTGAGACGAAACAGAGAAGTCATTGTCTAAGGTTTTACTTTGGCTGAACAGGAGGAAATTCGTTAATTCTTTAAGTGGGTAGAATAGAACCATCTCTACCTTCACTGTAGGGGCCATGGAACAAATTAATGTAGTTACCAAAATCATAAAATGATGTTTATTTGTCTGTCTATTTACTAGACAGGGCCTGTATAGATTATTACACAGGGCCTGTATAGAGCTCTGGCTGGCTTGGAACTCACAGATATCCACCTCCGTGTGCCTCCCAAATACTGAGATAAAAAGCAAACATCATCATACCTGGACAAGATATGTATGTTTTTAAATGAGTGAACATTATCATCAGCATATGATGAGTCAGTAAAGCTGGGAGGAGAAAATAGGGTATAGTTTTTTCAGTGTTCATGGTCTAGAATTTTATACCTAGCCAAACAATCATTTGCTCATAAAAAATTAACCCAAATAATATCCAAAAATGCAAACATTCAATATTCTCTAAATAGCTTTTCTTAGTAAGATTCCCAAAGGTATATTACATCAACATGAGGCAATTAATCAAGAAAGGGAAATGTGACAATAAAAGAACAAGATCTCTGGCCAGAAGAAATATCAAGCAACTGTCTGGGGGATAAACTACATGCACTCCATAGACTACTGTGTTTGTTTTGACAAGGAAAGAGGAGTGAACATCCCAGAAAATTAAAAATCATCGATCTGTCTTGGTAGAAATTTTAGTACAATGTTAAGTTCATGGAAGGTATTTGTATTTAGTAAAAGAAAAGTTAGAAAGCTAAACAACTATTGAGAAAAAAATACAATGTCTTCTTATTGAGAGAAGGTAGTGATGGGAAGATGGACAGGGGAGATTTCTTGGAGCCATCACACCACAGCCAATGCCACGAATTATATGGCAAGTCCCATGAGCACACTTGAGAAATAAGGAGAGCGATGCTCAAAGAAACAGCTGAAAGATGTTGCCTTGGGGACGGAGGACGTGGAATGGGAAAGGTGGTACAGAGTGTGGATGCTTTTGTCATAGACCCTACTGAATAATGTGACCTTTAAAATTAGCGGCAGAAGCCAGCAAGGCAGCAAGAGGGGAGGGGAGACTGTGTTCTGTGGTAAATTAGGCAGTTAGGAGTTGGGTACTCAAAAAACGAAGAGGAAATGTCACACGGTGGGGAGGAATGGATGCAGGGTCACACACAGGCCAGGACATGGGTAATGAGCAAGGCCAGGTACCGGGCCTCACTGCAGAGTCAGGGAGGGGCTTAATGGAGTCTGCAGTGAGGTAAGGCTGGAACTCAGCCATCACACTGCCAACAGCATCCTCACCAATCTTCTGTTGCTCTGTGGGTCGGATCTTCGAGCACCGATTTAATATCTCACACAGAGTGTTCCCTCTGTTCTATTCAAAATAATGGTTTTGATGGAGTGAGAGCCATAATGACACACACTTACAGAGACAGAGATAAAGCTGCACGTGTGGCCACGCTTCGCTGGCGTCTGGCTTTGTGTCCTCTTGGGTTTGTTCACTCTGGACTGTGACTCAGAATTAGCCTTCCCACCATCCCATCCATGGTACTCCAGCTGACAGGAGCCCATCTTGGATACTCTGACAAATACCTGAGAGAAAGATCCCCTGACTATTGGTCAAGCAGAAACGTCTAGTCTTTGTGCATGTACAACTGACGTCAGGTGGTGGTAGCTGCTGCAGCAGGTAACCCCCCAGAGGGCCTCGGGGATGCACCACAGAAGCAAGGTTCTGTGCCCAGATTTCTCCCATCTTGGGATTCTGTCTCTCTGTTGGTCTCTTCACAATGTTTCAGGGTTTCGTTCCGGTGAGCTCAAAAGTGTCTCACGGGGCACCTGCCCTGTGGTTTCCTTGGCCAGAAATCACACTCCTAGATTTACCTAACTCTCAGGAAGATGACCTGACTGTCTCCAAGATAAGGAGATTGCAAGTTGGTGAACTGTTGGCCAGTTCTGCCCCACGGGCCATCTGTTATTTGACCTGAGGCAACCTTCAGGCTTGGATTCACCCACCTCCCCTCAGGCTCCCAAGCCTCTTCTCCCACTGGAAGAGCCACCAATGCCTAAGAGAACTTTTCCCTTTCTTAGAATCAGCCCTGCCTACAATGCCCTGTTCCCCATATTTCAAAACCTCACACTTTTCATCAAATGTTACTTTTATCAAAATTGATCTCTCCCCTTCCTATTCTTCATATATATATATATTCTGTCTGTCTGTCTGTCCATCTATCGTGACCAGTGAGGGGAAAGCCCATGTCTCTGCCGGGTCCCTGTCACTGGTCACTCACCAACAGCATGCTGCCAAGCAGCCCCTCTTACCTCAGCACAAGCCAAGGCCTCTGCTTCTTCCTCATTCCTTACTACACTGCTTCTGCTTTCTTCTCCAGTCTCTCTCCCCCGCCCCCCTCCCTGACCTTGACTCTTCCTTTTTCCCTCCCTCCAATATCAATCTCCTCTTAGTCATTGCTTCTTTAAAAAAAAATACTCTTTTGTCAGCCATGTTTACAATAAAGATATGAATCAGTAATTGGTAGCAAAGAACAAAATTAACAAGCTTGGTTTCTCTCTCTCCCCCTCCCCCTCCCCCTCCCTCTCTCCCTCTCTCCCTCCTCCCTCTCTCTCCCTCTCTGTCTCTCTCTCTCTCTCTCTCTGTCTCTCTCTCTCTCTCTCTCTCTCTCTCTCTCTCTCTCTCTCTCTCTCTCTCTCTCTCTCTCTCTCTCTCTCTCTCTCTTGGTGTTCTGCAAAGCAGCAAAAAAATTTTCCAGAACAGAAGGGGTAGCTGAGGGAGGGAAATTAACCCTGGTCCCTTCCTCCCCACACACTGTGAAGCCAAGGCTTCTTGTTACAAATGCACTGTGTGGTTCTGTTTGGACAAGGTAGTTTGGATCCACTTCAAACAAGCTGCCAATTGATGTCTTTCTGCTGGAGGGAGCTTGAGCTCAGGCACTGAGACGCAGCCAAGATGGAAATGAGTTTGCAGTATCCTCGCCCTCAAAAGTCGATAGCTGGGTGTAAGCTGACCACCCTGCCAGCTCCTCCCCTCTGGCAGATGAACTGTCGACATTTATTTCCATCAACTTCAGGTGTCTGCACTGTCACTCCTGTCAATCTGTGTCATCATATTCGAATTAGAATGGAAGAACTGTGGCTGTGCCCTTGGTCTCAAGGTCATAGGGAAGAAGGGAAAGCTGAGACATTTTTTCATGGTGAGAGAAAGAATATTCTAGAAGAAAGGCAGCATGCAGCAAGCTCTCGGCTGCAGCCAGCTCAGCCCCATGATGAGAAGAGAAAGGTCTGGGTATAGGCTTAGGGACTTGTGGGTGTGAGGACAGCTGTGTCTCAGGAGGACAAACGGCCAGGAGTTAATACGGTGAGAGAAAGCAGTGAGAGATGAGAGGAGAGAATAGAGTTCCATGTCTTACAGCTGAGACAGCAGCCAACAGAGGCTTCCTGGAAGGCAAGGAGCAAATTCTTCCTCAAGTTTCCAGAATATAAGGCCTGCCAGCCTCTCATTGAAGACCTCAGACATCCAGAATGCAACACAATAGCCTTTGTTGAGGACTGGGGAGAGGGTGCAGAGATGGCCACACAGTATAAGGAGCTGAGTTTATCCCCAGAACACACGTAAAAGCCAGATACAACAGCCCAGCACTGGGGAGATGAAGGAGGGCAGACCCATGAGGCTCCCTGGTCAGCCTGACCAGCCAGAAACATGAGTTCCAGGTTCATTCAGTGTGGAACTATCTCAAAACATAAGGTAGAGAGAGACTGACGCCTGCCTCTGACCTCTACACACACATATACATGCACATGCTTGCCTGTACCCACATGCTCCCATACACACTTACACCCCCACAGATGAACACACACACACACACAGTGTATGTACACGCACGCATGCACACACACATACACACACACACACACACACACACGCATGAACACAAACTCACTCACACAGAGTCTCTGCTGTTTTAGCCGCCAGTGGATGGCCATGTATACAGAACATCCTACCTGTGCAAACAGTCTGCCCCTGTGAAAACAGAGGAGCAATCCCCGCTGGAAGATGCCTTGGGAAATCTGTCCCAAGGCTCTGTGCCCTTAATTCTTTGTCTGAACATCAATGGCTAAGCATGTCTCCCTACTTGCTATGAGGATGAAAATGAGAACGTTGTGAAAACCCTGCAACAGGGAATCGGCTGAGCAGGAAGTGCCCCCGGGCCTCCACTTCTCAGCAAAGCAGACACTGCCCACTCCATGCCTTAACTGAGGCACACAGGGAAACTGCTCTCCCCAACTTCCTCACAGCCGGGGCTGCTCCCGCCAACCTGGCAAACTGACTGAGGGTGGACACGTGTGCCCCTTCCAGCTTAATTATAAAGCCAACCTGTGTGACATGTTGAATAGTGGCTCCCTAAAGGTATATTGTAACCCCTGGAACCTGGGGCTGGGGTGTGAACAAACGGCTTCTACAGATGTAAGTAGGTCAGAAATCAGATGATATTATCCAGGCTTAAAGTGAGCCCTAACTCCAGATGGCAGGTGTCATTGTCTGAGTGTGACATAGCATGTGAACGCAGAAGCAGGGTAGAGGCATGTGTAGCCAAAAGCTGGGGAGTGCCAAGGGCAGCAGGCCTACAGGAGGAATGTCCACTTGCCGGGAATTTACAGAAGGCATTACCCTACCAACCTCTTAGAGAAGACGATTGGGCTCCAGAACTATCTGTTGGTCCAGCCACTCAGAGCATGGCTTTGTGTGGTGACAGCGCTGGGAAATGAACACACCGTGTGACTGTGGAAGCTCTTGCTGTACAAAGCCTGTGGCCCAAAAGATACAGAGTCCCCAGGGCATGGAGCCTGACCTTCCTGAGACAAGCTCTGGTGTTAAGTGCAAGGCATTCTGCCCTCATCGTGATAGGAGTGAGATACACACTTGCTGTGTGTTAACCCACTGAGGTGCAGGATCGCCTTGGCAGGGGGTCAACCGGACTCTGGAGGGGACAGAACAGCAGGAACGGTGAGAAGCATGCACCCTATCCTCAGCTTCAGGGATGTGTCCAGTTCTAGCCTGTAAATGTAGGTACAGAACAGCGTGACTCACATACATTTGCAGTCCCGCACTACCCCTACCTGCTACGGGGATTACTGGCAGCTCAGAGACATCTTGTCTTAGTCAGGGTTTCTATTGCTGCGATGAGAAATGCCATGACCAAAAGGCAAGCTGGGGAGGAAAGGGTTTACTCGGCTTACACTTCCTCATGGCTGTTTAATCAGCAAAGGAAGTCAGGACAGGAACTCAGGCAGGGCAGGACCATGCATAGAGAGGACCTAGGCCCCCCCCACCCCCTCGCTCAGATGTAACCCATAGGCAGCTCAGTCTTCATAGGGGTCTCCTAGTAAGGGGAGCAGGGGCTGTCCCTGCCACACACTCTGCTACCTGCTCTTTGATCATGTCCCCTAGTGAGGTGCCTCATCGTGTCACAGAGGAAGAAGATGCAGGCAGTCCTGATGAGATTTGATAGGCTGGGGCCCTTCCACATCTATCAGAATTAAAGAAAATGTTCCACAGACATGTCTTCGATTCAATATGATCCAGAAGGTTCTTCAACTGAGGTTACCCACACTGAACTGGTTTTACAAGTTAACTAGCTCCCCGTGGTTTCAGAAAGCTGCAGGGGCTGCACGGAAGCTCGGAGGCCTATGGAAAGTCTGGCTTCTCTCCACCAGGAGCTTGAAGGGCTTTCTAGTTAACGTGTGCTCAGAAGAACACCATCTCTGTACATCCTCCACTCCCACGTTAACCCTAAGGCCTTCTGGAATAATTGTGGATTCTGGGACTAACATGGATGCCCATCGCAGACTACAGTGGTGGAGGGCGCCAGGGTACTATCAGTAAAGGCATAAGGAGGAGAGACTTTTCTGAGGGCTGAGGGCTGAGAGCTTTGACGGGAGTGAGAGTAAACATGCGCACACACACACACACACACACACACACACACACGCACGCACACACACACACATGCACATACACACACACGCACGCACACACACACACACACGCACATACACACACGCACGCATACGCACACACACACACAGCGGGTGGGGGAAGACAGATAGATGGATGAAGGAAGCAGGGTTCTGAGAATGATTTGAGGGTAAAGATAGCAGTGTCTTCAATTTAAAAGAAAACCAGCCAATGGAATCCTAGAAGAAGTAGAGAGAGCTTGGGACAGGACGGTGTGCCCCTGTGTGGAGAGAAACTTTCTCATCAGGGAACAGAACTCTAACAGGAAGGAAAGCAATGTTCCTGAAACACTGGGAATTTACACACACACACACACACACACACACACACGCACGCACGCACGCACGCACGCACACGCCTCCAGACAGGAAGAGCAGAATCAATGTTCCTGGGAGAGTCCCAAGGAACCAGAGTGAAGGGGCCACAGTTTAGGTCCCTACAGCCAAGTGGTGAGGGATGCAAGCACACATTTTCATTAGGGATGCCACCCTCCTTCCCCGAGGGTCCTTTCTCTTCCTTCTCCCACCCCAGCTACCACTA
Organism: Acomys russatus; assembly: GCF_903995435.1. Taxonomy (NCBI): domain Eukaryota; kingdom Metazoa; phylum Chordata; class Mammalia; order Rodentia; family Muridae; genus Acomys; species Acomys russatus. The sequence continues at coordinate 74,961,418 of NC_067144.1, read as the reverse complement.
GACCCTCCAACTGCCCAGCCCACCCCTGGAGATCGCTCCACTTCTCAAGCGCGTTTTCACATTTTCATGAGCACACACCTCACAGTGGCACATCCCGTGACTCTTTCCTGTTCTCTTAGTCACCTCCCTTGTAGAGTCACATCTTCAGCTCCTCATTGGAATGTACCTTCTGGGAAAGCAGAGGCCCAGTGTCTCCATATGCCCAGATCAGCCACACTACCCGTCCCATGCTCCTTTGCCCTGGCAGAGCTGCCTGTCCTTCAAAGTCAGGAAACAACTTTCAGTTGACTGAAAACTAAGTGTCTATTCCAATCTTAAGAGACTGCCTTCTCCCGAGTTGTGAAAAACATGATGTAAACACAACATATGCTCGGAAGGCTCTAGAATTCTTGGAACCTCTGAGTGTTGGCTCAAAATGCCCACACATCTCCCTCACCATATGTCTTGGGTTAGTGTCTCCCAGAAGCGAACCTTGAGGCAAGGGTTTGAATGTGAGCGGCTTGCTCAGGAGACTGAGGGAGCATCTAGGGTGGACAAAGTATGGACATGAGTCAGGGATGAAGAAAGGTTAAAGACGACTGAATTTTTAAGCAGATGACTGTGTGTAATAAGGGACTGCTCTCTCCAAAGGCCTCTGGAGTCTCAGAGATGCTCCAGATCGAGAGAGCTGAGTATTCATCCTGTGAGTTCCATCAGGTATCAACAGGGAACTGTGCTGGGCAGCAATGATGCCAGTCACGCCAAGCTACCCTGTGTGCAGGCCACGCAGTGCATTGATATAACAGAGCAATCTTGTTCTGCAGGGAACTGGGCAGCTAGCTGCAAGAACGTCTGCGGGATATGTCACAGTACCAGAGAGAACACACAAGAGCCCATGGTCTGAGGTGGCCCCTGGCAGAGACTGCACCTCGGTCCTCCACCTTTATCCTCTCACTTTGCCCTACCCTGAAGCTGGATATGGACACGGTGGCGATCCACGTAGACACAGGGGAGAGGCAGGGTCCTGAGGGTGGCTGTTAGGATTGATGAAAAGAAAATAAGATACGATAATAAGATGCCAGGCAACAGATATTATGTTGTAGAGGAATTTATTAAATGAGCATGGGAGGAGAAGGAAAGGGGAGGGGTACTCCAGGGAGAGAGAGAGAGAGAGAGAGAGAGAGAGAGAGAGAGAGAGAGAGAGAGAGAGAGAGAGAGAGAGAAGAGAAGAGAAGAGAAGAGAAGAGAAGAGAAAGAAGAAGGAGGAGGAGGAGGAGAGTGAAAAGATGAGAGAGGAAGAGGGGTAAGAGAGAGAGGGGCAGGGAGGAAAAAGAGAGACCACATGGAGGGTCTGCCCTTTTACATGGCCCTGGGCAGGGCTACGCCCCTGTGGCAAATAAGCAATGACATCATAGGTAGGCAGACTGAAGAACTCTAACAATGACTGACAAAGGCTCTTTGCCTTAGGGCCACAAAGCTGCTGTAATGATTATCCTCGATGGTGTTGAAGTGTAGCATCATACTTCTTGGCGATGCCCCTGTTACTTTGGGTGCTGGGTTGATGCACTGAGCCTCGATCTTAGCCGCAAATGCACCGGAGATGTGCACTGGGGAGGTGATGGGGCGAGCCACCTTCTGATCTTTCCTCTATTTCTGTGCCCAGGGAATCTAAGCAAATGCTCTCAGGGGCCCCTGGGATCCTGGAGTCTATGGTGGAAGGTTGTAGATGAGTGGCATCAGCCTGGCAGGTGGGTGAGGCCTCAGCAGAAGACCATGCAGGACACCGTGGTAGGGCTTAGCCTCAGCTGTGGGCAAGCCACTGTGTCTGACTGATGCCTTTGTAAGTGGCAGGGGTTAACGAGGCCCCAGGGGTCATTTTTAGCTCTAAGAGGCTTTGGTCTACAAACACAAACCATAGAAGAAGCTCTGTGAGGAGGATGAGGTGACAGAGGGAAGGGAGAGCTGGACCAAGCCCTGGACCTTCAGAAGGGAGCTTCCCACTGCCTCTGCAGGCCATAGAAGCCGAGCCCCAAAAACAGCTCCATGGGGCTCCTTACTGCCCCATGCTCACAAGGGTGATGAATCAGTGCTCCCCAACCCTGAAGCTTCTGCATCACTGCACTGCTACCCTTTAACCCTGGGAGCGCGGGGAGCGCTACATCCCCCTCCTCTGGAAGCTGGGCTGCCCTGGGGAGACAGGCGCTGCAGGAACAGCTGCGATGTTTTAGGCAGAAATACATCCTGCATTAGTTCCTCCCCTCGGCTCTGCGCTCTGCTGTGGCAAAGATGTCCGCACTGCACTGCACCGCACCCGCACTCCTGCTTATCAGCTTGGCTCAGCACCCTGGCCGTGAAGGGGCTGCTGACTTGGGGGTGGCAGGCAAGTCACACAAAATAGCTTTAACTCCCGTCAAGCAGGAGAAAATTAGTGATGACAGCCAGGGCTGGCTACAGGCCATCTCTGAAGCTCTTCTGCCACTATCTGGTCAAGCAGCTGTAGCTGCCTCTGGCTTCTTGTAGCCCTCAGCACCTCCTGAAGGGAGTCCCAGTGGGTTGGGGGGTGGGGGGTGGTGAGGGCATTGTGGCTACAACCTCCCTTCTTAGAGATGAGGGCTGTTAACCCAGGATCTGAGGTCACACTGCTGTGGCCAGTTTTAATGCCAAGCAGAGAAGTAGCAGCCCCTCTCCTCACACATCCGCACCATTTTTGTTGATCTGAATAACTTGTTTTCTCGCCACCAGCTGAGCTGAAACAATGTTAGCACTCATGTTAAAAGCAGGGTCCAGAGCCCCACATATAAAGCATCTATGATGCTACAGAGTCTCCTCACCTCAAAATCCTGATAAGCACCCCCAACACTGACAGGAACATACTCATCAGCCTTGGGGATAGCGTCAGCAGTGGCTTTAGTTCTATTAACCACTACTATCGAGATTCAGAGGCCGGAAGTCCCCCAAAGGATGTGAATCATAGAAAGTAGACTCAGCAGAATTCATGGAGTCGTCTATGCAGACAGGAACCATAGGGAGCTACAAGTGCACGCGTGTTCAGTACCCCAGGTGGAGTCAAGTGCACGCATGCTCAGTACCCCAGGTGGAGTCAAGTTGGGGTTCCAAGACTTCAGGATAAGAAATCAAACCAGGAAGGAGTCAGCCTCGCCCTCCAAGCAAGGTGACCCTGGGTACTCTTTATCCTCTCCGAGTCTCCGTTTCTTCATCTATAACCTGGGGATACAGAGTATATATATATCCCATAAGTCGATCAATGCACGCCTGGTGTGTATTAGCTTGCTACAACCCGACATACAGAAATCATTCCATCCAGGTGGCCTTTTTAGTCTCAGCTTCTGGGGGTCATGTCATGTCCATTTTACATGGGGGGAGGAGATTGAGGCCAGCAGTGGCTGCCTCAGCTGTTCTCGCGTTGTGGGCTGTCCACAATGAAGCTGACGAAGGGGGAGGGAGGCTTTTTCTGCAAGAATACACGCAGAAGCCGGTGTGCAGGACCTCAGGTTTGAAGCACGGGACCCCTGCTGAGGCAGCCACAACAACTTCAGGATGCTCTTAGTGTTCCAGGGGCAAACACGGGGAAGTCTGGACATGTCCCTGAGCTCTGGCATCTGTCTGTCTTAGATGTCTGTCTGTCCACTGGAAATTGAATATCAAGAAAATGCACAGTAGAGGGGCTTTGCATGACCTTCTTTAGACAGAAGGACACGGGCTGCTCTGACCTCTAATTGGCCAGAGTTTTCCTTGGCTGGTCCTTGAAGGGATGTTTCCCTCTCACATGCCCTGCCCTCAGGTATGGCGGGGAGTACGTCAGCACAGAGCATGACACACACGTTCATTACTGTTTGCATGTGCCACAGGAAGTTGCTGGAAGGAGAAAAGCAGGCGTGGTGAGGTCAGAGGGAAGACTTCTGAAATTGCCCAGTCACAGGATGGGTACCTTCATGGAGGCCTCAGGACCAGTTAATAATTTAAGCCAGCCACAGGCTCCACTTAGGACCAGTCTTGGGTACCAGTCTTATGTTGGTTCAACATGGAGATCAGTGGTTGAGGCTGCACCAGGGTGCAGGGCACCAGAGTGATGCTTGCGGCTGTAGTCAAGGTTCATGTGAGAACACAACAGGGAGGGTAGGCCCCTCCCTTGTCAACCGAAGCTGTGTCTAGGTGCTTCTGGGAGGCAGTTCACCTGGCTAAGGCTGAAGCAGAGTCCAGCCTTGAAGGACTGTCTACAGTAACTGCTGCGGGTCATCAGGTGTCAGGCAGTCTGGGGAAGTGATCCTGTAGTCAAGGCCCCTCAGAAAGTCCCAACTGAAAGTCTGGGAAGCACTGACTCACAGAGAAGTGTGTCCTAGCCCTTCAACCTCCCAGGTGCAGAGGACCTGCAGTGTTGCAATCATGACCACAGAAGTTTCGAGGCTTCAAGATCCTCAATACTCAAATGGGCTTTATGGTTCGAAGAGAAAAGAGTGAATAGTTTTGCTTTTAACAGTTCCTGGTGTTAGGTGTTACCCAAAGAACGTCACAGTGTCCTGCCTCTGGTGGTACAGGTGTGTGTGTGTGTGTGTGTGTGTGTGTGTGTGTGTGTGTGTGTGTGGAGAGAGAGAGAGAGAGAGAGAGAGAGAGAGAGAGAGAGAGAGAGAGAGAGAGAGAGAATCCATCACTCTTTAGCTCTGCAGACCCCTGACTCCTGGAGAGGTCACACACACCAGAGCAGGCTACTCTCTCCCAGTTTTCATTCAGTTACACTCCTGTTAAAGCCCCTCTTCGCTGCAATGCAGCAGTAAGCAGAGGAGCTGGTCACAGCTGAAAGGAACCCAGAGCAGGGGCAACAACAGAGAGTGGACAGAGGCCGACAGTGGGCGTCATCAAAGTCTGGGAGAATCAACTGGGCAGTAAACAAAGACCAAGCGCTCCCTGATCCACTCCCACTAGGTAACATGAAGCTCTAGCATGGGCAGGTGGTACACACCGGCTGTGTGTTCCCAGCCCTAAGCAGATATGTGAAGACCTAACCCCCAACACTACATTAGGGGGTGGGAGATTTGGTGTATTACTAAACTTAGGCAATGTCATGAAGCTAGGACTCCTACAAGAAGAACAGAGGGCTGGACAGAATGGCATATCCCTGACACCTCAGTCCTTGGGAAGTTGATACAAAGGAGGTGAGTTCAAGCCTAGGTTACAAAATATAACAAGACCATGGCTTAAAAGTTAAGAAAAAAAAGTTTAAAAAGAAAGGACATCCTCTCTCTCTCTCTCTCTCTCTCTCTCTCTCTCTCTCTCTCTCTCTCTCTCTCTCTCTCTCCCACCTCCCCACCTCTCTCTCTTTCTGTCTCTCTCTGTGTCTGTCTGTCTGTCTGTCTCTCTCTCTCTCTCTTTCTCTCTCTCTCTCTCTCTCTCTCTCTCTCTCTCTCTCTCTCCCCACCTCTCTCTCTTTCTGTCTCTCTCTGTGTCTGTCTGTCTGTCTGTCTGTCTGTCTCTCTCTTTCTCTCTCTGTCACTCCCCCACTCCCCTCCTTCTCCCTCCTCCCTCTTTCCTTCTTTGTCTTCTGTGAAGTAGGTAGCAATAAAGCACCTAGTTGACAGCAAGGGACCAAATCTGCCAGAATCTTCTTGACCCAGGACTTGCAGCCTCCGGAAGCGTGAAGACAAACACCAACAGTTCAAGTCAGAAAACTCATGATGTTTTGTCACAGAATCCCCAGCTGACTACGACACTGACCTTACAGGGCACCTAGGCACTGTGCCCCAGCCATCCCTGCAGACTGCAATCTCCCAAACCCAGCACCAGAATGAATCTTCTCCTCAAACACAAACCCCCGGAAAACCTAACACAATGATCCCTCCCAACCCCTCATCGTGCCGATCTATCCAGGGTATTCTTCAAGGTAGAGAAAGTGCATACATCCAATAATGCTTGAGAGGTTCATAATACTTAAAAGAAATATGACTATCTGAAGTTAAAACCATTCAGTCTCAAAGGCATCAATCCTACATAGGGCTTTCTTGGGAGACGGCTTGACACCATCACCCTGACACTGAAATGACAGGCAAGCCGTCTGCCAGACATGGAGCTGGATGACAGTGAAGAGAAGAGGAAAAAACAAAAAGAACAGAGTTCAGGATCACGCAATGGAAGAGACATTACCGTTTTCCACTGATAGGAATGTCTCCCTGTAAAGCCACAGGAAGTTACTAAAAATTCATCATGTCACATGGCTCAGTTGGACAGATACTCAGAGTTAAACATCCAGAAACCAAACGTCCTCTTGGACAGCATCAAAGGCAGCTGCAGAATACTTCGTGTAGAGGTAGGTACCAAGTGGACGGACGACAAACGCTGGGCCACATTCAAACCTAGAGCAGAAGGGAGACGCTCGAGATGTATTTAAAGGAAACTGTAAAACTCCACCGAAAGTCATAAAATGTTGCAAAGATGAAGATGTCACTTCTTTCCCACTGTGCCCCGGGTTATTTATAAATCTCATGAAATTCTGACTGCCTAGGGTGTTCTTTTTATTTTTCCCCCCTTGGATGTCTTGAATGTTCTATTTTTGGGGTTTCTCTTTTTTTAGCTAGTGTGAGTGGGTTCCTGTTCATAGCGATCAAATGACTAACTCAGCCTGGGCTGGCCCTCCGTCACTCGTGGGCTTGCACATCCTGAGCCTTGACCCTACTCCCGAGCCTCTTCCAAATGGACCTTTACACATTCTTGCAAATAATAAAATTTAATTGCCAACGATAATACACTTTAAAGACGTGAATGCTTCTTGTCCCCCAGCTTTAACTCACCACACCATCACTTTGAGCTGACAATTGACAATTGTGCATTTAAGTGGCTCAAGTCCGGTGAGCATGAGGTCAAATTATCAGGAAAAAAAGAACCCGATTGGTTGAACCCATTGGTCCAAATGGATGTAGATATGAACAGCAGAGACCCGTGGTTTGATCTGAGCCAGAATAAAAGAGTATTGACAAGGATGTCATGGCTGCACCGGGAGGCACCTGCATTGACCCTGTCATGGCTGCACCGGGAGGCACCTGCACTGACCCTGTCATGGCTGCACCGGCAGGCACCTGCACTGACCCTGTCATGGCTGCACCGGCAGGCACCTGCATTGACCGGGCACATGTATATTTTTTTTAACCTATCTCATCTTAAACTACCAACATTTCCTAGGCAGACTTTTGTCAGCATGATATCAAGTAAACACCTTCTTGCAGCAGGTAAGTTCTCCACGGAGGCCTGGCCAACTCACAAATCAAGGACAGGTCCATGCTTAGGGTCCCTACTGCGGGCTCAACCTAGAGCAGAGGATCTTCTTGCCTGGTGCCCCTGTGGCAGCTGCCAGAGTTGATTATCCAGGAACCCCCACCATCTTTGAGCTTGCTCCAGTGGGGTCCCCATCCCTGGGGAAGGCACATGTGGGTCTCCCAATCACTGCTTTGCTGCCACTGCTCCACACTCTACGTGTCTCCATCCTCCGCATCGGTGGTTGTCTACCCCTCCCCCACCAGTCTGCCCGCAAGCGCCCTGCCCTGCCTCGCCACCACAACACAACAGCTCAGTGGAAGAACCCAATGGAACCAGTGCTCACTGCTCCAAGCTACAGACACTCTGTGGCACACTCTGAAGGAACCGCTTCCTTCTTCCCAGATGAACACTGAACCACATGAGAAAAAGCCCTCCTCAACCCAGAACCACAAGCTGCTTCCTCTACATCTGCTGTTCTCCACACACCCAAGCCAGGCTTCTGGTGGTAAACAAACGTCTCACCACCATCACCCCCAAGGACTGGAGCTTCGGATCCACGTGAGTCTGCCTAGGAAGTGAAAAGCTAAACTCATCCCTAGTGCTCAAAGGAAATCAGCTGCACCCTTGCCCCTGGCTGCAATGGAAGGCACATGTCAGAGCACCTGAGGGACCTCTCCAAACTCTTTCCCCACGAGATTGAGCAAGAAAGCCCGGACTCTTGGGGCCATCTAAAGAGACACTCGGTTAGCATAAGCTGCTTTACAGAGAGTCCCTAGGAGGCAATATCTTTCTCCAGTTCTCAGGGCAAGGATCCCTTAAGATCAGAAGTCAGAGGGTGGGGGAAGTGGTGGAGCCGGGAGCATAGGTAAGACAGGGAGATAATTAGGGGTGTGTGCATTTGAGTCCCAGCTTACTTTACATTAGTAGCTTTAGGGGGCCCTGAGCATGACACCTTAAGCCGCCTAGTTTCTGTGACATTCGTACTCCCCTCTGGTCTCTGAAACTTCTGGGGGCATCTTGTCTACTGCCTTCTCAGTGCAGGCCAGCCCATCATCAGAACCCCGGCTTACTGGCCCCAGTGGCTGTTGTTGCAGAAGTGATCCTGTTTAGTGCTCAGTAGCCAAAGTCATCAGGAGAGTTCCAACATTCCCCAGCACCCAACCCCAGCCCTACCCCCACTCCCACCCCAGCAGCCTCAGGGAACAGCTAGCAGGACAGATGTCCTACACAGGACAACAAGCACATTTTCAGGTGGATTTTTGTGACAGGCCATTCCCCATGGGCTCCAGTCTTTCTCAGCCTGTGCTCCTGACACCAGCAGAAGGGCTTTGTGACAGGATAGTGTCCCCTCTACCTCCAGCTGTTCCCCTGCCAAACCTCACTCCCCCCCCCCCCCCCCCCCCCACACACAATGATTCACCCACAGGTCAGCATGGAGAGTGCACAGTCAGACACTCTGCTCTGTCTTCGGACTTAAGACCCACCCAGGGCCCTGGCTGAGGAAAACAGAGCCATGGACGCAAGCCATAGCATCCACAGTGACTTCTTAGAGCACAGAACATTCTTGGTGCTGGGAGGAATGTCTCTTCCATTTGAGGTTCTCCCACAGAACCCCTCAAATGAATAGCCATAAAATCGCAGGCCTCTGACGCTGCTGGTGCTTGCTGCCCAAGGCCAGCTCACAGACACACCCTACAAGCCGGGATCTGACTCCTGACTCCGAGAGGAGCCATGCTTCCCACAAGATGGACACTTTTGATGACATGGAAGCTCTCTGAGGCATGCAAGGCCATGGGTCTGTAAGGTTTGCATGGGGGGAAAAGCCGGGCAGCTTCTCCAAACTGCAGATTGTGATGAAGAAGCTAAGCAGGTGAGAAACCGTGCTGAGCACGGAGGAGCCTGGAGCGTGTGCTTGCTACTTGGAGATACCCAGTGGCAAATATGGCCCTTATGGGGTGAGGCAACCCTTCGAAGGCCTGACATGCACTTGCTGAGTACACTCAGGTGGCATTCCAACCACAGAAGCCCTCCCAGACCTTGAGTATTTTCCTGGGGCAGTCATGCGTCCAGACTACATCCCACGCTCAGAAAACGCAGCCACCGGCTGGCACTCTATAAAATGAGACAGGAACTGCGAGGTTGAGGGTTAGCAGCTCCATCCTAGGGAAAGGACTCTGATACCTCTAAGTTTTAAGAATACAAGAGGCCCAGGCGCCTGGCGTGCGGCTGTCCTTAACCGCAGGAGCCTTCCTAGTTCCACCTGATGGGAGAAATGAAGGCGGACACTCCAGTCACTCATCTGACCTCCTTTTTATTACAACATCAAGGAAAACAGTTGCAGAGGACTCGTAATGGAGATACAGAGACTAAGCTACTCACAATCTCATTGTGCGCACGGGCCGCTAGGGGCGTAAATGCTATGGGTTTCTCTACATGCATTTCGGGTCTGCAGCAGGGTGTGTACGGGGTGTGGGTGGCTCTCTAGGACCGTGCTCTCTTCTCTTCTTGATGGGCGGCGGTTGAACTTGGTGTCTTCAGGTGGGACGGGATGGAGCGTCCCTACTAGGACTGTGATCCGGCCTTTTTCTTCTGGAATTTTCTGAACTGGGACTGAATGGCCACAGCCGCACGTTCTGTCTCTGGTGCATCCATGTCAATGTCGAATTCTTCTTGGACTTTCTTCTGCCCATCTATAGCAAAAAATAAAAAATAAACAGAAATATAAGGTGACCACCTAGCCAGAAACAAGAGCAAGAGGAAGTCTGGGCACGTGAGGCTGGGTGGCCCACCCTGGTGTGCCCTCGGGAATTCATTCACCCACAGAAGACAAAGCCTTGTTTGTAGAGCAAAATCCAGGGGAGCATGGTGGGATTTCCAAACGTTCAGAATCTGCAGCTCCCTAGCTATCTGAATTCTACCTATGTGCTGATGATGGAGGTCACAGTGCTGACATGTCCTACAATGCTAGCTGATGGTCACTGCTGGAGGTCACAGTGCTGACATGTCCTACAATGCTAGCTGATGGTCACAGTGTTCATAACTAAGAGAGTGATACTTTGGAATCAATGTGTATTGCTAATAAGATTTGCTCATTGTTTTCCAGGCTCTGGTGGCAGGCATTTTCATAACCAAATGACACTATTTGACCATCGCCATAAGATTGCACTTCCAGAAGTTATACATTATGATCCTGTAAAGCAAGCTGTTGTTTCTACTTAGGCAGAGAGGCCCATGCACACAGACACGGTTGCTGACGACAAGTTACAAACCAGCTCCAAGCGATGACTTGAGGTGATTATGCATTTGTGTTAGGTACTCCTGAGCAGCGGCCAAAAGTAAAAAAAAAAAAAAAAACTAAGCAAAATCCTCCAGCCAGAGAAGGGAGCAGGGACTTTTTATTTTTACATCCTCCCACCCAATGAAGGCTGAACACTAACATCATCAAAAGAATCATTTGTCCTTTTTGAAGCAGAAACTGGGGCCCCAGCCCAGACTCGGGGTGACTTCTTATACAGTTGAATGGAAGGTGCCCACGAGAGCAAACCTGCTCATTTGTTAAGCCTAGGGCCAGGCTTGGTTGCCATCCTGGACTAGAACATAGAGCCAAGAGGCTATCTAGATAAAACAGAGAGCGAGGAGGGTAAGATGTGCCGGCAATGACAGATGATAAATATAGATAATAGATAAATAATAGATAGATAGATAGATAGATAGATAGATAGATAGATAGATAGATAGAGAGTGGCAGGCAGGCAGGTAGATAGTAGGTGGTAGATGGATGATAGATGGCAGACATGAAGGAGAACCCACACTTATTTCAGATGCCCCCTGGCATGGCATTTCCATCGCAGACCCTTAAGCAGGCTCCTCTCAGTTTTCTTAGCGACTGAGCAGGTTCTGTCTGGAGCACCCAAGCACTTCTCCACTCCTCCATCTGGAAGTGAGTGATTTGCCTCTAGCCTTGCGAGCCTTGTTAGTGTGATGGGTTTGTGACCTAAACCAAACAACTGTCCTTCCTAACTTGCTGCCATGACTACAGGAGCTGGGACTCAGAGTGCGTTGCATGGGGGATGCTGAGGGGCATCTGTCACGATCCACTGGGCCCAGCAGGGAGAGAGGATGGCGGGCAGGATGCTTGCAGCTGCATCTTTCCGCGTCAAGTAGCCCTTAGCATATTGATCCACACTGCAGTGCGTGCTTCAGGGCCACAGGAAAGGCTAGGAGTTGCCTGCAACCCAGGCAGGTGCTGGGAAATGTGAGGTAATGTTACCCACTGGCCTGGAACTAAACAGCAAACATCTGGCAGACATGCCGCAAGAATAGTAGCTGTGCTAACATCAACACTGTGTGCGGTGGCTCTGTAGCTCTGTAAGTTGTCATTTGTCACGGGAGGGGGAAGGGGGGAAGAGAGGAGAGGGAGGGGGAGGGGGTTGTACTTCTGATCCTCCCATCTCAGAGGGGAGCCTGCGTCCACTGTAAAGTGATGGGGTGGAGAAATTAGTTACAACTCAAGGGAGAGGTCTTTTTGGTTTTTGTTGTTGCTTTTTTTTTTTTTTTTTTTTTTTTTACAGATTAAAAAATGTTTCTGCAGCCCACGGTTTTTGAAGGGCCTGATCCATCTTCTCCCTTTTGTAATAATGGGGAAAAAACAATAATTTTATGTTTTGACAAATGATAAATGAAGATGCAGGAAATTATGTATATGTAGGGAACCCAAGATGCCGTCGTAAAGACAGGTCATAAAAATCAATTTTTACATTCAGTCTTAAACTAATATCGTCCACCAAAATTGATTTATTGATCCCACCCTCATCTGAGAACTATCACAATGCTTTACGGAGCAACTTCTGATATTTAAGGACTTGCCACTTTGTGTTCAGGACACTTTCAGAGTTTTGCCTCCCCTGGGGACGTTCTCAGAGAAGAAGCAGCGAGCTCCACCAAGCTGGCCGGAAACCAGAGTGGTGGGGAGAGAGAAGGCAGCTCATCAAATCTGATGACAGGGTTGGCGCCAGCGAAGGGCCTGAGATGGTTCCGTGGGGTCCTGCAAGCCAAGACTGGCCAGACCAGCAGTGGATGACCAGAGCAGAAGCTGGGGGCAGCCACACCCAGGTTCCCATCTCCAGGACCTTTTCTTGCTTTGCAACCTCCCAAGGTCCCCTTTTGTGTCCCTAGTGGTGATGGCAGTTCAGAGGCAGGGCGACTCTAAGAGAGCCTCCCTTCTCCAGCACTCCAGAGCGAGGCTCAGGGCCCACTAACAGCAGTCATTGTTGATATTGTAAAAGTTGTCATCATCGTAGATAGGAAGGCCAAACCCCCAGGCTTGTTTCTCTACACATATGACATCCACCGAAAACATACCATACATGCACATGAAAACACGTGTGTGTGCGCACACACACACATACACACACATACACACACACACACACATACACACACACATACACATACCACATACACACAATAAACACACACAATACACACACAACACAGACACACACACACATACACACACACAACACACAACCACACAGACACACAGACACAGACACACATACACACAAGACACACAAACAGACACACACACACACACACACACACACATACACACACACACACGACACATACACACACAGACACAGACCACACACAGACACACACAGACACAGACACACACACAGACAACCACACAGACACACAGCCCACAAGACACACACATCACACAGACACACACAGACACAGACATACACACACACAGACACACACACATACACACATCCACACACAGACACAACATACACATACACACCACACATACACAACACACAGACACACACCACACACACAGACACACACATACACACAACACACACAGACACACACACATACACAGACACAACATACATACACACACCATACACCACACAACACACACACACACACCACACACACATACACACACATACACACACACATACACACACATACACACACACATACACACACATACACACACACATACACATACACATACATACATACACACACACATACACACACATACACACACATACACATACACACACATACACACACACATACACATACACATACACACACACACATACACACACACACACACACACACACACACACACACACACACACACACACCAGGCCTACACTGTGATTACCCATTACTCTAACTCTTTCCGTCCCTGCTCTGTCCTCACTGCACCCTCCCTTTCCAGAGTGTGAGCCTGGGAAGGAAGGGGCTCTGCCCTGCCTGACGCACTCCAGCGGCTGTCCCAGCCTGTCCCAGCCTGTCCCAGCCTGTCCCAGCCTGTCCCAGCCTGTCCCAGCCTGTCCCAGGACCTGACGCCTGTTCAGGGTGTTCAGTTAGTGGCTGCTCGTTGTAAGCAACTGTCAAGAGAGCACACACTTCCAGCCCGAGGTCTAAGACACCGTCACAACGCGTCGTAATTTCTATTAGCCCACGGGCCTTGTTCACACTGCCTCCAACCTCCTGTGGATTCACAACAGTTGTCTAAGGAAGTGTGGCTGGGAAACAAAGCTGCTGTGGGGCCGGCCGGCCTGAGGCCATGGTTCATGGATGGAAGAAGGTGTGAAGATGGAGATGCAACCACAGGAGAATAGTGCACAAAGCATTGGAGCTTAAAAGGGGGTGGGCCCCAGGGAAGGGGTGGAAAAAACAGGGTGCAGGCATGCAGGCACAGATACCCAGAGAAGGATCCGGAAGGCACAGGTATAACCTCACAGCCCTAACCCTGTGGCCTGGGACCTGGAAGAGGGTAAGAACAGAGCAGAGAAGGCCTGGGTGAGGATAAAGTATTTCAAGGAATAATCACTGCCAGCGGGAAGCTCTGTACAGGTTTCTCAACCCACCCTCTACCAGACATTGGCTGCCACTCTAGCAGTGTCCTAGAGAGGGCACTAGTGAGGCCCCAGTGAGGGGTGAGGCTCCTCCTACCTGTCAGGCCCTCCGCAGAAGCACTAGAGGTGTGGAGCCCAGATAGAGTCAGATTCAGGCATTGCTTCAGTTGCTGTGACCCCAGGAAAGGTTCTTAGCTGCCATAGTACTTGGTTTTCCTTTTTTAAAACACAGAAGTAAAATATTTTTTTGTTCTGGCCCCAGCGTCATGGGCAGACTAATGTGGACTGGGTGTTGTGCGGCCCATCCCTCCATACTGGAAGACTCCGCCCAGGAAGGAGGAGGCTCACACGAGTCAGTAATGAGGGTGGTAAACTGTCTCTAGGGCAGGAATGCTCTTCGGGTTGGGCAAAGACTTCCAGGCATATGGTTTTCATGAGCTATCCCTCAGCATGAGTGGGCTTTGTGATGGTGCAGCTGCCTCTGAATCACCCACACTTCTTCTGTAAGTAGTCCCTCACCCATGCCCGTGGGTGAACTTGTCCTCTGTGATCTGTCCTTGCTGCCCTGAGGTGAGTGGATGTTTTGCTCACATCTTCCCATGTTAAAAACACCACACAACAGAAGCTTAGGTAAAAGTGAGGCAAAGGGTGGTCCCTACCACTGTGCCGACTCCAAGGACGGTTTGTAGCTCACACCATTCTGGGTTTTCTCTTCCAAATGCGGAAGTCAAATCACTTCCTTCCCTCACTCCCAACTGTGCAGATAGATACCTTATTATAAACTAAACTTTAATGCAAACAGGACCAGGCTACCTGTGGCCAGGGCTGCAGAGGCAAACAGAAGGGGCCTGGGCGAGCATGAGACACTTAGACCCTATTGATGTGACTCACAAGTCACTTGTGCCCTAATTCAGAGAAAAAAGGGCACATACCATCATGGACGGCTTGCTTCATGTTCGGCCTAGGCAGCTAAGTTTGCCTGGCTTGTTAGAGAAATGGTCCCAGCTGTGTGGCTCAAGCCATGGAAAACATATTCAAAACATAGTAGGGACCACCCACCCACACCACCCAGTGCTGGGCACAACTCACAGGTCAGAGAATGTAGAGATACCAGACATTGCAAAAGGGCCCACCCCGGTCTCCATAACTGGGAGGGCCCTGAACACACCAAGGACCTCTGCGCGGATGCTCTATCCATGAGAGAATGATATGTCTACATTTGCAGCAGATAAAAAGTGTCATTGTCCTTCCTGCCTGGCAGCGGAACCCTTTCATCTCTATTAATTGTCCCATAAAGGTGTTTGAAGGCTTGTCTCTGGACTGGGTGGGCTCCACCTGGCACTTTTATTTAGGATGCTACTGCCTGGATTAGAAAAGCCTACGTCAGCTACCTCCGGCGGTGGCTTTGATCGCTCTGAACAGCAGTATTTTTCCATAACACTCCAGCCCAGGACTGCGCAGACAGCATTTGCATCTGCCTAGAGTTCTGGAAGCCTGTTTCCTTCCGCACGGACAATAAAAATGCTGAATCTGATCACAGAGTGGTCAGGAGTGGGGGGAGGGGGCGTGCTACCCAGCAGACTCTGTGTAAGAGTTGGCAGCTCCCTCAGAGAATGGTGACAGATCTGACTTCCTGAGCATCCGCTGAAGAGAACAACAGCCCCCATAGCCACAATGACACTTTGTGACAATTTGTCTGACCTTGCTATAGTAGCATTAGGGTAACCCTGCAAAAAGACTTCATTTTAACCAGTCTTCCTTTATAAAGCATGAAATAGATCTTCCCCTGCAGGCTTCCCTGGGTTTCTTTTTTTTAAGACAGGGTTTCTCTGTGTAGTCCTGGCTGTCCTGGAACTCTCTTTGTAGACCCTTCGAACTCACAGAGATCTGCCTGCCTCTGCCTCCCAAGGGCTGGGATCACAGGCGTGCACCACCACACCTGGCTCTGGGTTTTCTTGCAAAGGTAAGAGAAGGAATCTAAGGTCCACCGACTGAAGAAAGTCCCAAAGCCTCTGGCTGTGCTATGAGAACTCAGAGCTTGGTGTGAGCGTTGCTGGCTTCTGACAGGCACTGCGTCTGGTGTGGTGGCCACAGTCCTTAGGTCTGCCCACCCGCCAGTCAGTCAGCTGAGGTCACTGTGGCATAACACAGCTCAAGACACACAAGTTCGCTCTTGTCTGGAGGGTGGCAATCTTAAAGAGGTGTCAGCAAAGCTGGTTTCCCCTGAGTCCTCTCTTTCAGTCTCTTAGCAGCTGCCCTCCCACTGTGCACATGTATGGTGTCTAACATATGCAGAGACCCTCTTCCTAATAGCCTCAGCCCTGCTGGATTACCATTCACCCTAACATCCTCAGCAAGCGCAAGTCACCTCTGTAAAGATGCCACCCGACCACATCACCACCACCCCCCACCGCATCAGTCACATTTAGAGGTACAAGAGGTCAGCGTTTCAAAGAGAGCTGTGGAAGAGAGTCACAGCCCAGCCTATGACAGCCCCTAACTAACTCTGGGGCTTAATGGGTTTCTGAGCCACTTGGCTGTGTTTGGTTTCTGTGTCTCTGTATGCTACTGTGGAAATGTTTGTTGTGCCCGTCTTACAAAGGCCAGAGATCGCAGTATAGCTCATCCAAGACCAACCGGGGAGTACTGGATAGGGCTCACTCTGAACCCAGTGTGCTGTGGGCCTGCTGCAGTGCTGCCCTGTGTATGCTCCATAGATGTGGGCCTGGATGATGGATGGACAGACAGATGGGACAGACAGACACTGGCATGCACAATTAGCATAGCAGTGGGACAAATCACAACCTCAGAGCTCCTAGTCTAAACACAGGAGTCAATCAATTAGCACCTGAAAAGTCCACCTGCTGACCAGCAGGGGGTCCTCAGTGAGCTCTACCCATCCCCTGACCAGCAGGGGGTCCTCAGGGAGCTCTACTCATCCCCTGACCAGCAGAGGGTCCTCAGTGAGCTCTACCCATCCCCTGACCAGCAGAGGATCCTCAGTGAGCTCTACTCATCCCCTGACCAGCAGGGGGTCCTCAGTGAGCTCTACTCATCCCCTGACCAGCAGAGGGTCCTCAGTGAGCTCTACTCATCCCCTGACCAGCAGAGGGTCCTCAGTGAGCTCTACTCATCCCCTGACCAGCAGGGGGTCCTCAGTGAGCTCTACTCATCCCCTGACCAGCAGAGGGTCCTCAGTGAGCTCTACTCATCCCCTGACCAGCAGGGGGTCCTCAGTGAGCTCTACTCATCCCCTGACCAGCAGGGGGTCCTCAGTGAGCCTTACCTCTGTTCTGGGGTCTGGGGAGCAAGCAGAGAATGCACTCAAGCTCCTGATCCCCAGAGGAAAGCAGAAAATAGATAGATATGCTCATTAAAAAGCATAATTTTACAGAGTCCCAAACCAGAGCAAGGTGCCAACCTGGACAGGAATGAAACACACACAGAGATAGAGAGAAAGAGAAAGATTGAGACAGAGAGACAGAGACAGACGGAGAGACACAGACAGACAGAGGTGGCTATCAAGTTAGCCACCAGGAAGAGGCCAGCGTGTGAGGGACAGGTCCAACCCATCTCCCCAGGAAGAGACGCTAGAACAAAACTTCTCCATGGCTCAGAAATGACAGTTGGTGAGTTGTTCCCCATCCCCGCAGGCACAATCTAAGTAGCAGACTTCAAGTCATGGCATTAGTTCCTTAGAAATTCACAGTGGTGAAGTCACCCCGAGCATGACAAGGCTATTCAGAAACCCCACCCCAGGCCAAGAGAGGGTGAAGGGTCTGACATGCAGCAGAACTCACACGTATATCAGAGACGCGGTGTGTGCAGCACAGTAGTGGAGAAAGGCCGTGGGTTCGATGCCTAGCAGGAGTCAAAGACACTGCAGAATGTGTTTCCCTGCATATGTGATATTCATTGAAAACACACTATGCATGCTCATGCATGCACACACACACACACACACACACACACACACACACACATCATATCTACCCCTGACCTTGAAAAAAGAACCCTTGAATCCTTTGGTTTCCAGGTTTATCGTACTGTGACCTCATTGTCTCATGGTCCTAGCAGTAAATCATGAACACACAGTTCTCAGTTCTAACACACCCTCCACGGCACACACATCCGTGTGCGCGCACACACATGCAAAGGCTGCCATTTACATAATCACAGCTCTCCATAGTTTGAGCTTTATTTGACAGAAACTAATTACCTCCTGAGGCCTAATCCTGTAGATCAGAAATCGGTACATAAGCAGCAAATTGGGATATAATTGTCCTGAGTGGGAGTTTCCCTTCGTTAGGAGCAAAGCACATAGCGTACTATAAAAGGACTAAAACCTTAGCACTCCATAAGGAAATAACAGGAATTTA
This sequence comes from Acomys russatus, assembly GCF_903995435.1. Taxonomy (NCBI): domain Eukaryota; kingdom Metazoa; phylum Chordata; class Mammalia; order Rodentia; family Muridae; genus Acomys; species Acomys russatus. The sequence continues at coordinate 74,942,900 of NC_067144.1, read as the reverse complement.
ACTTAAGCACGCCCTGCAAGTGGGGTATGTGAGTGTCGAGGCTTGCGGGATGTTCTACCGTCTTTCAAAGTATAATATTAACTCTAAAAGAATTAGCCTATGACTTGTGTTGCCCTTGACACAATTAAGCCAGTCCACACAGAGCCCCTGGGGGACCAGAGCTGAATCCACAGCTCTCTCTTATCAAAGCCATGTGGAGCCAGTATGGGTTCTTTCTTAGGACCCAAACCTTACCCTTGGGATGAAGAAAGCTAAAATGATGGGGGGGGGGCACAGGAATTAAGAGTTTTAATTCCTTAAGCCTCAAAATGGTTGAAGATGCATTCAAACCATAAGACAGCCAGTGAATAGTAGACAAAGTCATTTTCCTCCCCAAAAGTAAAATTAACAATAAAATGAACTTTATTCGCATAAGCAGATTACCCTGCTGACATTGAACACTGTATTTTATGAAGTGACCATTTAAAAAAAAAAATAAAGACAAAGTGTTCTTAAAAATCTGGAAATAGGGCACATAGAGGTTCAAGGTATCCCTCCTCAGCAAGGCCTGGCTGGGTGAGAAAGGGTCATTCCCGAGCTAAGTGTGAAGTGTGATCACAGCGAGCCACAGAGCGAGCCACAGAACGAGCCACAGAGCTCCAGCTGCCTCCTGCAGCCACCTCTGTGCTTATTGCACAGGGGCAGCTGGTGTGGACAATAGCAATTTTCCAGTTCTCTACAAAGAGCAGAGATTAATGTGCAAGGGCCAGCATTAGCCACGGCAGGCAAGTGGACTTCTTGCTTTGTGATGTTCACACCAAAACACGGTCCCCATCCCTTCAAACTCCATACTCATCAGATCAGGCTAGACCCTTCTTTGGTACACACAGCTTTTCCCAAGAGAGAACAATTCTTTGCCCTAAAATAGAGGTATCCTGAGACCTGCTGTCCAGGGCTGTGTGGCTTGGCTCTCGGAGGACGGGGAAGCCTAATTTGGTCGTCTGTAAAGGACGGTTTACTCTGGGCTTCTCGTGACCACCATCCCATCTCCAGCTCCATGGAGCTGTGTCTGGCTTACGAGACCCCCGCCAACTGCATGCTCTTAACTAGTCAAGTGTGTACAGATATGTATGCACAGAAGAGAAAGAGCCATCATAGGATCCAATATCCCTCAAGTTTTTCACCCCAAAAAGCCAATAATAATTTTGCACCAGAAAGGCAAAACTCATTTTTAGTCATGTTCAGTTTCCAGATCTGACGTGACAAAAGCGATACCAGGTGGAGTGGGGTCTTAAGAAACACACACCGACTGTCCCACCCCCACCCAACCACCCCCTTTGGGGCTGGAAGTCAAGATCAAGGCTGAAGTAAAGTGGGTTTCCCCCGATAGTGTCTTCCTGTCTTGTAGCTGCCCTGCACCCTTCCTGTGTCCTACATGGACCAGGCCACTGCATGTGTCCTGTGTCCTGGCCTCCTCTTAAAAGCATACATACATTCCATCTGAGTTTATCTTAATTACCACTTTTAGAGAGCCTGTCCCCAGGCAGCCATGCTGTAAAGGGACAGAGGTTAAGGCTTCTGCTTTTGTATTTAGATCACAGTACTAGTCAAGACCCATCTTTTGTTAAAAGAAAAGCAATAGACAACAGGCAGCACCCAGAGAAATGACCAGGGAGAGCCAGAGTCTGCACGTTTTCTGAGACTCACCCGTGGTCCCTTCTTGTCCCTCCCTATATTGGAAGCGACATGAACAGGAATCTAGGTTGAGGTGACAACAGGGACAAAGACTGAGTGCACACTGCCTTAGCCAGGTGGCCTGCCTCCTGCCGTTACTGCTGTTAGGGACAAGAGCTGGCTCACCCAGTGCACTCTTGTTTGAGTTCCTCCCTGCACTGAGGAGGCTGAGCTAGAGGAATTAAGTCTCAGGTGGATTCATGGGAGGGGAGCTCTGCTGACCAAGTCACCTCCAGCCAATGTGTGCACTGCCAGGATCCACGATGGAGGTTGGGAGCCCCGGGGGAACAGCCAAGAACAGGGGACCCCACCTCCAGCCAGCACTGGGAGTCTAATGTAGGGGGTTCTCAGAGCAGCACAGGCACCTCACCTAGTGCCCTCTGCCTGGTGCGCTGTGCTCAGATGCCTGAAGAGCCATGCAGCTCCTGCTGGAAGGACCCATCACTCCAAACTCTTCCTCCTGCATCCTGCCCAGCTGGGTGGTGCACACAGCCAGGCTGGTTCTGCAATTCCCAGAAGTCCTGTGAGATGTGTATGGCCCCTAATAAAGAGCTCCCTATGGGAACCCGCAATCCCGGCTCCTGTGGTCTTGTCCTCACCTCCTGCATCTGGGACAGGGGACCATGTGCTTTGACCTGCAGGGCTGCAAGGTCTCCCTACCTTAGTATGAACAATACCACAGGCCTTAGCATTAGTGGAATACGGCTTAAAGGAAGGAAAGTGCTAGAACTTTTAGGGGCGGTGAGACAGCACTTAGAGTCTCCTTCCCCTCTCAGTAGCAAACTGCTGAGGTAAAGGAGGCCAAAAGAGGGCTGTCACACTCCCCTCCTTCACCCTCCATCAAAGAGGGTCTCCGACAAGCGCCCTGCACTTCACGGCTTCCTCTGTGAGACAGCAGCTGGGACAAAAGTGCTCAAGAAACCCCCGAGGACAGATGCGTGTTGTGACACCAGCTCGCCGCCTCTACCCATCCTGTTTTCCTAGCTATACAAGCCCTGACCGTGCTTCTCCAGAAGGAAGCTTCTAGCTTCCCTGCCGCTGGGTGCGACTACACAGCTACATGTGACATCACATGAGCAGGAAATCGTCTCCTCCCTTCCCCAACTTCCTCCATAGTGCTGCCTGAACTGTGGGTGCAACGGCCAATGCTCAGGCAGCCACACCGAACCACAGAGGCGAGAGTCCATAGCCCGAGGAAAGACAGCAGTTATAGGGAGCTTCCACACTCCTTCTGCTGGGAGATGAACGCTCTTGCGTATTATGTACGCTGCTGTTATTTGCACTCTCGGCTTCTATCAGTGGCCCTCATGTACTCACACATGTGTCAAAGCCAACATACAACATATGTGGACACACTGAATTTAAGGTAATAATGGGCATCCAAAGGCTTACCGCACGGGTCAGGTTTTTTTCCCCTCTTGGCTTCTCTTTCTGCTGAGTGCGTCTGTCCACTCTCTGATTTGGGTGACCATTTCTTCACACTGATATGTCTCTGAGAACCTCAGCTTTGGGCAGGCATGGAGGTGTGAGCCTTTGATCCAGCTACACTGGAGGCTGAGGCAGGAGGATCAGTTCAAAGCCAGCCCAAGCAACTTGGCTTTCAGACCTTGTCTCAAGATGAAAAGCGTTCAAGGGGCCATGGATGTATCTCAGGGGCAGCATGCTTACCCACCATGTACCAGGCTCTAGGTTCAAGCTTGAGTCCTGGAACATCTCCCATGATACTTTGCATCTACACCATTTACCAGCCAGTAGCTGCAGGCACCCCTGCTTTTTTATGATCTTTCCCCTTGCAGAGTGTGGCATCTGCCTGTCACTTGACAGCCACCTATTGAGAGAGCCTGGCTGTTCCAGGACTTGACAACACAAAAAGTGGGTGGGGCAGGAGCAGCCACTAGGAAGGGATTTCTCCTCCACTGTCACCGACTCCTTTCTCTCTGCTTTAAATGTTTAATTTTAAACTCTTTCCACAGCCTCCGAATAACCAGTCCTTTTTCTTTCTCTGACCTTGTCTGAGCCTCCCAGGCATCAACTGTTCCTTGTCATCCAAACTCCCAGACGCAAGTCTCAGAGGAGCGAACTCTGAAAACTTTCTACTCTCAAACATCTTCCGTGTTTTCAGTAGGAAGAATAAGTCAGACGCCAACAGAAACACAGGGCAGCATGAGGCTGACAAGGGGACCCATTAGCCTCTTGACCACACAGACCCACATTCACCAAGTGTCTGCAACTCTCCCCACCTCATAGTCCACGGGGAAGCCAACATGTAAGAGGAAGGGGAGAAGCAGGCATGTATGTACACCCCGGGACACAAAAGAAAAAAAGACTCATCAAGTATGATAGTTAAAAGCGCGCGCGCACGCACACACGCACACACACACCAAGTACCAGGCAAACCTCAGCCTTTTCTCCTCCCTGCACCCTCCTCCTCACAGCTTCCTGACTAAAATGCTTTCCTGGCAGTGTGTACCGCCTGGAGTCACCCTTAGCTGATAAGGCCTGGTTGCCTGGTTCTCTGTGGCCCTCATGGTCGCCAAGCTGGGCTCTATCTCCTAGGACACATTTCTCCTAGCTGTTCAGCTCTGTGCCGCTAATCCAGGCAGACAGCTGTTTTTCTTTGCATGTTGTCAGAAATTACTGCACCGTCTTTTTTGGATGTGGACGGATTGAGCCCATTGTGCATGGGATTTGCTTCTGGGTGCAAATCTCTAAATGGAATTCTGAAAGGGCATATGCAAAGTTACCAGAGGCTAGCCCATCAGGGTTGCACACAGCTGAGTAGAGGTGCACTTTACCTGAGCCGGCACCAGCCTCAGGGCTCATGTGTGTGGCTTTGGATGTGTTGATGAAGCAGAGGGCAGATATTGACCTCACTGTGAAAAGTCTGCCCTCGGTGTTTTGTTTGTTTGTTTGTTTGTTTGTTTGAGACAGGGTTTCTCTGTGTAGCCTTGACTGTCCTGGACTCACTCTGTAGACCAGGCTGGCCTCAAACTCATAGAGATCTGCCTGCCTCTGCCTCTGCTTCCCAGAGTGCTGGGATTATAGGCGTGTGTCACTGCACCTGCCCTCTCTGTGTATTTTTAAAACAATAAACATGGTTGAACATTGGTGTAATGATACAGAAAGGATAGTGATAGGAGTCGGATCAACAACACACACTTCCATGTGTGCAAAGCTGTGTGCTGAGTACCAGAAACCGGCCCTGGCAACTGAGCAGCAAGCTCTGGTCTCCAGGCCCACCGCTGCACACTTCCACTGGCCCACATCCGAAGTGAAGACACCTGCGCACTGTCCGCCCTGTGGAAGGAGGGCTGCACACCATCCACCCTGTGGAAGGAAGGCTGCCCACTGTCCGCCCTGTGGAAGGAAGGCTGCCCACTGCCCGCCCTGTGGAAGGAAGGCTGGACACTGTCCGCCCTGTGGAAGGAAGGCTGCCCACTGTCCGCCCTGTGGAAGGAAGACTGCCCACTGTCCGCCCTGTGGAAGGAAGGCTGGACACTGTCCGCCTGTAGAAGGAAGGCTGCCCACTGTCCACCCTGTGGAAGGAAGGCTGCCCACTGTCCACCCTGTGGAAGGAAGGCTGGACACTGTCCGCCTGTAGAAGGAAGGCTGCCCACTGTCCACCCTGTGGAAGGAAGGCTGCCCACTGTCCACCCTGTGGAAGGAAGGCTGCCCACTGTCCGCCCTGTAGAAGGAAGGCTGCCCACTGTCCACCTGTGGAAGGAAGGCTGCCCACTGCCCGCCCTGTGGAAGGAAGGCTGGACACTGTCCGCCCTGTGGAAGGAAGGCTGCCCACTGTCCGCCCTGTGGAAGGAAGACTGCCCACTGTCCGCCCTGTGGAAGGAAGGCTGGACACTGTCCGCCTGTAGAAGGAAGGCTGCCCACTGTCCACCCTGTGGAAGGAAGGCTGCCCACTGTCCACCCTGTGGAAGGAAGGCTGGACACTGTCCGCCTGTAGAAGGAAGGCTGCCCACTGTCCACCCTGTGGAAGGAAGGCTGCCCACTGTCCACCCTGTGGAAGGAAGGCTGCCCACTGTCCGCCCTGTAGAAGGAAGGCTGCCCACTGTCCACCTGTGGAAGGAAGGCTGCCCACTGTCCACCCTGTGGAAGGAAGGCTGCCCACTGTCCGCCCTGTGGAAGGAAGACTGCCCACTGTCTGCCCTGTGGAAGGAAGGCTGCCCACTGTCCACCCTGTGGAAGGAAGGCTGTCTTAGGAGCCCAGGCAAACGCTGGCTGACTAGCTAGAAACCACTCCTCAGAGACGGGCCGCCTGTAACTTAAGCCTTGTTCTACTTCCTAGGAATATAGGCCCAGATTTTATAAAAATGAAGCAGAAGGGAAAGCTGAGATCAGGAGATGGACCAGTCATGGGGACCTGTGCTGGAACACCAGAGCACATCTTGAAAACGAATGTCAACCAAAGCAGCATGTGTGTGTGTGTGTGTGTGTGTGTGTGTGTGTGTGTGTGTGTGTGTGTGATCTTGGCATGAGAGAGGTGGAAACAGGCAGCTTCCTGAGGCCGACTGGCTGGCCTAGACAAGATGTTACATGGGAGATACAGGTCAGTGAAATAAACCCTGTCTCAAAAATTAAAATTTAAAATTTAAAATAAACCCTCAGTCATAGACCTAGGGGAGGGGAATAGGGTGAAAGCAGGAGGGAGGGAGGAATGGGAGGATATAAGTGATGGGATAACAATTGAGTTGTAATCTGAATAAATTAATTTAAAAAAGAAAAAAAAAGGTAGACAATGCCACAGTGCCCTAGGAATAACACTTACGGTTATCTTCTGGCTTCCACACATACTCACACACACACATGCACACACCATAGAAACACACACACACGGAGAAACTGAAACTCAAGAAGAAATGACATGCTTCTCTAGGCAAGGTGGTATCCTGGGCTCAGTAACACTGGCAAGCTTAGCGCTGGCTTTAAGCAGCTCATAACAATGACGTGCTGGTGACCAATCCCAGGAAGTCCTGCAATACTGCTTCCCGGGGCCGACGACCTCCCAGCCTCCTTCACGCTAGAGCAGGGAGTGACAAAGGAGAGCCAGCTACTTTAGCCATTATGCACTGTGACCTCCGGACAGATGCACCCTCCCTTGAAGCATTGTCATCATTAGCAGAGGTAACAGGGACCTTTCTGTCTAGATCCATGGTCTGTAGACAGCAGTAGAGTACCCACTTGCACTGCAGGTGCCCAGGGGACAGTAACCGGAACTGGAAAGGGTTGCAATTTGGACCGAATGCTTTAAATGGCGTCTGACATCAGTGTGTTATAGCATGGAAACACCTCCCAAGAGCCGTTGCCGCCCACCTCTTGCAGAGTCGTTTTCAGCTGACCCTAGACAGGCACAACAGCAGGGAATTACACTCCACCCACTGTGAGTGACCAGGATGACCTGATGGGCTATTTCAATCCCAGACACATAATTGACAGGATTTTGTTCAACTGTGAGATGTGTGGACAAAATAAGACTGGATTTGTACCTGTGTGTGGCTCACAACATCGTCTAAGACCCTATCTCACTCTCCTGAGAGCATATCTTGCTGCTAACTTCAAGATTACACATCTGCTCTTCTACACAGGCCATAGTTTAGGGCATCAATAAAGGAGACAAATTAAAGTCTTTCAACAACTAGTTCTTACTCAGGACCAGTGACCAGAACTGGGGCAGGCAGAGCGTGGCCACTTCAGGCACGTTTTCTATAAGGCTCAGAGCCAAGTGGCATCACCCTGGCTGACAGCTAAAACAACTGTGATATTACAAGAGATAACCAGGACATCCTGGCTGAAAACAGCAGAAATAATTTCATTGCAGGTGTTGCGAGCACGGCTACAAGAGGAGTTCATGCTGTCTGTGGTGTGTGGGGCACTGCTGTGGGCACCTGTGCTCTCCTGAGTACTGGTCACAGGTCCAGAAGACACTGTCCAGGAAAAGAAACCGCTTTCCACAGTGAGCATTCAGCTAGATGTAAATGTGATTTTTTTTGTAGGTAAAAGATTGACTTTTCATACATGCCGTCACAGTCTCTGTGAGTTCGTGTGTGCATCAATCAGTCATGTTGTGTGTAAGATGCACCGTCTCCTCGGAGTCATTCATCACCTCTGACTCTTATAATTTTCCTCTTGTAGCCTTCTTCCACACGGATCCCTGAGCCCTCACAGGAGGGGTTTGATAAAGACATCCCATTCAGTGCCGAGTGCTCCAAGCCCTCTCCCTGTCTGTACATGGCCCATGTGTGGGTCTCTGTGCTGATTCCCACCCTACTGCAAGCAGCTTGTGTGACCGATGGGTGTAGCAGTGTGTGTGCCATTGGGAGCTGATTTATTACAAGTTTGAGAGGGGAACTGGGCACTACGTCCCAGCCCTAGCAGGAAGCTGTTTACAATTGAAAGATGCTCCGCAAAGGAAAGCCAGTTTTCTTCAGTGGAGTGTCACTGCGTGTATTGACACACTACAGGGCAGGCCCACGCTCAAAATTAGCTGGTGAGCACAAAAAAAAATTTGAGATGGAGGAGGGAGAGGGAAGGGAGGGAGAAGGGGGAGGAGAGAGAGAGAGAGAGAGAGAGAGAGAGGAGAGGTTGCTTGTTTTGTTTTATTATGTTTGAGTTTTGGTTTCAGCTTTTTAGAAGAAAAAGAACATGAAGCTGGGTAAGTGATCTGGGAAGATCTAGAAGAGGGAAAAGAATATCATTAAAATATATTCTAAACAATTTCTCAAAAACAAAAAGATTACCAAATTTTTTTCTCTAAGAAGTTTAGAACGAGTTCTCCCATTTTCCCGTTTTGTTGACATACTTACACAGTAACTATTTGTTTTTGTGTGCTCCCGGACCGCCCCTGCTCAGCATCCGTCCTGCCCACTTCCTTCCCCTCCCACTGTCTCTGCCGTATCTCTTCTTTGGCCTCGTATCTAATATCCTCTTGATAAAAAATAAATAAAGGGAATTCATGGGCCGGGAAATGGTTCAGCTGCTAAAGCACGTACCACATTTGCCAGAGAACCAGAGTCTGGACCGCCGGCTAAAACAGCTTGTGGTGCAGAGGCTCGCCCACAGCCGCAGCCTTGGAAGGTGGAGTCAGGACCCACTAAGCAAGCTGGCTACTGGATCACCCTTAGCTCTGAGCTCTGTGCCTGATTGACAGATGCCACCTTGATGAATGAGATAGAGGGAAAACTGAGGAAGATTTCTGACATCAACCTTGAGCCTCTGCGTGCACACGCATGTGTCCCCACACGTTCAAACACAGACACACACATGCGTGCATATACCACACATACACATGACAATAAGAAAGGGGGAATTAAAATATTCTAGAGTGAAAAAAAAAAAAAGGAGAGGCAGCCACAGACTCCTAAAGTGACAGTATGAGACAGGTGACATGGCCCCACTGTGAACAGCAGAGACTGAAGCGGGCACAGTGGCCTGTTCCAGGGGAATCAGACCAACTTACTGTGGCGTGGAATTACAGACAAAGTAAGCTTTGGGATCCTGGTGCATGATGCCCCTTAGGTGCAACCCAAGCGTTAGATGCAGTGGTCTGTCCAGGCCTCAGCGACAGCAGGCTCAGCCTGCTATAGCCAGGAGGATGAGGAAAGAACGGAAGAGGGACTTGATAGACATCTGCTGAGATGCACCTGCACCGGTAAGGAGGGAGTGGTACGCCGGCAGCTGACCCACAGACAGACAGACTGACCAGGAAAGGCCCAGGCGGAACATCTGCATCCAAGAAAGTCTTAGGAAATGGATTACAGAGCTCAGACCCTCCAGGACTCTGTCAGCGACCAGCAGGTGCCTGACGACCAGCAAAAACCAACTTAACCAGACACTTCGGGTATCCCGGCCCATCACCCGAAGCTCACTATAAAAATCCTTTCTGTTTTATGGGCTGGTGGGAAATTGCACTTTGCTGAGCGCTTCTCCATTCCTCCTGCCGAAGGGTTTATGTCTGCTCTGAAACACGGCAGCCCTGAGTTTACAGGAAGATGGAGGCAAAAAGAAATCACCAGCCATCTGTGGTCCAAGCACTCGGTGATGCTGTGTGGTGGTGGGAGGGGAGAAGCAGGCTCTCTTGGTGCACGCAGAGCCTTCCTGGGGACAGTGGCCCTGTGAGCTGGCAGCAGAGGACAGCACCTCTTCTCTTGTCAGCAATCAGATGCAAAAACATATCTCTGATATCTGAGGAGACTGTTTTCTAAATGAATGCCGGATCATGGCTCGATCTTCAGCTATCTGCAGAGTGTGCAGTGGTAGGGTGACAGGGAGGGAGGAGAAACGCACATAGGGACACTGAAGAGGGTAGTCACCACGCAGAAATAGCAACGTGCACATGTAGGACATAACCGCAGACTGTTAGGCGTGTTTTCTGAGCCCGTGTGAACTGAGCCTATCCAAGCAATGCGGGCTTCCGCTAACCCACTGTCACACAGATCTCCACACAAAATGGGAAGGCCTAGTAGGGAGGTCATGTCCAGGATGCAAGAGACCTCGAGACTGGCTAAGAAGTACCTCATGTTTAGTTGGTGGGAGAAAAGTAACTTGCAAGGGAGATATAATTGTGTGTGTTCTCATGTGTGCATATATACGTGGGAGGGTGTGCATGTCTACACATGTTTAAGCCAGTAGATCAGTGGCCGATCCTTGGGTCCTACCTATCTTGTGTCTTTGATTGTCTTTGAGATCGGGGGTGGAGGGGGGTGCGGGGCGGGGATCTCTCACTGACTCAGAGCTTACCAAGCAGGCTATGTCAGCTCACCAGTGAATCCCCAAAAATCCTCCTGTCTCCACTGCCCAGTGCTAAGATTAAAGTGAGTGCCACCAAGCCTGGCTTGGGTTCTGTAAATAGAAATCAGGTTTTTTTTGCTTGTCAGCCAAGCATTCTATCAACTGGGATATCATCTGGGAAATACAATTTTTTTTTTCAGCCTTGTTAAATGAAATCTAGCAATATAGAAAAAAAATGAGCTTTCTTGTTCGTGGTAAAGATGTGCTAGAAACAAAGTGTCATGCCAAACAGTGCGCTGTGAGCAGAGGGCTGCACGAGGTTGGAAAGGTTTGAAAACCTACCTGCAGAGGAACAAATAGTGAAAGACAGACTAACAACACACAATATTAATAAACACCTTCAAATTAACGCTGGGGAAAAAACTTGCCTATAAATTGCTCATTTTCAATCCAATGACCACCTCTGTCGCTCTTTCTTCTTGAACCTTCCAGACACCATTTATAATAAGCAAGGCTGTGTTCCTTGTTTTCTCTCCATGGTGCAGAGAGAAGCAATTCTCTTAGCTGCACAACACGGAGGGGTAAGATTAAAAGAAGATGTATTTGATTAACATAAAGATGTGGTCATTTATCACACCCTTAAGCTGCGGATCTTTTGGTTTAATTAGGAGTTTCAACCGAGGTTCCGAAGCTCAGGCAGCCAAGAGGGACCCCAAGGAAAGCAGATGGCTCCTCCATTCTCCCCAACAAGGTCAAGCTAATGTCAGCATCTCTTCCTGAACAGCAGACTGGGGGAGACCGGTGATGCATGCCTGTGAACCCGAGGCATGGCAGTGGTCACTGCAGCAGCCCGTGGTGCCACCTCTCCCATCCTCCTTGGGAACCAGCACAGCATATCCACAGGCCCCTTCCGTGTGAGCAGGGTCTCAGCTCTCTATCAGCTCACAGGGAGGCAGTTTCCCCAGAATCCTGTGGTGTGCTGCTGTGGGCTCGCAGAGCACTCACCAGGTTTGCTCCCTGTGGTCCTCAGCCACAGCTGTCTTGAAGCTGTTCCCTCTCCTCCCTGCTTTGAGGAACCTGGCCTGCTGGGGCGATGCTGTTCTCTGCCTTGCCTGGGATCCACTGGCTCCTACACTTCGGGCTGCCCTGCTCCTCTGTCACTTCCCTCTGCTCCTGTCTAACCCTTTAGGAGGGATGAGAGCTCAGAGTGAATGCTAGGAACAGGCCTTCTCTGTACAGGGACAGACTAATGTCACCTCTCAACACACACCTGACAGTGCCTTCCTTACGTACACCAAGCCAGGCAGGAGCATCATATAGTTCAAATTGAAGGGTGTCACCCCTGGACTGGCTTTACCTGCTTTTTGTTTTATCTGCGCAGGAAAATAAGTATCTCTGCTCCGTACATTATAGTCACTTTATCATAATGAATTCACCAGTTAAAAAAGACATCAGGTGGCATACACATGGTGTGCATGTATATACTCAGGCACACTCATATACCCACTAAATAAATCATTTTAAAGAAATATCACACAGCCTCTAAACAAATGCTTGTCCAGTCCCAAACTCCACGCATCTTAATAAACTTCTGGACAGTTCAACAGGCTTTCCAGAAACCATGGAGCCTTGCCGGGATTTCACATTTTCATTATCAATATATTTATTGACAAAGAAAAAAAGGGGGGAAGGAAAAAAACCGGCGGAGTTAAAACTAGAGAAGCAATGAGCTTCGTATCCTCGTTAGGACTTGTACACTCTTTGCCTGCACGTCACATGATATCTCCCTTTGTCTCCTTTTCTAACTGTTATTCTAGGCCCACATCCACAGCCACTTACACATGTGCGCGAGCGCATGCTGCTTACACATGTGCGCGAGCACATGATAGACTGGGATCCACAATGAGGAAGAAAGTGATTTTTTTCCTTTCTTTCTTTCTGAGATCAGGTGCCGTCACCATGCCTGCTTCGTCTCTGTGGAGGTGCACACAGTGCAAATGCCCTGAGAGAAGTGCATCATGGGAAACTAGATGCAGACCCTGAGCCCACACAAGCATTCCACTGTCCTCCCTTTAACTGGCTCTACAGTGCTCCTTCTGCTCCTCCTAACGATGGCTCTGTGGCTTTGGTCGGGATTTTCTGGTGGGTGGCCCTACCTGTGGATGGAAAACATGTCCGGTCGCTCACTTCTCCCTAACCTGGGGCTGCCAGACACAGTGTGGAAGGTCTAGTAAAACTTTAATTTCAGATGTAAACCATTTTTGATAGAACTATATCCCCAACCCTGCATGAGGAATATCCTAAAAACGTTGTGTAAGCTTATCTGGAATCAAAATGTGAATGAACACGCTGTACTCGGTTTGGTAAATCTTACAGCCCCGCACATCCCTGCTGTGCAGCTGCAGCACCATCATGTGCCCAAAGTCCAAATAGCCACCCTGCACCCCTCAGGACTCTGGAGTAGTCTCAGAAGCTCCCCACACTCTCTCCCCCCTTCCCCCCACCCCCCGCCCCGTGCTTTCCTCAACTCTGCCGTACACGTTTGTAGATAGTCTCTTAACAGGAGAAGCTTTGAAGTATCCATTTACAGCACTGCCAGTGTTTTCTCAGGGTCACAACAGGTACAACTGTCATTAGAGATCGCAGAATACACACGCGCGCGCACACACACGCACACGTGTGTGTGCTTCAACTTCATCGGCTCTGATCACAGTGTAGTACACAGTAGATAAGAAAATACTGAATGAATCAATGAATGAATGAAGTAAAACAGAAGGAAAGAAAGGAGGAGAGGGAAGAGGAGGAGAGAGGGGGAGGGGAAGGAGGAGAGAGGGGGAGGGAAAGGAGGAGAGAGGGGGAGGGGAAGGAGGAGAGAGGGGGAGGGGAAGGAGGAGAGAGGGGGAAGGAGGAGAGAGGGGGAGGGGAAGAAGGAGAGAGGGGGAGGGGAAGGGGGAGAGAGGGGGAGGGGAAGGAGGAGAGGGGGGGAAGGCGGAGAGAGGGGAGGGAAGGAGGAGAGAGGGGGAGGGGAAGGAGGAGAGAGGGGGAGGGGAAGGAGGAGAGGGGGGAGGGGAAGAAGGAGAGAGGGGGAGGGGAAGAAGGAGAGAGGGGGAGGGCAGAGAGGAACGGAAGGGAGGACAGAGAGCTGAGCACAGTGAGGGTCTTGACCATGGCTGCTCTGCCATGCCTGGGACAGGCACGAACAGACAGTCTCTAACATGTGGCCGCTCCGTATGGCTAGCCTGGGCCTCCTCAAAGCCTGGGCCCAAGGGAGCTGGCGTTCTTACATGTTAACTGGCTTTTTCCGTGGACGGCCTTTGAGCAGGAAAGTGGACGCTGCCAACCATGAAGCTAGGCCCAGGAGCTAAGTGCATCCATTTTGCTGGCTTCTCATGGTCTGCCAGGTGTCAAGTAATTGGTAGCCATCTTTAATCTACTGCAAGGTGAGATCCAAGCAAGAAATCAAATAAAGCCACAGCCAACACCTACAGGGATCCAGGAGTCTCGGCCAAGCTCATTAAAATAAAAATAGCAGACAGGCTTTCTGCACCTCATTTGGGAAATTAATGACAACCCAATTAATATTTCCTTCTATTTTCCTTGATCTGGCTTTTTCCTATGCGGAATGTACTCTGGATCTGTGAGGTTTTCAGTTTTTTCTGGGAAAGCTCTTATCTGTGCAGCATTTGATTCTGGCTTAGGAGCCACTTGTGCCTCTTCAGGGAAAGAAGCCTCTCAGGGTGGCAGGGAGTGCTCGTGCGGGGAGCCACTCGACCCTGAGCTCCATAAGCACCGGCGTGTGCTGTGAGCAGTGTCATTTCTATCTCGATGTGCTCAATGGCCAAGGAATCCACATCCAAACTTGAAGTTCAGTCCTTTCTGCTCCCTTAAGCTCAGTGGCAACACTTCGCACTCTTCCTAGTTACACAGTCAAGCCCGAGTATGCCTAGCAACTCCAGCACTGCAACATGTATGTGCACAGCACAGCGCATGTGTCATGTACATACACGCATGTTTGTGTGTGGGGATGTGCATGGCACACGATATCCTCACAAGTGTGTGGCAGGTGTGTGGCAGGTGTGTGGCAGGTGCACATGCACCTGCGCACACATGTATGTGGAGGTCAAAGGTCAGTGCCTGCTGTCTTCCTCAGTGTTTCTTCACTACATTCTTTGAGACAATGCCTCTCAGTGAACCCGAAGCTCACCAATTTGGCCAGCGAACTTCAGGAATCTCCCCGTCTCTGTCTCAGTACTAGGGTTATGGGCACACTGTGCAACACCCAGCTTCTATGTGGACACTAGGGGTCTGAGTTCATTTTCATGCGTGTGTGGTAAGCACCTTGCCGACTGAGCCTGCTCAGGCTGCCCACTTGCTCCCGATACCTTGCACGACACAGGCAGGTTCAGACCTTCACTGAACTGCACACTTCGGTGCAGTTTGATCAAGGGGATAACAAACCATTTTTGCCACCCATTTCAAGTCCTTGAGTTAACTGCCAATGCCAAGAAATGTCTGGTTATCTTTATGTTGGACCAAGATAGCAACTTAGTGGCAGTACAAAGAAAATAGACTCTGAAATGAGCATTGTGTGTTACTTGCTTTTTTAAAAAAAATAAAAATAAAAAATTGGATATGATGCCCATCGCGAGCTGGCCGGGTGAGCAGACAGCTGGGCTGTGTGAAGCACCCCCACAAGTTTCCATTCCTCACTGAGACCTACAGTGAGTGCCGCTGCCCCGCCCTTCGTAAATAATAGAAAGGGAACGAGAGGTTGTGAGCCAAGCAAGCAAGAATAAGCTGGGGCTCTTCCTCCCATAACTGCAGCTGGAGGACTACTTGCTGGGCTCTCAAGACAAACCCTAATATAGTTTCCCATGACCTCTGCAATCTGGGTGACCACAAGAGGCATGCTGGGCACCTGCCCATCCCGGCCACCAACAAGACAAATCCATCAAGCTGTGGGCCAGTCCATTGGGCTCGTTTCTAGCGTAGGGCCAAAGACTTCACTATCTCATGTCGAAGTAATTCTTAAAAACATGATTGACAGCTAGCTTAGTTCTCAGTCTCCATAAAGCTAGTGAAAACTGGTCACTTTCTGAATCAGGGAGAACAAGATTACAGAAGAGTCAAATATACAATTTTTTGTTTGAACAGAGGAAATATTGAGCCCAGTCTTCATGATTAATTAATATTGATCAGAAATTGACTTGTTATTCATTATGAATGTTCTGGAAGTCAGTCACTTAGTTGAGAGGAATTTACATAAGTTCCCAACAGTCGCCAAGAGATGTCCCCAAAGGTGTATTTACAGAGCTTCCTCTTACAACTTCTGAACCATCCTCCCTCGAGCCTAAAACTGGAGTGAACCAGCTTCCATCCATGCCCTGGAGACACAGAGGTGGCCAGGCTTCAAGCCAAGCCAAAGAGGGACACCCACTCTCTGAGAACATCAGACTCTGCACCTGCTGGAAGCTGCCTGTGCAGGGACACTCCAGCATTCTCACATGCAGGCTGCTCCCTGCCCATCCTCACTAGTGTGAAACTTACTCATTTAAACCATTTCCTCACATGGCCTCAGCTAGAACAGAAACTAGAGCTTCTTACCTCTGGGAAACTGCTGCCTGCAAATCAATTCTCTAAACAAGATTAGGACTGCTGCACCTACTGAGACAGAGAGAGAGGGGGGGGGGGAGAGACAGAGACAGAGAGACAGAGACAGACAGAGACAGAGAGAGACAGAGACAGAGGGAGGGAGGAAAGGGGAGAGACAGACGGAGACAGAGAGAGAAGGAGAGACAGAGACAGAGAGACAGAGACAAAGAGAAACAGATTTGCAAGCACACAGAAAATACTATTTTCATACAAATTGTGGGACCAGATGCAGAGCAGATGGCTGCTCCAGCACAGCATGCCACCATCCACATCACAAGCAAAGCTAAGTCACCACCTGACCCCAGATGAGAAGCAGACGGATGGTGGTCAAATCCGCCATCAGGCCAGTTCTGGGTGCAGGGTTTGAGGTCCCCTCTGCTCTGACCCATATGAGAAAATGAACATTAAACAACCAGGCCACTGTAAGCACTGCGTGTGTCAGCCCTGTGGTCTACTGATTAACTCATCCAAAACATGTTTCCCAGACTGACGTGGTGCCCAAGCCTGGAGCCGCAAATGAAAGTCCACTAAGGTGTCTAAATTATTGCACTTTTCTCATCTGACAAAGTAACTGATACGCAGAACTTGAAGCTGCCCTGTCTCCTGCTTGAGAAAGGGCTCTAAAGGGCAAAGGTCAATACCCTCCAAGATCATGGTTTTGGTTTTGTTTTTTTTTTTGTTTTTTTTTTTTTTTTTTGTTTTTTTTTTTTTGTGGGCTTAGGATGATCTGCAACAGCATCAAATTCATCATTTCAGACGGTCATCTGGGCACACGCCTGTGAGTTGCAGTTTGATATTCAGCTGGTCCAATCTTCTGATCCAATGTTCAGTGTCAAAGGAGGAAAGATGGGAAAAAGAAGGGAAAAAGTCAAGGGAGGATGTTGGGAAGAGAAGGAAGAAAGAGGAGAGGAAAAGAGGACAGGACATGAGGAAGGAGAAGGAAGGATGGGAGGTCAGAGCATCCCGCCACACGGCCGGCAGCTTGTCAAGTACACTCATCCCAAAGATGAGAAGCATCAAGTTTCTCCAAGTTGCTCCTTGGGTATCAAAGTCACTACGCTGCTCAACCCGAAGGGCAAAACATCTTTTTAAAAGCCATTCTGCTAACTCACATTGATGGCGATAAACCCGGTCAGGACTGATCCCTGAGCTGACCCTCACAGAGAGTCAGCCACTTGTTCAACAACACTATGCGTGAGGCAGCCTCATTTGCAGCCCCCGATGGTTTAAAGGCCTGGATCAATAAGCAATTCCAATCTCACTCTTGCCCCCATCTGGGTCAATAACAGAAGCGACCCTGGGCATCTATCCCTTCCTCCTGGAACACAGATTCTGTAGCGGGCTCAGAGCCAACAGCACAAAGGACTCATCCCTGAGTTTCAGACATACGTGTGCATGTGCCGTGTGCGTGTGTGTGTGTGTGTGTGTGTGTGTGTGTGTGTGTGTGTGTGTGTATACAAACTGATTGTTTCAAATAAGAAAAGAAGAAATGCAACAAGAGAGCCCGATGCAGCCCAGAGCCCCTTGATTTTTCACCCTGAAGGGCTGGTGTGCTGGTGTCTGCAGAGCTGTGCTCCATTCGCCTGTGGGGCTGCTGGCTTCTGCGGCACATGGTTTACTGCAGAGGCAGAGACAGAAAAGGCTCCACAGCCTGGGAGATACCACATGCTGAGGATACTGACGGCCTTACAGAAGAGAGTTCTACACATCCAGGTGCCGTCTGGCTTATAAGCAACGTGTTTCTGAGGTGAGTTTCAGGTTGTCGCTGTTCCTTTCCGAAGGGGTTGGAATCTCAGCTCTGTATTGTGATGTGCTGATATGCTTTACCCGACTCCTAACACCAAAATGGAATGCCAGGTGGCTTGTGCCTTATGTAAAGCCCAGAACAGCCACATTACTTCCAGATGCACCCAGGGGGGCCACAGGCATTCTATAGCCTTTCTAGAAGTCACAGTTCTTCCTCTTGCCTTCCATGCCAGCCTTCCTAGACATAGAAGCAACATCACCTGGGCAGCACCTTCTAACAATGCTCTTCTCTCCTGGGCACGGGAACAAGCCCTCTGTCACCTCTTGCCCACCCCTGCACATGTGGCCTCACACCACATGCTGGTTCAAATCAAATCGTGATGGGTTGAACAGACCCGAGGAATGATCAGCCCACGTCAGTATGTGGGTCTTGATAACCTGTCAAGCACGGAGAACAAGACTGTTGATGGCTAGTGGGAGACATGAAGCCAGGGGAGGGGAGAGGGCAAAGTGCATGGGTGCACATTTGAATCCTGTTTCTTATTTGAACCCTGAATTTAATGGTAGTATATGTGTCTATGTGTGAGGTAACCAGGTCTACCCACATACTTGGTAGTGGAAAAATGAGAAACGTACCCTCCTGTGTACCAGTGGGTGGATTCCCTCAAAAGCAAAGGTAATAATGAACTTGAGTTCCTATGATTTGTATTTTATTTGAATAGGAAGAAGACAGGGCTTAATATAATAAGGCACTTCCCTTATTACCATGTAATGATGCAAAGTCTCTCGCCTTCTGCCTGCATATCCTTCAACAGTTAGAAACATCTCGGTGGCTGCACCTTCCCCACAGAAAAGACAGCCCTGCAGAGCACAAGCCTGCTAGTGAGCACGTCGCCCTTCAGAGCAGGGAGCTGCTCCTGGCCTAAAAGAGTCTCTTCTCGAGTCACGTGGCATTTATTTGCCAGTCACTCTCAAAGCAGAGTCTTTAGAAACAATACACCTTGGCTCAGTACGTCAGGAGGACTCTGTCCTGGTTTTAAAAAGTCGATGTAGCTGGGGCAGACAGCTCAGAGTGGCCTCTCAGAAGGGCCATTACTCATAAATGTCCCCTTGAAGTGGGAAGTCCCCCACAGCTGCTCTTCTCTGGTGCCTTTCTACTTCCATTCGTCAATACAGAAATTTAACCCAAGTCTTTCTAAGCGACCAATATCAGGTTACACATCAAACACCCAGAAAGGAGATGTCCTTTTGCAAGAATAAACAGGCTATTAGTAATGAGCTGTGTGCATTCAGAGAGCATCTGTGTTTATAAACATGATTGGGCTTAATTTTACTGTCTGGACTGTGAAGATCTGCCACTGGGGCCATGCACCATTGTTTCACTGAAATGGAAAATTACATCAGGAGCAAAGGTTCCCAGGGCCTGACTCAGCAGGCCTCGGAAATCTCCGCATCACCCACATTCTAACGCCCAGGCTGCAGAGATGGCTCCGCCAGTAAAAGTGCTTACTGCGCAAGTGTGAAGGACTGAGTTCAACCCCCAGGGCCCATGTAAAATGTGGGGGCTCTGGGGTACCATCATATATACAGAGCTCTGGGGAAATGGAAACAGGTGGACCCCAGGCCAGCTGGCCTAGCAAAACCAGTGAGCTGCAGCCCAGGTTTAGTGAGAGAGAGAAAAAAGAAAGAAAAGGTGAAGGAAAATAAACACACTTGCACATGTACACATGCACACATAGGAGCATATTTACACACCAAAGAAATCATAACTCTAGTATTTAAGATGTACACTGCCACCGTGGGTTGGTGAGGTGACTCCAGAGGACCTGAGTTCAATTCCTAATACCCACTTCAGGTAGTTTTCAAACACGTGTAATTCCAGTTCCAGAGGTATCGGCTGCCTCTGCAGGCATCCCATACTCACGAACACAGACAGAGGGGAGAGAGAAAGAGAGGGTGAGAGTGAGTGTGAGTGAGCAAGCAAGAGTGAGAGGGAAAGAGAGACAGAGAGAGACAGAGAGAGACAAAGAGAGAGAGACAGAGAGAGACAGAGACACAGAGACAGAGAGAATTAAAAATAACAAAACTGAACGTTAAAAACTAAAATTTGCCACCGTACTTTAAATGACTATACAAAGTCTGGAAACATGGGGCGGGGTGGGGTGGGGGGCTGGGGTTCACTGGGCTGATACCTCAGGAAAGTGAGGAGGACTTAAGGGTGTTTAGGACAGGAAGAAATGCATAAGTATCATTTTCGTGTAATGATGACAGCTACAAGAATTTCCGGAAACCAGGTACCTAGCTAGTTGCCCTGTGGCAGAGCCCAGAAGGCACGCCCCTTCCTTGTTACACCTGCACTCTGTGACAGAAACTGTTTCAACACGGACAGATCACTTCTCGAGTTTTCGCACTTTACATGTCAACAGAGGCCTCAGCTAAACCCATGTTTGGAATCGTGGCGTCACTGGCTCGTGGATGCTAACAGAACTGGGACGTCCTGCTCCTAACCCTGAGGACTGGTGCATGGCTTGCACAGCCTTTGCTGTTTTATGCTGCACACATCTGTTCCCAGGGCTCCTTGCTCCTTTAACACTCGTCGGCAGCTTCATTTGATATTAGCAGGAAACATACATTAACGTGATAGATCTCCCTTGATAATTGCTCTGATAGAGTAAAATAACTTGAATTTTAATGTGATTTAATATTAAGCTAAAGCAGAAATTCTAAGATCCAGGACTTGAAAATAAAAAAAAACTAAGTGGCTTTGATTCTTTAGGGAAATGTGAACATTTTAGCGTGGTCATTTGGGGGCTATTGTTAGCTGTTGTATTTGCTCATTTTTAGAGATAAAAAAGCCTCCAAAAGGGCTTACTAGTGTAAACAATATATTATATACAAATATATATGCAGTTTTTCCTCAAGGAAAGGTATACCTTGTTTATAATAATCTGGATTTAAACAGTGCCATTATCCTATAATTATTAAATAATACCTAATTTCTTTTTGCCACCTAGAAACAATTTTTCTTTTAATATCTAGGCTTATATAATGAAAGGCCTTATCCACAGCATCTTGAATTTTCCATTTGATTAATTTTTATACTTCCTAAAGGGCTAACTCCATGTCTGCTGATGCGAACCAACCTTTAATTGGCAAAAATTTCAGCTTTTGAGTGGCAGAAAGGTACATTCTTCATAAGAGCCAATCATGTCTGTGGGTACAAAGCCCAGGGCAGGAGAAAGCCAGCGAGCAGCAGCATGGGTCACAGGAGAGCTGGTGCCAACTCTCCCATCACCACGCCTCACCGCCAGGCTCCAGGCTGCTCAGGTATCCAGACTGGAACAGGAGGCTCAAAGTGCGGACCAGTGGCAATCTCATAGAGAATATTATAAAAGATGTAGTTGGATCATAAAAAGTTTTATTCCCTTTTTTAAAACCTTGCTCTCTCCCAGGCACACGGTGGAATTTTCCAGAAGCTGCACATCATGGGGCATTGCAGCAGACTGAATGCAGAAGCAGACAGGAGACTCAGCTGGCCTCTGCCGGCCAGTCATTAACAAGAGATACAAAACATCACCCCTCGTTGCACTAAATATGCCTGATGCTTTGAAGCATAGGATGTTTTCATCAATAACATCTCTTCGGTTAATATGTGGGATGTTTATTACTACTTAGTAAAAGGCTGATGTATAAAACTTGCTCCATTTTCATTTCCAAAAGAGGAAGCACCAATAGACAAGCTGACGCGCACTAGAGGTTTGTGAGGTCTTCTGTCACTGTCAGGGTCACAGAAGAGTTACACTAACAAGCTGGGGACTCTGAGGAGTCTTTGGACTGTTAAAAAACAAAAAAAACAAAAACAAAAAAACAAAACAAACAACATAGCCCTAAGGCTGTGAGAGAGTTTGCAGATACAAACTTCAGTTGGAAGGTGGATATAACCGTATGACCAGGAGAATCAGTGAGAGACTCCATGAGGGATGGTCCTTCCTCACTTAAAACCAATAGCTCCCCCCTGTCTCCTCCCTTCTAAGCTCTATCTCAATCTCTCTGTGCTTGGTGACCTCCTTGACAGTGTCCCAAATGCTCCCCAGGCCTGCACAGGAGACAGATAGGCTCTGGGCATAAACATGAGGCATCCTCAAGTTCAAGAAAGACCCAGCGTCCTTCCTTCTCATGACACCCTCTGATAAGGTCATTGTCTACACAGCAATAAGGTGACTATTCTACCTCAACAGCTCCGACTCTGATCAGAGGGCAATGCTCTCCACTGGAGTCTTGGTTGTTACAAACGCTTGCACTGTTGGACACCAGCTGGAGCAACAGGGGTTTTCCACAAAAGGAGACCACATTTTCTAATTCATAAAATTTAGGGACATCCAGAATCAATCACCCTCAGAGCAACCCGGAAGTCCTCAGGACTTGTGGGTAAAGGGTTCGCTATCACACACGCAGTGTCCTCTGCCCCAACCCAGCTCTTCCACACCAGTCTTTAGCTTCCATAAAAATATGGGGCTTACTCCTGCAACTCAAGATGGTGGTGGAGCCTGAAATGATGGAAGGCGCATGTTCCCAGGACCCCTCCCTGTGGCTTTATCTGTGGGTGACTCTCAGCAGTAAAAGCAGGTGCCCTGAGTCAGCCCTGGGTCCCGAGTGCTCCTAAGGGCAGAACCCAGTTTCCCACTCTCCACCCAGGATCTGAGCACCTCACAGTTTTCAAAGCACTTATCTAATTTGGTCTCGTTTTTTAGCCTCACAACAACTTGGGTGGATTCTCACCAGCCCTAATGAAGAAAGCAGAGGACTATATTTGCACTGTAATTAGCATGTTGCCTAAAATGGGCGTCCTCTTCTGGGAGGGAAACTGCACTTAGAATTACATTTAGCTTGCTCAGTTTTTCTCTGTAGAGCCGGACCACCACGGGGCTCACTGTGAGTTGCTAAAAAGCCACTCTAAACTGAAGCGCAGGCATAAATAGCAAGTTGATTTGGGTAGAAGGCTCTCGAAGGCATGGCTCTGAGTTACGCACACCCAGGGAGATGCGGACGGAGGAGGGTAGGCAGCAGGGCCTTGCCTGCCATCTTACCATTATCTCCCGACGTCTTGTCTTTTCCGTTGGTCGCTCCAGCACTTTGTCTCTAAAAAAAATTTAAGAAAAGAAAAGGAAATGATCAGATGTATTTGGGACTATTTTTGCCTTTCCTGTTAATCCAAATATCTCTCCTATCACACTAAGTTCACAGTTACCATAGCTAAGACAGAGAGTTAAGCACGGTGCTGGGGGGGGGACCATGAAACGGCGATTCACACCAAAAACCTGCTGAAGTCGCATGCCACCTCCCTCATCGGAGTCCACTGCTGGCTGGACACAACCCAGGGACTGCATGAAAAGCCAGAAGGCGAGAGTTGTTGATTTAGTGTAATCTCATCCAAACAGTAGAAAGTAGGCAAGGCTATGCCAACCACAGGGCTGCTGAGGCCGGCCTCGCACCACTCTGTTCTCACACCAGGCACGAGGGACTCTTATGTGGACCGTTCCTCCCATTGCTGACCTACTTTATTTATCACCGTCTGTGCATGGCCTAGGCATTTCCGTTTGTCCACTTTGGCATGAAGTCTGGAAAGCATTATGAGTTGGTTTTGTTTAATGTACTTTTGTTCTTCGACAGTTTTGTGCAGGTTTATAGTGAATTCTAATCATCCCTAATTAAACTCAGTAAGAAGAAACGGCTTTTAAGGTTACATTTGAATCAGTCTGGGAGATTCTTTGAGCAGTCTCAAGATATATGTGAGGCCTAGCGCACATGTCAACAGAAGGCAAGTCTCTTCAAGGGTTATTATGGGCTGTACAGTTAGTTATTCTAATCCATGAAGGAAGATGCACCCAAGTGTTTGGCAATTGTCAGAATGATCAATTATCAGAATTGACAATTATCATAAGCATCAATTTGAAAAGACGGAAAGAGGTTGCAATGACTCTACTTTCCAGGAGAAGGAAATGGGGCCACAGGAAGAGTGATTTACCCAAGGCCACGGAGCCAGTGAGAACCAGGGACCCAGGCTCCTCACCCAGAGAATGGTATCATTGTGGCGTAATCACAGCAGAGGCGTTTTGGAAAGACAGACAGCCACCAGAAAGGACAAACCACCATAAGTGACCCCTAGGGAATGACAGTAGCCTCAGAGTTTATACCACGTGCTCAGAGTTTATGCCTACAACAATCTCCTGGAAGGGAGTCAGTGCCCTCCGATGCTCACTGTTGTCATAAGGAATTTTTAGGTCTTTAGTCAATGGTGACTCATGAGTCATCCAGGTCCTAATCGACGTAAACAAATAGAGTCAATGGTAAATACGGAGGTTGTTGGCACAGTTAAATGTCCTCTGAATGCTTACCGCCCTGAGCAAATGATAACACGCCAAAGGGAAACTCCCCTCTAGTGTGTTACCAATACCGTCATCCCACACCCTTGTCAAGCTGAAAGCAAACATCTACCAGGTCAAAGGTTCTGCACTCCTCCCAGCGCGGCAAGCATCTCTCCAGAATGCATAGGCGAGGTGGCAGGAAAAGTCCCTTCTTCATATTTAATTTGGAACCTTTGGGTTTCCACAGTGATAGACTTGCCAGTGTTCAATCCCCGGCCAGACATCAATTATGCCTGCCATGGTGCCCATCCCCCACCTGGTAGAAGATGTGACGTAACCAGTTTAATGTAAACCAGATAGCACATTCCTTGCCTAGAGCAGATGTCTGGGTACCAATGGCCATTTCTTCTGATCTGGCCTTAATCTGATGCCACCTCTGCTCCTCTGTCATACAAAGCTGGTAAATGTGTGGCTTCTGATGGAAATGAACTACCCAAATTAGGGATGCAGCAGTCGCCCTGGGGATGAACAAACCCACTATCTAAGCCCTTCCTTGAATAATTCATAGGTGGAAGAAGATAAGAGGAAAATTGTGCAGAATGAAAGGTGAGACTTTTCAGGGCAGAATAAAGACAAATTAAATGGAATACAAGTGCAAAGCAGTTGCAGGCACAGCCTCACATCATCTTAAAATGCCTTTAACACTAGTACCTTTCAGATGCCACAAATGCCACCTGGGTCTGTAAAAGATCACTCTTTAGAAACCCAAAGAGGACAAAACGATATGTGCACAGGGAAGAAAAAGATTCACTCTTTCAGGATCTCTAAGATGGGGGTTTGGTGTCAGCTCTTGTATTATGGAAACAAAATGGAGCTGGTAGACGTCACAAGAGATGCCGTCTCAGATCAGAAAATGATGCTGACAGGGAAAAAAAAGCGTATCATTGAAAGCATCTTGCTTCAGGGCCCTGGTGATAGTTTCAAAGGAAGGCTGAGTACAAAGTAAGGTGCCCAGACGTTTCCATGTCTCCAGAGTCTGGTCCTCACACACGCTCACTGTATATTGTCCTACTGTGTGAGGCAACAGGTGTCCCTGAACTAAGGAGCAGAGGGTCCAGGCCAGGGCCTGGGGCTGTCAGACACCACCAACTCTGAATTCTGACTGTGTTTTTAATGAGGTGCGTGTTCTCACCAGCTTCATCAGCCTCACTTTAGTATCCTAAAACGCAGGGTAGAACTTAGTACACAGCCACCAAGCTGAGAAGTGCTGAGCCAGAATTACAACCCAAAGACCAGGTACTCAAGTCCTGCTCTTAGCTACTGAGCAAGACCGTCTCTCACACTGCGTGTCACATCTCTCCTGAGCTACCACCACAGCGAGGAAGAAGACCAAAGAAGGGAATCCATGTCTTCGCCTAACGCGGCCTCATTAGCACCCATAGGCCAGAAGTATCAAGAGTGCTTGGATGATAGGAAGAAGTAGCCAGACTAACAATAAAGGGCTGGATAGCAGGACAGCTGTGAGAGTTCCTTAAGTTTATATATAGCACCAGTGCCAGAGTTAAAACTAGGCTGAAATAAATGACTCTGTGGCTGGAAGAATGGGTAGATGGGTCAATGGATGGGTGGGTGGGCGGATAGATGGATCGTTGGATGGATGGTTGGACCAATGGATCAGTGGGCGAGTAGATCAATGGATGGGTCAATGGATGGGTGGGTGAGTGGATGGATGGACAGACGAACGGACAGACGGATGGATGGACACATGGTTAGAGGGTGACTGGATAGGTCGTGGATAGATAAGTGGATGGGCAGGGAGGTGAGGGAGTGCGTGAACACATGAAGGCCATAAAGGAGAAGGAGGGAAATTTTTATTTTTCATGAGGAGATGAAGCCCCACCCTTGGGAAGGAGGCTGCCTTGCCATTCCATCACCACTCAGAGCCCAAAGGCAAAAGAAGAGCTGGTTCTTCCCTCCATCCTTCACCAGATCTAACTATGACATCATCATCCTGAGACGACGTCGCCCACTGCACAGAACATTGAGAATGTATTCCATTATAATTACACCAAACGCTAACGGAAACAAGCACAGTCAACAGACAGACCCTAGGCTGAGATTCGGGAATTTTGCAACCTTTTCTAGAAAATCAGAAATAGCTCAATGGTATCGTGAATGGCACCACTGTTATCCAGCCCGGATGTCTGCATAACTTAATATCTTAGCATATGCAGACAGCAGAGAAAGGTCGCTCCAGGCAAATATACCTAACTACAACCTACCACCCCAACTGCCAAATTACCACAGTTAAAGTCAGGTATTAAATATATAATCTCAGAATAGTCTAGAAACCCAAACACAAGTGTATCAGAGAGTTCCCAGGGTGTCTCCTTCTACTGTCAGCAGAAATCTGATTAGGTGTTTTCAGGTAGTCAAAGGCCGTGCGCACCAAGAATGGGAGCTGATGTGCATGAAGACTTGCTTACTGTCTCTTCTGAAGGCAAGGGGAGTGCCTTGGAAGCCAAAACTCAGCCTCCATTTCTATCACAGCAAAATCTGTGCCCTGGGACCTCATCGTTCTACTCCCAGGAGAAACCTACTGAGTCTGGACATCTGCTCTTCAGGTCCTATGCTGCCTACCTCCTGCCTCGCCCCATCGTAGCTAGTCCACTTTCATAAAACATGCACATGTGGCTCCTCCAGAGCTCTCTGTCCCCCCGCAGACATGGCGCCCTGGCCCATAGGATGAGTCTCTGGGAGAGTGGCCGTCTCTTCCTCCATCTGAAGTCAGCATGCCTTCCCTGCCACAGAAGCCAGCTCTGTGACGTCTTCAAACATGTTAAAGCCATGCCCCTGATGCCCTCTCCTAGAACCATGGGGCCCTCTGCGGGATGGGCCATGCAACTCAGCTTTGCTGTTATCATACAAACAGCCAGCCTACTGGGCCCCTTAGACTGTGTAGCTTCAAGGCCACCGGCTTCAATACTGACCTTAAGCTACAATTAGAATGTGCAAATACTCACATGACTTCAAAAGCACAGTGTGAAAGTCCCCTTTGGCTCAGCCCATGTGTCTAAGAAATTTGATTAGGAAACAGAAGGACAGACAGGCCTAGGCAGAGCCACTGTTCTGTTAGCCATCTGGAGGTGCTTTCCAAGCAACTCAGAAATGAAGTTTTCCCTCCCCACCAATGCTCACTAATAAAAGTAGAACACTTGAGAATTTAATGACGCCTCAATTAAAAGGAGCCTAAATAACCATTGAAAGTATCAAAAAAGGCCTGTAACTTTAAATGTTTCCTTCAATAATTTAATATATTCCAACTATCCATTAAAAGGCAAGAGAAGTAGTCTAAAGACACAACTTCTGAAGTAATTTTTCCTGACAGTCTCATTGCACCAAGATCTATGGGAAAATGTACATGTGTGCGTGTGTGCCTGTGTGCGTGTATGCCTGTGTGCATGTGTGCCTGTGTGCGTGAGTGTGTGAGCGCGTGAGTGCATGAGCATGTGCTTTCAATATACATCTTAGTCTATATTTCCCAGAAAGCAGAGCCCAAGGCAACCTCTGTCTGTGTTATAACTGTTAGCGAAGACGATGTCACCATAGAGTGAATGCAGCAAAGTGTGGGAGGCAGTGGACACAGGAGCCTGCTGCTAGGATGCTTCCTTACGGCAGCATGGTTAGGTGCTGACCACCTTCAAGAGCTGTGCGGGCTGTGAGTGAGAATGAGGGGAAGAGCAGGCACAGGACCCATCACCTGGTACCTCTCACTCATCCAAGATGTCCCACAGAGCACCAATTCCCAACACCTCTGCATGGTATAAGCCCCAGGTCTGGCGGGAAAGCCCCAGGGGTATGGAGGTGGAGACAGAGGAGTTTGGAGTGGGCAGGAAATAGTGAGCTGCCACCGTACACATGCCCAAGCCCGCACAGAACTGGCAGCCACAGAGGTCCTCAGGAGCAGGGTCTGCAGTGGCACACGAGAGGCAAATGACTCAGCATGCAACTGGGCGGGCTGCTTCTGCCTAGTCGCAAAGCCACGAGTGCTTCACAGCAGCTGTGCGCGAACACATCACATCAGTTCCTTGGAAACAGTCAGCACCGAGTTTGTCCATGTACTTTGAGCTAATAATGAATACTGACATAGGTCTGACCACATCCAAGCCGCAGTCTGGAGCCCACACATTGGCAGCGCAGCATCATATTGAGTAGAAAAGTGCCCGAAACATCACTAATGCACTCAGAAACATCCGGATGACATCTCTTTAAATCCCTAACATTGCTTCATTTGAGCATAACGGACCTGACAACGTCGCTGTCACCTTACTCTTCTCTGAGAACTTTTCTATAAAAACCACCTTGCTCGTACAATAACTGCCCGGAGGCAAGATGAAGAGCCTGGGCTTTGCCTCAGGGACAAAATGCACAGGCACACCAAGAAATCCAGTAATCAAGATGGATACTTTAATGCAGTTTCTTTTTAAATAAGTATTACCAAAAAGCTGGTATAAGCAAAGCCCTACAATGTTAAGGCTAGAAGTGAGATTACGTCCTTTTGTCCTTCTGCCTCAGGCTCCAGTGTGGCCAAGCCAACACAAGTCCCTATGCTGCCCTAAGTATAAGGCCCAAGAAAGCCAGTAATCTCAACAGTTTAGAAAATTATCCCAGTGCAGTGCAGCTGCTAAAGCCTGTCGTTGCATTGTGAGCCATACTTACAGGTTAAGAATGGATACCGTTGCCTACTGAGTCTTGTGACATGATTTTTAGACACCCCCCGCCCTGAAGTCACAGGCCCATCTGCCGATTTGTTTACCGTGTCGGTGACATCAGAATTCCATCTGTATTACACACAAGAGGCCAAATTAGCAAAAAGCAGTGTCGCTGTTCATGCTAATTTGCGACCTTGAGACCCAAGGCTCACTTGGAAGTTCACTGTGTGAGCGTGCACAGTTCCACCTCATGAGTGAGAAACACGTCCACAGGGAACTAGATGTTTGATGCTTGAAGTCTGGAGCATATGAAACATGACATGAATTCCCACTGGTCAAATGCGGGTACAGCCCCCTGTGGGGACATACTCCTGCAAAGGCCACACATGGAAGACTGAGGAAGGCTACATACTGAGTTGCAGGCCACCTTGAGCTGCATGGCGCCTTGTCTCAAAAAAGAGAAATGGAAGGTGGAAGGGCATCAAAGCTGGTAAAGGTACCTGTCACGCCTAATGATATGTGTTTGATTCCCCAAAACACATATGATGAAAGGACAGAAACAACTCCTGAAAGTTGTCCTGTGACCTATACAAGTGCACCTACCCCCACACACACATACACCACACACACATATACATACATACACACACATGCACAAACAGGCACATGTGCATACACACACAAACACACACGCACAAACAGGCACATGTGCATACACACACACATACACACAGGCACATATGCATACACACACATACACACACCACACACACACACCACACACACCACACACACACACACACACACACACACACACACACACACACACACAGGGGTGGCTTAAGAAAAAATGGAAATCCAGGTTGTAGCTGAGGGATATGCTCTGAAGGTGAGCCTTCAGCATTGATGGGTTTGCCATCTAATTTCCTAAACTCCTCAGGGCTGGATGGACCCAGGTCTCTAGCCTCCTCCTCAGCCACCAAACATTGGAAGGAGATTTCATCCGCGTTTGACTTTGGCAATGCTGGGAAAAGGCAACTGGCCCTCAGACAAGGGTTTGGGCTTATAGGGGACAAGGAAAGTGTAAGATGGGGAGCTCACCTCAACCTGTGTTGACACGCTCTTCAGAGGTGGAAGGAAATGGGTCCTCACAGGCCTGGTACCAGCCTCCCATGGCTGACTACTCAGGGAGTCCCCAGTTAGAGGACTTTAGTGTCATGCTGGCTCGTTCTGGCTCAGGGACAAAAGGCTCATTTTAAAGCTAAGCTTTCAGGGGGTTGGAGAGATGGCTCAGTGGTTAAGAGTGACTGCATACCTCTTGCAGAAGACCCAGCTTTCCTTCCCAGCTCCCACACTAGGTGGCTCTCAACTGCCTGTACCTCCTGTTTTTGACACCCTCTTCTGCCCTCTGAATGCACCTTCATACACAGCATACACTCACAAACACATATACATTTTTTTTAAGAAAGCAAGCAAGCACATTATGGTAATCAAGAATATTCTCTGCCATGCAAAGCCAAAGTCAAGCAGCACCCAGCAGCGACAGCCCACCCTGGCCAGTAATGACTCTCTAGATCAGTTCCTTCTGCCTTCAATGAGCTAGGCCTGCAACTGGGTCCTAGAGATCTCCCCTCACTTTGCCCAGCTCAAAATCTGGAGGGGCCAAAGAAAGAAAAGCTACCAACCTAACATATGAGAAGAGTTCTGATCTCAGAACACCTGAGGTCAAAGGTCGGAGCATGGGTTCCTGACTCCCAGGGGCTCCTGTCTACAGTAGATATTATAAGCACAGGGCTACCCACCAGCTGGGCATTTCAGTCTCAGTCCCCACCCTCCAGGGATGAGAGATATTCACAGCTGGCCCCTGCTGGCCACATGTCAGGGACCCGAGCCTTGAGTCCTGGCCTTCTCCTGCCATCTGTGACAGTATCTCACTAAGAGCCACCATCCAGGTCCATCCAGCAGAGGCGTCCCCATGTAAAAAGAACATAATATGGGTCCTTGTTGGAAGATGCTTTTTAGTTTTGCCTTCCCTTCCTGGTCTCTGGTCTCTGTAGGCCCCTGTCTACCAAGAAGTTGTAGGGAATCTACAGAGAGAGAGAGAGAGAGAGAGAGAGAGAGAGAGAGAGAGAGAGAGAGAGATCCACATCATTGTCTCAATGGCTTGAAAGCTCTTGCTAGCAATGCCACTTTGTACCATCCAGCACCTCCACTGCCGCGTCACCGTGATGCACTTTCTCTCTCGTTATTTTTCCCTATGGTACTGTCTTCCTTGATGCTACAGAGTCTTGATAGTCACACTTATGTCAGCGTTAGGGTCTCTAGCGCCCCTACAACTGCAGCATCTTAAGAAGCCATCCCTCCGATGAGCCATAATCAAAGGGAGAGGCTCCGATCTGCATGCCATTATAGTATGTTGCACTTCTGAGGCAATGAGGCTTCGGGATGTTGCAGCCTCTCCGCGGGATCAGAATCCCACACAGGAGCAAAATCAAGTGAGAAAGAGGCCTCCCCAATTATCGCAGGAAGAGCTTCTTCCCTGCTCGCTTTTGATCAGCGTGTTTATGAGGAAACAACAAGGCGTGTTTCTGTGGTATTACACTTAATGTTTTATTGATGAAGGCTTGGGAGCCTCTTAGATGTTCAGAGTCTAAAGGACCCGGGAAGCAAAGCCTGCAGCGACTGAGCGGAGAACCAGGGCAATGACAGCTGGGCCAGCCAGCAGGTTGCTGATGAGCTCTTGAGGCCACTGCCATCATTAAGCAAGTGGCTCCTTGGGAACACATCAAAAGCGTGTCATTAAAGGCACCTTCCAATCAAAGTCCCCGAGTGTGTGCAAAAAGGGCAGGAGAGACTTTTGTGCCCATATTTTATGACGAGAACAGAATAGCTTTCATTTCTTGCAGCTGATATTTTTAAGTCATAAGTCCTCTAGTAACATTCCAGAAATTGAGTATTAAGAGCGCTGCTAATTTAATCCCTAATGGGGTAGAAATTAATGTCAAAAAAAAAAAAAACTTTAGCTGAAAAGGCTTTTTTAAAAAACTTTTTTAAAAAAGTGACGAGGTTTTTGAAGGGGAAGCACAGTCACCTTTGCCGTCCTTTCTCTGCATCCCAATTCTCAACTAGGAGACACTCAAAGGCTGAAATTTGCCCGAAACACCGATTCTATGCCAAGCACCTGCGCCTGACCTTTGTGTAGGGGAACTAAATGTCACGCCTGTAGCTCCGGCAGACACCTTCAGAGACCCTGCTTTACAGGTGCTCTTGAGGTAGCACAGTGAAACCCCTGGTGCACACTATCTCACAGTGTGTGGTTTCAATTAGTACTTTCAGAGCTACACATGCTTTTAAAAAACTAGTGCTTTGACCCCCCCCCCCCCAAAAAAACCCTTCACTCTATGTGCCTTTTCAGGGGATACTGTTTCCTATTCATAAGCATACGTGGGAATGGTCACCTAAAACTTCCTGGGTTTTGGTTTCAAGGAAGAAAGTGACACCACGGCGAGGTCCTGTGGACATCTCAGGATATTTCCTCCGTGTCTTCTGATTGTGGGCACACGTATAGCCTCTATAGTTCTATAGAAGTGACTGCGTGCCGCACAGATACAAGTTTGTCACGGGTGAGCGCTGCAATGTAAAAGGGCAGATGCAAGTCAACGGCATCTCTGTGTGCATCTCTCTAATTGCACAGACGTTTGGCCCATGCTGCCGGGCCCACCCGTTGGGAGTGCACAGCCCTGAGCTGCTGGGACTATGTACCCTCTCTGTGCCGATAAAGCCACTTTCGTTTACTCAGCTTAGCTTGGCAAGGACTCACGGTGATGAGCACACCGCGGCCATCTCCACTAGAAGTAGACGGCACAGCAGGCTCTGGGTGGTCCCCGACGTCCAGTGAAGTTCAGCACAACTTTACAGCATTATATGATCAGGGCTATTGTATGGGCATGGCGCTCACACAGCACTGCACACCTCAGAACGTAAGCTTTGTGCGAAGGCCTCACAAGGGAATTGAGCTGAGGCTTGTCTACTATTCTTTGAGCCATGATCCAATGTGACTGTGTCCTCGTGAGAAGGGACGATTTGGGCACAGACACAGTCACAGAGAAAGTATATCATTCATACAGAGCCAAGACCAGTGCCAGTCTGTTCACTCCATGTCTGTTCTAAGGTGTCAGATGCTTTTCCAGAGAGCCCCAAAATGTAGCTGTGATGGGGTTGATGTGAAGGGGAGGGGCTGGGCATGGGGTCCTGTGCCTATGGTCCCACTATTCAAGAGGCAAAGGCAGGAAGATGAATTCGTGACTAGAAGTAAAGTGAAACTGTCAATGTGTCAATAAGGAGCCGAGACCCTTCGCCGCTGTCTTTGAAGCTGGCTCACAGTGAGTCCAGTCATGCTGTTGACATTCAGCATGTGTCCAATGCTTCCGTTGTTCCTTTCTGTGGCAGAGGGGTCCAGACAGGGTCTTGTGTAGCCCATGTTGACCTCAAACTCCCTTAGTAGTCAAGGCTGGCCTTGAACTTCTCATTCTCCTGTCTTTGCTACCTGAGTTTGCAGACTGTGTGCCACTGTGACTGTTTGACTCCCACTGGTCCTTGTCAATCACCATTTGAAAACCACTGAGGCACAGGCCCCTCCGTGCAGTTCTACTTTGTGAAGATTCAGTCACCCTCAGTCAGTCAACTGAGGTCTGATAATATTAGTAATCCAGCGATAAATAGAGATGCACACAGAGACACAGACAGACAGACAGACAGACAGACAAAGACATATACATACAGAGAGGAGCAGAGAGGGACACAGTGACAGAGAGAGACACAAAAACAGAGAGAAAGAATAAAGAGGCAGAGAGAGACAGAGGGATATGGAGAGACAGAGAAACGTACACACACAGAGAGAGACAGAGGTACAAGACAGAGACAACACTGGGACAGAGGAAGATAGAGACACAGAGGCAGGGAAGGACGCAGAGAGAAAAACAGAGGGAGAGAGACACATTTACTCAATTTTAATTACAATTATTAATATAATTGTCATTTCCCATTATTCAGCATTAATCACTTAACTGTGCCCAACTAACAAAGTCATACAAAGTGTGGGGTTCAAGACACCAGCAGTTTTAGGAATCTAAGCACAGGAGAAAACAGCTGCATGAGTTTAATCATTCCCAGGGCCCTGAGGTCTGTTGTGTGACCATTACAGGCACTGTGGACATCACTGGGTACCATACTGGAGCCAACTTCACGGGGGCACTAGTGAGGGGGGCAGGTACTAGACCTAAGGGACAAGGAACAAAGTGACCACAAAATCACAAAGGGAACACTGCAGACATGCCAGAGTACACGGACCACACAAAGTTCAATGCTGCTATATATAAATTACTCCTCTGAAGGCCTGGCTTAAAAAAAAAATACAAACAACACAGAGAGACACACAAAACCATTAAAAACAAAACTGAGGTCATAGACAACCCATAGGCATCCCATCCCAGCCACTCTCAAGAGTTGTGACTCTGCAAAGGACAATAAACGTCACTGGGCCACAGCCTACTCGTCTACAAAATGTGGACAAGAAGCCTAAGAGTGACCACCCACCCATGCATGGCTGAAGGGTGCTAAGTGTGTGCCTCAGTAAGAGCCATGAAATCCGTGTCCCTGAGCTGCTGCAAGAATCCGAAGACAGAACAGTATTTGCAAGTTGCAACCCATCCCCCCATCCCTTGGGCCAGTCATTCAGCTGTTGATTCCAACAAAGGTTTTCTGAACCCCTGATTCTGCCACAGATATGCTTTGTGAGCTTGGTACTAATTACAGGCTGTATGTTTTTCCCTAGAAAGGGGCAATGCAGGAGGGAGATATGCTGATGGCCAGAACACAGTTGAGGGCAGAAAACCGGAAGAACTTAATGATCCTATCACCTGAGCATCGGATTTAACTGAGACTGAGGTTAGAAGAAGGCTACATGAACTGTTACATTAACCCACCCTTGGTCATCCTTGAAAACCAAGAGGTTGTGAGACATCACACTTCCTGCATCCGAAGAATCCCTGCTCGTCCCACCCACTTTCCCCCATCAGATGCCTGCTTTTGAGTGGTTTCCTTAGATTAGCCTTCATGACAAAGGTCACTGGGATGCGAGAGAGAGACAGAGACAGAGAGAGAGATGTATTTTCTTTGCTGTCAACAGTACCAGCATCATCATTTCCTTCTTCCACCATCCATCCCATCATATGTATGGCCTGTAAAGTGTTGGGCTGGGTGTACCTCAAAAACAAAGCATAACCAGAGAGTGCTGCATCAGTTACCTTTCCTGTCTGTCAAGGTGGTGGAGGCAGGGCAGCTGAGGTGTGAGGAAGCTGCTCACACTGCAGACACAGTCAGGATGCAGAGCGCTGTGACACTGGCACTCGCTCAGTTCACTTAGAGATCCCAGCCCTCCTTGGAAGGACGCCACTGGCACAGACAGTGCGCCTTCCCTCCTTAGTTACCCTAGAAATTCTGCTCTGGGTGAGTCTAGACTTCTCTTTCCACGGTGGTTCTAAATGTCATGCTGTCATAATTTCTGAATGAAATGCCCACACGCCTGGGAGAACCTTTCCCTGCCAGTCCCTGAGTGCCCACCAGCCAGGCTGCTGACAGATTCACATACGGCTATATCAACAACCCTCCTGTGGCCAAGGCAATCAGGGCCAATTGCTACACTCAGCATCTTCATCAAGTGGACAGACAAGAATCTGAGGGATGAAAGGACACGGGCCAAATCCATTGCTACCCAAGAGAACCACACATGTAAGGCTGAGCAAGTGGCTGATACCTCTAGGTCTGGCCAACACACCTTCAATTCTTCTACCTGACATTTCGAGGCCCTGTCCTCAGATGCAAGTGACTATGGTCTCTTTATTTGCCAGAGGAGCCACTCAGCACTGCCAGGGAAATGGTCCTGTGGACGGTACAATGCTGATGATGTCCCAACTGACAGATCCAAAGCTTGGGTTGGGACATGGTTTGGAAGTACACCCACCAAGAAGGACAGTGGACGTTAAGCAGACTAGTGGATATGCAGCACTAGGCTGGCCCTTCGCCTGCCTCTTTAGAAGGAAAAGCCCAGCTTAGATGAAGGGCCTGACTTTAAGGATGCCTTCTACCACCTGTGTTACAGATGATTTAGTCCATCTGCGTACAGACTGAGAGCCTTCTTTTCCCATCCTTATATTAACCAAAAAACAAAACAAAACAAAACAAAACAAAAAAACCCTGCATGGAAACTGATGACATCACACACCATTCTACATGTGGTGGTGTCTGGGACATTTTAGGAAACAAGATGGGTTAGGCATATTTCGTGAGCTTATCTTAGAACCGGGTGGTGAAACACCGCAGGCAGAGCCAGCATGGTAGCAGATTTGCAGGCCTTTGCTGTGCACCTGCGAGAGCCAGGCTCTGAGACTGTTGGGGTGGGAGGGGGAAGCCCTTGGTGACCTAAGGGCCTCGTGGCCTCCAAACTTCATAGCTCCCACATGAGCGCCATTCCTGCAGAGCCAAACCTCCCGATCTCTTACTGAACGCAGACGCTAATGCAGCGTTGTTCGGGACTGCTGTGCTTTCTCTCAGAAGGGACGCCAAGCTTCTGAAGCAGGAGACTTTCTTTTTTGGTATTAAGGAAATTGCCAGATCCCCCCCCCCCCCGCCCACTTACATGAAAATAGCTTCACAAAAATGGTAGAAGGCTGGGGTTGTATATTGTGTCCTAAATTAGCTATTGCAGCTTGAGACTTAAAAAACTAAGGCAGATTAAAGGGCAGGGCTACAGGGTGTAAGGATGGTTCAGTTGGTAAAATGCTGGTGATGCAAGTGAGGACAGGAGTTCGGATCCTTGGAGCCCACGCGGGAAAAAGCCAGGTGTGATGGTATATTTACATTCCCGGTGCTGGGGCGGGGGAGGAAGGAGAATTCCTGGAGCTCACCAGCCTAATGTCAATTAGGGGCTTCAGGGTCAATGGGAGATCCTGTCTCAAAGCATTCCTGAAGGTGACATCCAAAGTTGTCTTCTAGCCTCCACACGCGTGTGCACACGCGCACACACGCACACACAAACGCACACAGCGTTTTTAATCCATTTCATAGCCTCACTGTTCAAACCGTTCTCAGTGTTGGCCAAGGGACCCCCTGAACACATGAGTTTCTCTTTGAGCATCCCAGGCTCCTCAGAGTCACCAGAAGCTTCTCTAGACTAAGGAGAAAGACCCTGTCTGCCTGCTTCCAGGGTCAGACACACACCATCTCAAAGTCTCCTAGTTCACATGGAAACAACAGAGCGGGCGTCTAAGGCCCCTACACACCCAGGGTGACAGAAGTAACATTTCATCTGTGCAGCTTCTGTCATTTTCTTTCTGTTAAATTTTTGGTTTTTCATTTAAAAAATAAATAAATAAATAACAAAAAGGCACCAAGACTCTTGTGTTTACCCCATCTACAAGGTGAAATGACTTAGGCAACTGTGCCAGGCTATACCCTAAAACAGACCCCAAATTGTGTCTTGTTACATTTCAAAGCCTGGGCAAAGTGGACCTGGCCTGGAAGTTCTCCCAGCATCCCTCAGTCCCTACCTGCTAGAGGGCACGGCTGGCACACGTGGCCTTCTATCCCAAACTCTCCAGCCCAGGGCCTGGGATGCCTTTCCCCCAGAGGCTCTTCCCATATAACCCACCATTTCAGTTGCCCTCCCTTTGGTACCCTGGCTGCTGCACCTTGGACCGGCTCAGTGTGGTCATGACCACTCTGGACTCTTCCCAGGTGCCTCAGTCCCTGCGTATGTGAGTCTTCTATCTACAGTCTTCTCCACCACACCCAGGAGCAGCCATCTTCTCCCCTTTCCTTTTCCTTTTTTTTTTTTTTTTTTTCTTTTTTTTTCTTTTCTCATTCAGGCCTAATGCTCTGTTGTCACGTCTTAACATTCTTGTGAATGTTTAACAAGTGATGCTGTGATTTTTTTTTTCTCCTCACAAATATCACTACCCTGATCCCAGCTGCCTTAGATCAGGCTCCCTTAGATGTCCCAACCTCAAGAGAGCCGTGAGAGAAAAATAAAGGGAGGGAGTGGGCTTAGAAGCTGATGTTTCTAAATTGTCTCCTTTCTGCTGGGTCTGCTGGTCACATCTGGCCACAGCCCATGTCTCACTCCCCCACTGTTACTCTGAAGAGACCCAGCGAGCCAGAGCAGCCCCTGGGCCACCTCCTCTCTCTCTCTCTCTCTCTCTCTCTCTCTCTCTCTCTCTCTCTCTCTCTCACTTGAAAATTCAAAGCCTTTATCCAGAATGTAACTATGGATAAATGCTCACTCAAATCTCTCCCAGAACTGGTCCTCAGCAAGAGCTCGGCACAGACATGGTGACATGGGAATTTATTTATTTAAAGGGTGGGCCCTGGGATGAAACAGGGCAGTTTGGAAGATGGGAGAGATTAAATCCCGATGGAGGGAAGGAGGTATTTGGTAGAGGTGTTTGGCAAATTGCTACAGCTATTTTAAGAATTTTTTTTTTCAAAAAGAGGCAAAATAGTCTATATTTCTAACATAGGAAGTGCTGCCAGGAGAGAGAAAAAATGAGAGACAGTCTTGTACTAGCTAGAGACTTTCACAGGGCTGACGCAGATGTGGGAACCGAGTTATAAATAGAAGCCGAGTCCATCCGAGGGCAAACTAGGAAGGAGACTAATAATGATGGTCAGGGAGCCACCTGGGGCCGTAAGACTCAAAGAACACAGCCATACGCCATCATGAATCAACACCAGTGCTCCTGGGAGGTAAACTGCAGGCAGGCCTGAATCCATCGCATTTCCTACAGTTATAATGTGTAAACTTTCAATACTAAAAGCAACGTGTAAAATTCCAAGAAAACTATTGCTAGCTGCACTCTCGTGACCTATTTCCAATGTATCACAGAGAGTCTTATAAACGACATGGAAATCAATGGAGCACTGATATTATTATTAAGAATGAGAAAGCGTTCCGTGTGTTTTAGGGCACTCTTGACTCTGGGGTGTGTTGATGGCCAGTGTTAAGTGTCAACCTGACAGAAATCGAGAGCCTGCTGGGTAAGGAGTCTCTACATGTGCCCGTGACCCCAGGGAAGGTCATTTGATTCTGTCCACTGATGTGGAAAGACCCACCTTCAACATGAGTGAGACCATTCCCTGGACACGAAATCCAGGGTTACATAAAAAAGGAGATACTCTCCCTTTCTGTGTCTTGCCCACGGATGTGGTATCGCCAGCTCCCCTGAGCTTCTGCCACTAGACGTCCCATCATGATGAACTGGAGACAAGCCCTTCCTCCCTAAAGTATCACAGAAATGGGAAAAGATGCTGCGACGTGGTGCTTAAAATTAAGTATAGCATGACAGTAGGTGTGTACCCACTCATTGCACACAACTGTTGCTAGCTTTTCAATTGGCTCTAAGATGTTTGCCCCCTAAGATCTACTGTCATGGTGCTCCTCATCAGGAGCTGAGCCCTCTCTCCTCCCGAAGCCTCAGCTGAAACGTGTCTCTCCTCTCCTTCACAGCCCTGCACAGTGACCAACCCCCTACTGCTTACTTCCCTGACGCTTGCAGTCTGTATAGAAGTCATGGTAGAAACAATCTTACAAGGCCCTGTCTGTCTCTACTGGTCACTCTCTGAGAGGCAGGGACCGTGTCTTTCCATCCCCTCAGCGCGATGTCCGACAAGTAACCAGATATCCAGCAGGGGGACTTCGGTGCCATGTGCTAGGTATGCAGTGCAGTGGAGAACACAGTCATTTGTAATGTCATCCCTGCAGAGGATAGGAACCGACGTGACTCATTAACTGTGTAGTTGTCGGTGATATGAGCAAGAGCTTTGATTGGGGCCATGACCGGCGTTCTCTGGGACTTAGAATGTTGTCTCTTATTCAGATCCCTGGGAGGTGAGTGAGGCAGGCAATTGGTCAGTCTAAAGTCATGGTTGAGAAAATTCTATAAGACCAAAGCGAAGTTTGCCCGCGGAGGCTCCACAAGCATAGAGTCTCCACAAACTGTTCTGCAGGGATAGCGTTGATAACTGGGGCATGGGGGTGACAAAGTCAGGCCAGAAAATGAGCCCTGTGAGGCAGCTGGAGACCTGGGCAGGAAAGCTGGCTTAGTTCATACTTCTGTGGTGCTCTTCTTGCCCAACACTAAGAAAAACACCTAGGACTCTGTTATTTCCAATTATTTCTTGCAGAGACTTGAGTGGAAGTGAGACCAGTATAAAAGGTAGTGGGTGGCTTCCCGAATATGACAGAAAATGAGAAATTTAATAGGATGAGAAATGTGGAAGAGAAAAACAACACTGGCTTTTTCTCAAGAGCGCTGGGATTTTCAACAAGATTAGTTTCAGGTCATTCAGTCCCCTGATGAAAAATGAATGCTTTCAAAATGGGTAAAAAGTGCCGCTAAGTCCTAGGTACTTGGAAGGCTGCAACAGGAGGGTCATTTGTCCCCAGGAGTCTGAGGCCAGCCTGGGTGATACCAAAAGGACCTGCCTTGAAGATTGATGGATGAATGGACAGAATACAGGTAGATGGACAGATAGATAGATGATAGATAGATAGATAGATAGATAGATGATAGATAGATAGATAATAGATGCTGCAGAGTAGACAGATAATAGGTAAGTAGATACATACATACATACATACAT
The DNA here is from genome assembly GCF_903995435.1 of Acomys russatus. Lineage (NCBI taxonomy): Eukaryota > Metazoa > Chordata > Mammalia > Rodentia > Muridae > Acomys > Acomys russatus. The sequence continues at coordinate 74,902,276 of NC_067144.1, read as the reverse complement.
ACATGCATACATACATACATGTATGCATACATACATATGACACATAGGAAATGAAAAATCAAAATGACCACTTTGAATGATGTGGATTGCACAGTCTCCTTCAAGCCTGTGACCTCTTTGTACAGCTGCAGTCCTTTCCTGTGTCAACGGTTTTTAAACAAAGTGACACCAAGCCAGCAGGATCAGAGAGCCACCATGTTCAGCTGTGCATGTCACACACACACAACTCTGGGACATCACCAACACAGGCCACTTACCAATACCTCTGGGGCTATAAGGAGAGTCACTGTCAGAAGCACAGAGTGAAGGGAATTGAGGGTTTTTGCTTGTGTCTGCTTATGGTGAGAAACATTAAAGGCTGTTTCATCCGTAGCTAAAGCCTGGGCTGACGTGGACCTTTGCCACTCTAGGGCTCTCACGAGACTCTCGCTACTGAAAATTGCCGCTGATACCCTCCTGATGGCACACCTTGGAATTATTACCACACCACATCAGATGCCTTGTGCTCCACGAAGCCGACTCGCATCGCACAATTTGACTTTGACTACTTGAACCTCTCTCCAGCAGGTTCCTGGCTTTTAACACGCACGTGCCACAGCACAGCAAACCTAGTAACACATAAGTATAACCTTGTAAGGAACAAAACTGAGGACACATGTGTGTCCAGAATTCTTCAGTGATGGGGTTTAGCCAGACAGGATGTTAGAGACACCCCGCCCCCCCCCCCCGTGTCCTTGTGGACGTTACTCTATTGTCCTGTCAGGGTCTGCATGCACCCTGACCAATGCAAGCAGGGGGCAATGAGGTCAGAGGCAGGAGGAGGAAGACAGTGGTGATGGCTGCAGAGACTCTGGGGCACAAAGACAGGATGGCACCAAAGCGCCAGGCATACAGCTCAGAGGCGCTGCTGCTCCACCTAGAACTCTTCGAAATCTGAAAGTCATCAGACGCTTTAACAGAAGGTTCTCTGCTCCTGCCCCAGGGGGTGGGGGTGGGGTGGGGGTGCGGGTTTCTGTGCCTGAGACCCTATTGAACCCGTGGCAGTGCAAACACCAGCCCTGGGCAGAGCCACTCGCAGGCTTGCTGTGTTCCCGGAGTCAGGAGTGTGATTACCTGTAACAGTTAGACCAAGAAAACCCTAGGTACAATCAGCCTGTCTGCTGGGCTCAAGAAAAGAACCACGGGTGAAGCAGTGTTGCCTAACAAGGGCGCTGCACGTGGAGAAGGCGTTCCTGTCAGAGGAGGTGCGGTTCCTTGGTGTTTTGTTTGCTCACCTCAGACTTGCTACGTAAGCAGAGATGACCTTGAACTTGTGGTCCTCCTGCGTTCCTCTGTCCACCTAGAGCTAGCAGTGCAGGTATGCACCAGCATGTCCCATTTATGTGTTCATAGCAAAACCTGGTGCCTGTCAGTGGGGCAGTCTACCAACTGAGGTAAGTGCCGAGCCCAATTCATTCTTCTAGTCACACGACAGACTTCTGTGTTAACATTCGAAAAAGATGTTAGGAAAATGGTGGGTGTGTTGCCTTAGTGTGTTTTTGCTCCTATTTGATTTAGATAAATGTTCATGTGTGTTTGTCATTTCCAGCTATTATGGGAAGAAAGAAAGAAAGAAAGAAAGAAAGAAAGAAAGAAAGAAAGAAAGAAAGAAAGAAAGAAAGAAAGAAAGAAAAAGAATGAAAGGAAGGATGGATGTAGCTAGCCACTCTGCTAAGCATTTGACCTAGACACAGGTGTGGTACTCTGCGGTCACGTGACTGTTTCTTTGGTCACACCCCCACTACGACAGGTTTGGGTTTTCATATGAAGAGGAGCTTTCTCTCCTCAGCCCAGATCCCAGCCCAGTTCCTGGATGCCCAGCAGCAACAGCATCTGGATGGGTGAGGTGTGTCTGACACCTGAATCTTGTCATGGCTAAGACGGTCTAAAAGAGAGGTCAGAACCATGTAGAGAGGTGCTCCGCTGGACAGTCTCACCACTTTACACTGTGAAAATGGCTTCCTCGGTGTGGTACAAACAGTCCACTCTGTCCCCAAACCAGATGCCCTGTGTAGGGATCCTGCTGTGCACGGAGGCTTGCATTCACGCCCCATGATCCTGATTTGTCTCTTTTATTTAGAAGGTGTCAGGTTAAGAACAAAATAGAAAATATAGGGGTTTAGTGGGTGATGGACGTCTCCGCTGGTAACACCATAAATCTGGGCAAGCACGTCCCTCTCAGAATGACAAGCCACGCCGTGAGATCCTGACGCCGAGATTTAGAACTATTTCTGAGGCACAAGCAATAACGGACAGATTACTACCTAGCATGCATAACTAGGCTGAGTAGGCCGTGTAAAACAGCCCTGGAAACGGGCATTAGATGTATGGGTTTAGGCCACCAATGGGTGTGGCGGCCTAGTTTCGTTTGTAGTACCCACAGACTTTCTCATGTAACTGTGTCTGCATACCTCACTTCAACTTAGAGACTGAAAACAGCATAGCCAAGGTGCAAGACTGAGGACAGCAGGGCGGGTGGGAGGCGGGGCAGGTCTGTAACGGGGCTGTGGGTATGGAGAGGATGCCCCAGGAAAATGTTTTTGGGTTGGTCCTGCTTAAGATATTTAAACACCCAAACATATTTTGATACCTAAAGTAGCCAAATATGGGGGATGGGGGGAGTGACTCAGTCAGTACAATACTCTTCAAGCAAGCATGAGGACCTGAGTTCAAATCCCAGGCACTCACATAAAAAGACAGGCATGGCAGTGGGTACCTGAAATGCCAGCACTAGGAGGTGGGCACAGGCAGACGCCCTCGGGTCACTGCCCAGCCAGCACAGCCAAAGTGTATGTTCCAAGCTACTCCCTAAAGCGAGGTGGACGGCTGACGAGCACCCCAAAAGCTGTCCTCTGGCCTCCTCTGGCCTCCACCACATGCACACACAAGTACATGCACCCAAGCACATGTGCGTGCACGTGCACACACACACATACACACACACACACACAAATAATATTAGGAAAACAATTAAACCAGTCAAAGGTTTGCACCTAAATACTTGTCTGCATTGTCTTAACGACATGATAATTAGTGATAGTTAATTTCAACTGCCGGTTAAAAATATTTACATCTACAACCTGCTTTCACGTCTGTTTAGACATATTTTCCTCCCAACGATACACTTGATTTACATCTTGCTGCCTGTCTCTGTGCCAGAAGTCCTACTGAAAGATCAGCCTAGACTTTTTCCTCACACAGCCAAACTACTTTCCTGCGCCAATACAGCAGAGCCGATTTCCAGCGAGCATAACCCCTGTCTGTCTATGTCCTTTCAGTTTACAGTCCATGCAGTGAGAAGAGGAGAGAACAGAGACTTGTCTGTCCGAGCCAAGCCCTCTCTCAGATCTCATAGTTTTCCTGGCATTTTCCAGATGCTCAGTGTTCTATCTCTTGAAGTTACCCCCACAACACCCCCCCACACCCACCTTTCCTCCTCTTTTTCTTCTATGGGAGCGTGTATTCTGTGTGCATGGCTACACCCGTATTTCCCACTTATGAGGATCTGAGTGGCACACCGGATTTTAGACCAGGAGCAAAGAGCAAAGTGCAGGCTCACGCCTCTGCTGACACACCCTACAGCAACAGGAGCGCCAGAGAACAGAGCCACGGACCGTCTGTCGCAGCAACTGGCAGTCCACACTGGAATCCCACTCATTCATTTAGTTGCTGGACACAACCCAGGCTCCACCCTGGAGCTCGGCCTTTCCTCATCAGCAGGTTGGCATGCCAGGGAGGATGCTCTGGTCCACACAGCGTGCATCTCCAGGGCCTTACCAGCATGTTGGCTCTAGCCGGATTTAGGGAGCCAGCACAAAAATGCAATGCGGACCTGTACACCTGCAGTCTGTAAGCTCTTTGCAGAAAGGCATTTGAAATTAGTAAAAAAAAAAAAAAAAAAAAAACAACAACAACAACAACAACAAAAACCCTGTGCCTTTGGGTTTAAATGGTTCCTACACCCTGCAGACTGAGAACTGAGGAAACACAAACAAATTTCACCGTGACAAGACCTCTCAGAGCACTGAGGCAAGAAATTAATCTAAATGCAAGAGTAGAGACTGCACCCATCATAGACTCAGGAGACATGCCTGACACAAGCTCACAGCCTTCTTCCCATGTTGGTGACACCACCTCAGCTAAACCTTTAATAAAATGAATGGTGAGTCATTTATTCAGCTTTTCTCTCTGGGGAAAAAATGATAATGCACTTTGCCCTCATTCAGTCTTAGAATTCAAAGTAATTAAAAAAGAAAAGAAAAGAAAACTTTGGGTGCTTCAATCCTGGGCTTGGTTAATGAGATGTAGGCTGAGAAGGTGAGCTTTAGAACTATCCACAACGGCCAGCAGGCCTGAAAGCATGCTCTTGCCGTAACCTTGGAACCTAAGTTATAATCACAATCCAGCAAGACTTAAGATCCCCGGTTACAGGGGAGTCATGTCATGTCCACTACTGTGTGGCTCACCGTGTGCAAAGGCCACATCTGAAAACGACACCGTGAAGTAAAGTCCACCACTTTGTACAAATAATATAAGGTGATGAAAACGCGTTAAACAGAGCTCACTCAGTCTTTCCGTATCCCTACTTCCTGTGCTCCCCTAACTGAGGTTAGAAATCAGATTGCCATTTGGCCTTTCGTTGGAAACACCATATTTGTCTGCAACTCTCAGAATCCATGCGTAGTCACTGGCCTTTAGTTACACAGCTCTTTCCCAAATTCAATCACCCACATAGAGTGTTGGCTGCTTATGGTGACAGTGGGGTCCTAAGAGCCTATAGCTCACCTTGGGTCTCCCTATCTGTCTCTCCTCTGAGTTCCCATGAGAACACACTGTGCAGAGGCCCCAGACCAACGTTGGGTGATATTTTTAACCTGTATCTACTTCTGATTGAAAAACCTACGTGTCGTTTATGCCTCCTTCCCAGCCTTCAAGCACAGGTAGCCTTCTGGGGGATGGTTAGTCCCAGCTTTCCTCTTTCCTCCCAGACCACTGTTTTCAGGTAAGAGACGGCAGGTCTGTTCCAGTGCTTGGGATACGTGTGTGTGTGCGCGCGCGTGCGTGCGTGCATGCGCGCCCTTGAATGTCTTTGGTCTTATCTCAACCATCTCTTCACCTGCCACACTCCTTTCACTGTAGCCAGTGGACCAAAGAGTCTCAGCCCTGGCCTTGGACTAACCCATCCCACCCAAGCCAAAGCAACAGAGAGCCTGGGACAGAGCTCTGGGAAGGCGTAGGGTCTCCTGTTTAAGGGACAGCTGCTGTCCGATATATTATGCAATGGGATGCCTCCCCGTGTGCTCTCCACACAGGGTAACCAGGGCATGTCATGTTTTTAAATCCACTCTCCATTAAAATCTCACTCCTGGCTCCCCTAAATGAGTTAGTTTTTGGGAAAGCCACTTAAAAGCAAGCCCCGAGATAGGACCTAGGGCGGACTTGCTCCCAGGAGCCCTGGTTTAACAAAGGAAGCTTCTTCCTCCTTTATGTGGGACTTTGTAACCTTGCGCCTTGCCAGGAAGATTTCGAACGCGGTCACCAGACTCAAGCCTACTATTCTGATCCCTACAAAACTGTTTCCCAGTTCATCTCCCAGATTGCCCCAAGCACATCTGACATACTTTGATAGTAATGTGAAAATTCAGGTACCCCCAAACCACCTCCACCCCAACACTGCCCTAAATTTGGACTTTATTTCCTTGCTATGCTTAAACTGTTCTATTTGACCACATGTCACTCCTCCCCCTCCCCACCCCACCCCCCACCTGTCCAGTTTAAAGCCAGATTCCAGGCCACTTTGCTGTTGTCGCTCCCCCTTCAAGGCCAAAAGTCCCAAAAGGGCAAAGCTGACCCCAGGCAACATTTGGCTTTTCAGGGTCTTTTCTGCCCAGGACAGGTTTGTATTGACTCAAGGGAAAGCTAGAGCTCTCTGGAGTTTCTCCAATTACAATGAGCCCTGAGGGCTGCAGGAGGAGACTTCACACACACACACACACTCACACATGCTCACACACGCTCACACACACACACACGCTCACACATGCTCACACACACACACTCACACACATACACACACATGCTCACACACTCTCACTCACTCACTCACACACATACACACACATGCTCACACACTCTCACTCACTCACTCACACACATACACACACACATGCTCACACACTCTCACTCACTCACTCACACCTGCCCCAGCCCCAAATAAGCCTGAGAGCAGAAGGGAAATTAAGGTCTTAAGCACATTAATGATCATGTGCTTTCCTGGGAGTTATTGACACTTGGGAGCCATTTGTAGTCCATCCCAACTAAGGAAAACCTTTGGGACTCAGTGCCCTCCCCAGTTCCTTGGCTGCTTGTCCCTTTTACTAAATGTTTAAAGCAGATTTAAGTTTTGGTAAAAGGACAAATTCCTCTTTTCCAAAGAACACCTCCAGCCTAGGGACTTGGGCATGGGCCAGCAGGGGGCGATGAGGAGCAGCGGTGTGGATGAGAGGCGAGGGAAGGCTGGGGTGTGGAAGGACTGCGGATGGATGCAGAGCAGGCTCTGATCTTAGGGACTTCTGCCCACAGGGCTTACAGGAATGCACACTCAGGCTGTGACACTAACTTACAGACAGCTGGGGCAGGAGGGGAGTGTCAGGCTGCCCTAGTTACAACTTCAGCAGAAAGGAGATTATGACCCTAATTGTGTGTTGAACTCTGGGACAAAGCTCCTCCCTGGAGATCCACACAGTAAGGACATCTGCTAAACTGGGTGCCCAGTGAGGTGCTGGACGGCCTCCCTGGCCATGAGCCTCCACGGGGAATAAGTGATAGAGCACCACCCAGGCCAGTGAGTGGACACAGGAGAGAGGCTCCTGTCGCAAGGTTAGTCTGCATGGCCTGTAGTCTCTGGGGCCCTCGTTGGAGAAATTCTGTTGAGCTATGGACGGGAAAAGCTGTCCGCACAGCCGTCTCTTCTTACTGCAAGCAAGGTGAGGTGTCTATAAGCCTCATGCCTCTAAAACCTTGTCCTCAATGTCCTTGCTTTTCAGAGCCCCCCCACCCCGGCTTCCTTTCCCTGTTCCCTGGACACTCCAGCCTGTTTCAGCTCCTCCCAGCCCCAGCTGTTCAAAGAGCCATACATGCACTTGGGCAGCAACAAGCAACCTGGTACCAACTACTTCAGTGTGACAAGGCTAGTCCTGCATCTAGCTGGTGGCCTCAAATTAGTTAGTCCCCATCTCTGTGCCTCAGTTTCTTCATCTGTCACCGGCCGACTGCCCAGGGTGTTGAGACGCTCGCAGAAGGGGACACGTGTAGGAGTGCCTGGCACCGCTCTCAGCATTCACACCACGAGGCAACCAATGGCTGTCACTGTGGCTCCTGTTCCCAGGGTTGCCAGGAGACTCCCATCTCCCAGCCCAGAGACACCCTCCTCCCCCCTCCTCCTCCCCCAAGCTCCTGGCTCTGTCCCAAGTCCGGGGCCTCGGTGCTGCGCCACCTTGCCCTTCTGCCTGTTGTTTATATCCAAAGGCACCTGTCAAAGAGACAAGAGCCATGAGGAGGCATTCGATTTCTGAAGTTGTTAATTCTACTCCAGACTTCCAAAAAAAGATCACCCATCTGTCAAATAAAATACAAAGAAGATAACAGATCTCTCAAAGTAATTAAGCATCAACCAAGAGGAAATGAAAGTGGACTTGGCTGGGTTTCTAGTCAAAAGAGAATAGCATTGTATCGCCCCAAATCTTCTTGTGGGAGAAATTACAACCTCTTTTTAAAAGAAAAATACTCAAGCCACCAGTTTGCCCCAGCATAACATGTTCTGAATACACCTCATCAGAAACGGGTCTTCTGTTTGAAATGAGCTCTTCTGCCAACAACCCCTGGTGTCTCAGAGGTAGCAGTCACACACACACACACACACACACACACACACACACACACACACACACACACACACACTCACACCACACTCAGGCTTGGACTCTGCATGTTTCCCAGGGCTCTGATTAACTGGTTAACAGCTAGCCCTGTCACAGGCAATGATCCTGAGGGAGCTGCCAACCCAGCACAGATCCTCGCCCCCCTTCCCCACCTCTCTTCTGAGGTGGGAACATTTCCCAGGTGGCTAGCACTGTCTGCTAACATTCAGATCGCGTCCCAAGGAAACACGTGAGGACACACTCCCTGGAAGAAGCACAAAGCCTCTTTCGTGAGGGAATCAAACAACTGGCTTTCTCTTCAGAGGTACAAAACCCAAAGTCATAGATCAGAAACAATACGCCTAGCCCTTTCTCTTTCTAAGGCTAATCTCAAAAGTTGCAAACTTAACCAATTTCTACAGCGCCATTCGAACCAGGCTATCAGGAGAGCCCATCCTCACAGCAAAGAGCGATGGGCTCCTTTTACCCCTCAGCCCCACAGGACACCCTTCATGTTTCTGAGACACCACCACTCCCCCAGGGGTCTCACTCCGCAGTTTCCCTGTGCGAGCGCGATCGCTCACCTCACTCATGTTGGCGTGACTCCCGCAGCTAGGTCCTGCAGAACAGCACTGGAAGGCTACAGCAGCTCTGGGGTGGCTGCCTCTCTGGCCCTGGCTTTCTCTTAAAAAGAGCTGCTGGGTGGCATCATGCCTCCTGCCAGCCAATGAGATGCATTCACCTGTCTGAACGCCTGCAGACATCCGAGAGTACGAAGAGCCACCTAGTGGTGCAGAGTGGAACTGCGTGGCAGGGCTCTGCTCCACTTCCACCCGGGAACCCGAGGAATTTGCAGCACATCCTCCCTAAAGGGATTCTACACCCTACCACAGAGATACTTGCTTATCCGTGTTCATGGCTGTTCTGGTCTCAATAGTAAGGAAAGAGGACCAGCCTCGATGCCTGTCAGCAGACGAATGGATAATTAAACTGAGGTACCGGGAGATTTTTATTCATCCACAAGGAAAAAAAAAAGGAATCATGACATTTTGCAGTGAGGCGGATGAAAAGTGAGGTAAGGCAGACTCAAGAGAGATAAATGTTCCTGTTCATGTGGGAATCCTGACTTTAACTTTCTACCTGTGCGTTTATTTGAATGAGGATGGGTTCAAGGGGGTGGGGGTGGAGAGGGTAAAACAAGACCAGTGATATGAAATTGGACAGGAAATACTGGGGGTAGAAAGGCATGAATGAAGACAAAAGGACGCGAAAACATGAGTGCAGGAGTGGGGAATGTCAAGTAAAACTAAGGATGTATGAAAATGCCACAAAGAGACCGGTTGCCTTGAAAAGCTTTATCATTTTATTTAAAGGAGAGATAAACACAGCAGTCATGACACAGAGCTGCCACTGCTGATGTATTGGGAGCCATGGGCTTCACAGTCCCAGGGATGTCTGTAATGGACACACTTAGTTTCCCAGTGAAGAGCAGTGGGAAGCCTTGCGTGACGTGGCTTCCCCGCCCCCACCCCATCTGCTTGGACCCTTGGTTAGAAAGACATGAACAGGTGACAGGTGTGACTTTGGCATCTAACAGTCCTGAATTCCACTTGGCAGTGGCAGAAGGGACACCAGCTTTTGTCACAGCCTCACCTCGGGGACAGAACCCCAGCAGGCCTCCTCATCTCCACCCTGTCTAGCCTTTGGGGAGAGCATGAGAGCATTCCCCACCCCCAGTCTTGACCTCAGGAGCCTTTGTCTCCACACTAGAAGTGTGGTATCTGCCAGATAAAAATCATTTGCAGCCTATGTCCTGGCCAATCCAGGTAAGCACCAACATGCCAAGTGCCCGCAACACCTAGTGTCCCCAAGACCTGTCCTAGGGCCTCCCTGCACCCAGAGAACCTACGTTTATGCCCCTGTCCACTGACTTCCTCTTCTCAGCCCATCTGCTTCCTCCTCCCCAAGTCGTCCGCCTTATAGTCCCAGTCCCATGTCACAGCCACTGTCCGTGTGTCTCCAAAGGAAAAGGAGCAATGCCAGGGGCCCTGCAAAGAGCTCTGATGAGTGCATGTAGGTGTGAGTGAGAGCAGCCAGCAGCCAGCCAGCCTCACCTACAGCTCCTACGGCTGCGCGTTCCTAACTCCTAACTGCATGCTCACCAGGGGGCATACCTCACAGACTAAAAGATGTGGACAGTATGGTACAGGATATGGGCACAGCATACATGTAAACTCCTACACATATGTATCACATGTACATATTACGTACATGTCCTAACCATAAAAACAACATCCTTTGCATATACTCCCTCTTCTTCCCTTCTGTGCTCCCAACTTGCCCTTATGAAGGCTCAGTACCATGATGTCCTTAGGCTTCCCCAGGTGCTGGAAGTAGACCCAGAGCCGTAGTACTACCCACACTGCAAACAACCCAAATAAAGGGAACCCACTCATCCTCAGAGGAGAACAAGTAGCTTCTGAAGATGCCCCTCCCTCCCTGCCCCCTCCCTCCTTCCCTTCCTCCCTCCCTCCCTCCTTCCCTCCCTCCCTTCTTCCCACCTCCCTCCCTTTCTTCCCTCCCTCCCTTCTTCCCTCCCTCCCTCCCTCCCAGAAGATGGCCGACTTGGACATCTGAGCCCAAGGCACCATATGGTGGAAGACACAACCCCTCAGTAGTAAACGTAGCAAAGTTCTGTGTAGGTTTTTTTACAGCCTGGGCTCCTGCAGAGAGGGAAAGCAGAGACGTCACCCAGGGCCAGCCCTTACCTGCTCACCAAATGCTGCAGCAGACCCGAATTTTCTACTAACACACAAAAGAATGTACGTGTGCTTGCAGCTTCCCGGAGCTTGACAAAGAGGAAACGAATGCTAGAATTCCCAGGGAAAGGGCGTAGATTGAACACACCAGGCTGGGCTGCAGCTATGTATACAATATACATGTATATACAAATATACAAATGTGTTGGGGATTATTATGGGAGAGAAGGTGGAAGCTGTCATAGCCTGAATTAGCCACCACTTCCCAATTTACTGATCCCCAATAGCTTGGATCATGGCTGTTTGGGGGCAATCTATCCATAGAGCTAATGACACTAAGGTGGGCTGTTAGGATGGCATAGCCGAAAACTCCTGGCATCCTCATGAGATTAAGACACGAGCACACACATGAGAGGAAATAGAATTTATCACCTACACACCAAGGGGGCACCCCAGAGGGAGCCTTCAGGGGGACATCTCGGTCTCCACGGTGCATTCTCAGGGTCTGCGATATAAGCACGGCCCTGTGGTGCTTTGGATAAGACTGGCCCCCAGAGGCTCACAGATTTGAAAACTTGGACCCCAGTTGGTGGGACCTTTGGGGAATTATTAGGAGATGTGACTTTGTTGGAGGGGGTATGTCACTGGGGTTTCAAAAATCCCACTCCATGCCCAATGGCTCCCTCCCTCCCCCCACCCCAACCCCATTGTCCTCTCTGCCTTATGATTCTGTCTCAAGTGTGAGCTCTCGGCTCTAGGACCATTCTGCCTGCCATGAGGCTCCTGGAGTCTAACTTCCTGCAACCATAAGCCCCAAGTAAACACTTCCTTATCTAAGTTGTCCTGGCCTCGCCCTCTTATCACAATAGAGAAGATGAGACTGGTGCTGTTTCTGGCAGGCTCACACTCAAGCCCATGACATGGGCCCTGGAGGGACTTTTCAGAGAACAGAGAGAAGCTGCTTGCCTGTCTGCATTGCCTGTCTGCCATTTGGAGGGAATGTTAACCCTTCCTCAGTAAAACAGCTGCCTCCACCAAGCGTGCAGTCACACCTGTTGTCTTTGAGATGTGCTTGTACACACACACACACACACACACACACACACACACACACACACAGTCAGCCATGCTCACAAACGCACAGCCACACTCATCTGCTCTAGTGGAAACACCTGCTTATGAGTAGGTAGACACCAAGCGCACAGCGACCATCTCCTAAGGTGGCCAATGAAACTTTCAGGTCTGTAAGGCCCCTGGAAAACCAGCCTTCAACCTGAGAATTAAAAACAAAACAAAAAAAACAAAACTTCGTAGCCAACATGTCAGAATCTCTGACCCTAAGCTGAGGATAATAAATGTTCTCTAAACTTTCTGAGTGGTTCTGATAAGCGGTCAAATTTGAGACCCACTTGACTCAGTGATAAGAGTCAGACACACTCACATGCACACACATGCACACACATACACAAAGGCATGTAGACATACAAATATATACAAGTATGCAAACACGTGTATAAACATGCTTATGCATGCTACATACATATATACATGCATGTACATATACACAGAGAGATACACACCATCTACTCCCTCCATCCAAACCTTTCCAGACTTTCTTCTCCTGCCCCTGTAGCCCCCTCTCTTTTAGGGTCATCTTGGATTTTTACACACTGATGTCCCTCCGTGTTGAGGGGAGACAATGCAGGGTCCCCCATGGATGTCAAAATCTGCAGGTGTTCAAATTATCTTTCTAAAATGGCGAGGTCTTTGCAGAGGATCCTCCGTGTCCTTCCCACCACCCGTGGGTCCTGTTTACACTAGGATGGTTGTGCAGAAAATGGCAACCAGAGGGGGAAAGTCCACCACTCTCCCCTCAGGTACAACTCTTCTTCAAACGGGCCCACCTCGCTCTGCAGATGGCAGCCCATGGCTATCCAACCAGCTGCGACTTCTTCTCCCCGCCCAGCTTCCCGCCAATCACATGCTACATCACACAGCAGATATGAGCCAGGGACTTGAAACCCGAATCCAGGCTGACAAATAGTTTTGTATCCAACTTTGTCAAAGCCTCTCTGGTCCTCAGTATCCAATTTCCTCAACTGATTAAAGAAATATTAAAACTTTGCCTCTGTTTACCTAAGATGGATGGATGGATGTGTCCATGTGTATACATATGTGTATACATACATGCACTAAATATATTGAATTGAACTAAATGTTGAAAGAACTTCAAGAGAGTCTGATTTATAACTTCATGTATTACATCTCAGTTCATGTTTCGCCTTTTCTGTATTAAAATATAGACAACTTTTATAATTTATGAAAACTGTATGCATGCGTGTGTGTGTGCGTGCGTGCGTGCACGCTCATACAGTAAAGACATGTTCTTGCCTGGGGTGTGTAGATATGGGCCGAGAAACTGATAAAACTATGGGCACACTCTAATTTTGACTGGGGGCTCTCTTATCTAAAGTCATGTGTGTTTTATGCCTTCCATCCACACCATCACACCTTGATGCTGGGTGGTTCATTCTATCTTTCCCAAGCTACCAGCCGGGGGAAAGAAACATGTCTCCTCTCCCAAGCTCTGTGCAGCAAACTTACCTGAAGCCACTGTCTTCTTAGGCTTTGAATCATCCCCTGTTTACAGAGGGAAAAGGTCATTTTATAACCTGCAGTCTCTTTCAGCCCAATTAACTAAGCAAGCCTATCCTGAGGACCAGGGTTGTCTGTGATGCTCACAGAACCAGCCTGTCACCTCTGTAGCCCTGCCCTATCTGTGACACAAAGGTCAGTGGCATTTGCCAAAGGCTGCGCTGTGGGCCTGCTGGCAGGACTCCCAATCCCAGCATCCCTGGCAGCTCACAAAATTGCCCTCTGTTGAGTTCTTAATTATTTGCCCTGTCTCCATTACGGAGGCTTCCAGACAACTCTTCACCATGCCCCCAGCCTGCTCACATGATGCTGGGGACAGAATCTGTTTATATGTGTTGCTCTGAATTTCATACATCAAAGACCTAGCCCCCAATACGGTTTTAGAACCAGGGCTTTAAAGGCATGAGCAAGATCAAACAAGTCCACAAGACGGGTCCTAATTCAGTGTGGCTGGTATCTTTACGTAAGAGGAGACTGGGATATAGACATGCCCAGAGTGATGAGGCCAACGTGAGAAGATGCTGTCTTGACACCCTGACATTGGACGTCCAGCTCTTAGAACCACAAGACAGTAAATTCCAATGGTCCGTCCTCCTGTCTGTAGAATATTATTGCAACATCCCACACTTACAAGACCATATGACAAGGCTGTCCTCTGCCATGGACTCTGTAGTGGGCAGTCCAGCCCCCACCTCACACACCAGCTGCTGGCAACACCAGCAAATGGACTCAGTCGGCTCTCAGCTCAGTGTCATCAGAGACTGTGCTCAGCTTCAGGTTGCTGTCTGCAAGGCACTGTCCGTGTAGAGAAGGTGCCAGTTTCTAGCACCCATATGCAAACTTACAACCGATTATCACTCAGTTTCAAGGGATCTGGTGCCTCTGCAGGCACCAGGTACATACATGGTGCACATGCACATATGCAGACATAACTCTCATACCTATAAAATAAGAAAGAATGAAATAAAGGGAGGAAAGGAGGGAGGGAGAGAAGGAGAAAGGAAAGGAAAGGAAAGGAAAGGAAGGAAGGAAGGAAGGAAGGAAGGAAGGAAGGAAAGACTATCTAGCTCAAAATGTGTCAACCATGCCAAGTAGAGAAACACTGATCCATAGGAATATACACACAGAGCCCCACATGACATTATATAAGGAACTACGGGTGGGCGGTCCAGAGACTGACCCAGCTACAGAGATGAAAAGGTAAGCTTCCTGGCCTGGTATCTTTGGGGAACTCTTAACAATGCGAGTAGGGTATCTGACTCTTTTGCCTGCTCTTAGGACCCTTTTCCTCCTACAGGACTGCCTCACCCAGCCTTGATATGAGGGTTTGTGCCAGGTTTGAGGTCTTATCATATACTGTCCTGTTTGGCTGATGTCTGTGGGCAGCCTGCTCTTTTCTGGGGGGACACGGTGGGAGTGGACCTGTGGGGACAGGGGTGGCCGGGAAGAGTGGAAGCTGTGGTTGGGACGTATTGCATGAGAAAAGACTAAAGAAAAAAGTTTAAAAGCTCTTTTTCCAAAGCCTTTCTGTTTGTCTGTTTGTCTGTGTGTTCTTATTAATAAATTCTTCTCAGAAAGTATACACAAGCGAAGAGGAGTTAGGCTTGCCTGTCCAGCTTTAAGGCTGCACCCCATTGGCAGACCCAAAGATAGGTAGTTGAAAGGTGGGACAGCCCTGGCCACCAGAATCAACTAGCACACAGACTGACGGACACAGGACAGCATCACCTGTCTAGTCATTCCTCAGAATCCACTAGACAGACTGACGGATGCAGGACAGCATCACCTGTCTGGTCATTCCTCAGATGACCAAAAGCTGTGATTTACATGAGTAACAGTAGAACCGGGAAAGGGGAGCAACCAGACGTTTTGAAGGTTCCCAACTCTAGAGTTGTGTGAGGGACTTTTCCCAAGGACGCATACACATTCCAATCACCGCAGGAAGAGAACAAGCAACATGAAGTCCAGCCTGGAGAGCCTGTGAGCTTTCACTGAGGTTAGGGACAGCAATGTGGATGAGCAGCTACTTATAGGAGCACAGACGACTCAAAAGCAGCCCACCCTAACATGGGTGACAGCTCACGAAAGCTGAACCCCTGGGGCTCTCAGCCCTACTTGCAGGTAGAGCATCAGGTTTGAGAACACCCCTCTCCACTCGCTCAGGCTGCTCACAGTCTTCTCCTCAGCAGTCATTTACTCCTCCTACAAAACTACGGAGGAGCTTCCAGAATCTTCCAAGGCAGAACTTTTGCAGGCACATGAGGGCCATGGGCCTCCCCCTTCCTTCATGAGCTGCTATACAACAATGGTTCAGGTATAAAAAGGGGTGCAGATCCTCCTCCCTGCTAGGGTGAAGGGACACAGAGGGCACGTACACATGGCATCCTGGCAATAGGGCTGAAATGGTGGGCCCACCAAAAACACACCCACCAAAACCACACTCGCCCACAACCTGAGCCCTCCAAGTGGAGAAGGTAGCGTGGCTCTGGAAAGTAATGGACCTCAACTAATAAGTAAGCATCGCGTACACTCCCAGTGGGTCGGCAGCTCTTGGTACCACCCTTGGACTTAGAAGGTTTGTTTTTAAAAGCTCTGTGTGCATGGCTGTACAGCAGCACAACAGGTGAAAGACAGCATGCCTGGGCTCACTGGCATCTCCCTGTTGCTGAGAGAAAGATAAATTTAATGGAGCAAGGAGTTAAAAAGAGATACAGTCCTCCATGACCCAGAGGCATGGCCGCAGGGGGTGAGAATGCTGGTCACAGTGTCAGGAAGCCGACTTTAACCCTCAAAGTTCGCCCCTCTTCCCTCCCCCCCACCCCCACACCCCCCACATTCCCCCATCCCACCCCCGCCACCGCCAGTGATATACTTCCTCTAGCAAAGTTCCTACAGGTTCCAAAAGTTTCTAAAACAGCTACACCAGGTTCCAGCACATGAGCCCATGTGGGACATTTCATGTCCAGACCACAGCAAAGGGAAATGCCGATCGAGATATATTAACAGAGTGTATTTATAAGACCGTCCGCTGTCACCAGCACTTGCAGGAGAAGGCACAGTGAGCCGTGTGGCAAGATGTGACTCCTGCATCAGACAGGGTCTACACAGAAATCTCACATGACCTGATATTAAAACCACGAGGGAAAGCGGCTAAGGAGGTGGCTTGGTGGGTAAAGCGCTCGTCACCCAAGCATGAAGACCTGACTTCAGAAGCCAGCACGTCTGTAATCTCAGCACTCTACAGCAGCACGGCAGGTGGAGATGAGAGAATTTGCAGAAGCTTGCAGGCCGGTAGCCCACGTGCAGCAGTGAACCGCAAGAGAAACTGTCTCAAACTAGGTGGAAGGGAAGGCCCTGCACTTGAGGTCATCCTGTGAGCACACACACAGCATGACATGCAAGTCCCCTCACTTGGACGTGAGCACACACACGGGTTGAAAGCACACCAGTGAGTGGGCACCCCACAATATTAACACACCATCCCCTACTATTTGCCTTCAGGAATGTCATTCCTATGATCAAGGTAAAGATGTTTAGTTCTGTCTTGTTTTCTTGGCTTATGTTGTGAAAGTCACTGTTCTTTCATAGCCATGACAGAGACTTAGCGGTTACGTCAAACAGGATGGACAAGGCGAAGGTTGGGGGAGGGGCTATGATGTCTGAGTGTCTAGCTGTCTATGTATCTCCAAAGCTGGGGCGCTACCTCACCTTCCTGCCTTTTATGTGTCTCCCCAGAAAACCCATACTCTCCTCTGGCAACAAATTTTAATTAAAGAGGGAAAATGCTATTAATGATCAGTTAACAAGTTCCAATCTCTATGCAGATGAGGGAGTTAATGAGTTTTCTAAAGGCCTCAGTGGTTATTTCTTGAAATTTAGAGAAGGTGTGATGATAAGAGCACACCTCTTCCCCTCACCCTCATCACTCTTTCTTGTCTGGGGGAGACCCTGGCAGAAGAACAGCCACACTCTGGTCCTCACTCTATCTAAACAAAAGCACTGATCCTGGCCAATAGGGAAGGGGCTTGGCCTGAGGCTCAGCTGTAGGCTTGGTCTCTGAGCAGGGATCCTGCTCATCGCATCGCTCCTGTCTTCCTCTTTCCCGGTCCCTCCCCCTTGCACAGCTGGCAGAGCCTCAACCTGCTCACCTAACATTTAGCAGAGCAAGGGTCACAGAGTAGCCCAGTGGGAGAAGCTTGCCTAACATGCGCAAGGCTTTGGAGTCCATGTCCAGCTTCTAAAACTAGAGACAGAGATAAAGGAAGAAAAAGAGGGAAGAGAAGATGAAGGAGAGAGGGGGCAGCGAGAGAGATGGAGAAGATGGGATTTTGAGAGGACTCACAGTCCTGATAAAACTTTGAAGATACGAATATGGAAATTTACCTAGGTTGATCCCTGTGTATCCATGAATCAGAGCAGGCACTGCACCATAGATATCTGTGCAAACACTATTTTTCGAGCAAAAACAAAGACTAAAAATAAAATGATAAGTCCATGGAGCACAAAGAAAACGTTTCCAAGGAGGAGGTGGGTCTCTGCACTGTGAGAGTGGCAGAACTTCTCAGTGGACCACCATGGCATATTCTGGTTATTCCTTAATTTTATGGGGAGACAGTGGACCATTTCACACAGTTCCATGGTATGCCCCAGCACAGTGCCTGGTACACCTTGGGAATGAGAGGAACCCTACCAAGGGGCAAATTAAAAGTGAGCTGTGTAAACACAACTTAAAGATAAACCTCCTCCTGAGAAATCCTCAGACTCCTTTCCAGAACTATTGTCTGCCTTCTTTCCTGCCTGCCTTCCTTCCTTCCTTCCTTCCTGCCTGCCTTCCTTGCTGCCTGCCTTCCTTCCTTCCTTCCTTCCTGCCTGCCTTCCTTCCTTCCTGCCTGCCTTCCTTTCTTCCTTCCTGCCTTCCTTCCTTCCTTCCTGCCTTCCTTCCTTCCTGCCTGCCTGCCTGCCTTCCTTCCTTCCTTCCTGCCTTCCTTCCTTCCTGCCTGCCTGCCTGCCTGCCTTCCTGCCTGCCTGCCTTCCTTCCTTCCTTCCTGCCTGCCTGCCTTCCTTCCTGCCTGCCTTCCTTCCTTCCTTCCTTCCTTCCTTCCTGCCTGCCTGCCTGCCTGCCTTCTCTTCCTGCCTGCCTGCCTTCGCTCCTGCCTGCCTGCCTGCCTTCCTTCCTGCCTGCCTGCCTGCCTTCCTGCCTGCCTTCCTTCCTTCCTTCCTGCCTGCCTTCCTTCCTTCCTGCCTGCCTGCCTGCCTTCCTTCCTTCCTGCCTGCCTGCCTTCCTTCCTTCCTGCCTGCCTTCCTTCCTTCCTGCCTGCCTTCCTTCCTTCCTGCCTTCCTTCCTTCCTTCCTGCCTGCTGCCTTCCTTCCTTCCTGCCTGCCTGCCTTCCTTCCTGCCTGCCTGCCTTCCTTCTTCCTGCTTGCTGCCTTTCCTTCCTTCCTGCCTGCTGCCTTCCTTCCTGCCTGCCTGCCTGCCTTCCTGCCGGCCTGCCTGCCTTCCTTCCTGCCTGCCTTCCTCCTTCCTTCCCCTTCCTTCCTCCTGCTGCCTTCCTTCCTTCCTTCCTGCCTGCCTGCCTTCCTTCCTTCCTGCCTGCCTGCCTTCCTTCCTTCCTGCCTGCCTGCCTGCCTGCCTTCCTGCCTGCCTGCCTGCCTTCCTTCCTTCCTGCCTGCCTTCCTTCCTGCCTGCCTTCCTGCCTGCCTTCCTTCCTTCCTTCCTTCCTGCCTGCCTTCCTTCCTTCCTGCCTGCCTTCCTGCCTTCCTTCCTGCCTGCCTACCTGCCTGCCTGCCTTCCTTCCTTCCTTCCTTCCTTCCTGCCTGCCTGCCTTCCTGCCTGCCTGCCTGCCTGCCTTCCTTCCTTCCTGCCTGCCTGCCTGCCTTCCTTCCTTCCTGCCTTCCTTCCTTCCTGCCTGCCTGCTGCCTTCCTTCCTTCCTGCCTGCCTGCCTGCCTTCCTTCCTTCCTGCCTGCCTTCCTTCCTTCCTTCCTGCCTGCCTGCCTGCCTGCCTTCCTTCCTTCCTGCCTGCCTTCCTTCCTTCCTTCCTTCCTTCCTTCCTGCCTGCCTGCCTGCCTGCCTTCCTTCCTTCCTGCCTGCCTGCCTGCCTGCCTTCCTTCCTGCCTGCCTGCCTTCCTTCCTTCCTTCCTGCCTGCCTGCCTGCCTTCTTTCCTTCCTGCCTGCCTGCCTTCCTTCCTTCCTGCCTTCCTTCCTTCCTGCCTGCCTTCCCTCCTTCCTGCCTGCCTTTCTTCCTGCCT
Organism: Acomys russatus; assembly: GCF_903995435.1. Taxonomy (NCBI): domain Eukaryota; kingdom Metazoa; phylum Chordata; class Mammalia; order Rodentia; family Muridae; genus Acomys; species Acomys russatus. The sequence goes on along the minus strand of NC_067144.1, from coordinate 74,882,657 downwards.
GCCTGCCTGCCTTCCTTCCTGCCTGCCTGCCTTCCTTCCTTCCTTCCTTCCTTCCTTCCTGCCTGCCTTCCTTTCTGCCTTCCTTCCTTCCTGCCTGCCTTCCTTCCTTCCTTCCTGCCTTCCTTCCTTCCTGCCTTCCTGCCTTCCTTCCTTCCTGCCTGCCTGCCTGCCTGCCTTTCCTCAGAAGGAAAACTGAACTGATGCTGTCTGCTTGAGTCACTCAGCCACAGCAAGGCCAAAGCAGAGTGAGATCAAAGGCTGTAGACTCCTCAGGTTAAACATGGCTCCAAAACAGCTATGTCAGATAGGTGGCATGGTTTGATGTCACAGGCCGCAGGAACACAACAAAACCTGGGGCAAGAATTTCAGGAAAAATAATAGGGTTTCTTCTTCCATTTGAAGGACTCTGCTGTAAGGTTCCTCCTGCCACAGAGGCACTAGCTACCAGCACATTCTACGGCCACAGGACCAAACACCAGCTGGGACTTACTTGAAGCTTACAGTGCAGGGCCCACAGGCTGATATCTCAGGACAAAGCCTGGACATAGGTGCACCACGGTGTAGATTTTTTTTTTTTACTGCAGAAGTTTGTAGATCATCAGATATATATAAGTCTAAGCCGACAACCACCATGAGCCCTCGATTGTTAACGTGGTCCCTCATCTGCTTGTTGGTCCTCTCTTCCCTCCCTTTTGTTGGCTACATCACTTGGAATTTAGTTGAAATCATTATAAATAACACTCTATCCCAGAATGTTTCTTCTGAGAAAACTGATATTTTTTTAATATTTTGATTTTATTTAACATGGGCAACAAACAATCTTGCTAAGTATGTAAACCTGAATTCCAGTGCCACAGTTACCCACGATGGCACCAAGTCCTCATACACTTGATCCTTGCAGGTCTTTAATCTTTTACTTAGAATAATCTTTTGGCTACATCTTTGTTGTTTTGTGGTTATTTGCTTTGTTTGTTATAACAGGTTTTTTTTTTAAGAGTTCTGCAAGGTTGTTTTATAGAATGCTCTGCACTGTGGGGTCCCTGCTAAACTTAGGACAAGGACCATGTGTCCTTGATTTGAGCCTGGGATGAAGTACAGAGTCCTAAATATTTGATGCTTAGCCCATCTATGTGTATCAGAGCAGAAAGCTCATGACGAGAGAATCTCCAGTGGTCGTCACATGGACCAATGGCTGCACTGTCACCAGGCCTTTCCACTGATACAGGAAGATGCTTATTATAACGGGTCGGGGAGGCACGCTCTCAGGCCATGTGACTATTCTGTGGCTCAGTAATGTTACACCCCTTAAGTTTCTCCTGCCTTGGTTATGGTAGTCCCTGTAACAACTGTCTACTTCTATCACTACCTATCGGATCCATCTTTTCCTGCCCTGTCTCCTGTTATTGTGAACATTTTGGAGGGAGGACTGTCTGTCTCTAGCTAAGGTCGTGAAGGAACACCCAGGGAGCAAGCAGCATTTGGAGACAGTAAATGAGCCCCTAGAGCTGAATTTGATATTTTATATTAGGAAATACACCCTAAATATCTACGTGGAAGGCCAAGGCTGGGCCGGCCTAGGCATGGGTCTCTTCTGACACCTGAAATTTCTTTGGATTCATGAGAGGTGCTGCAGGGAGCCAGTGGGGTTAGAATCGCATCTGTGAGCCAACAGGTTGTCTGTTTCTGGATGGCTCTGGGTTTTGCCCTCAGGGGAGAAACAATTAGGCTGCCTAACCTGCCCTCTTGACGCTGTACTAGACACCTAGGCTAAGAAGTCTCACATCTCTCAGACACACGAGCAAATTCCAGGGCCTCAACAACGCTTGGAAGTTGGAGAAGGATAAATGTTTTATAATAAAGCAAGCAGGAGTGTGATTAGAATTCAAATTACCAACAGAATAAATTCCACTAAACATTTGTATGTTTGGCCTGCCATTCCCTGCACCAGTAAGCACGCAGCAAGCACTCCAGAAACACACATCATCTGTTGCAAAGATAACCTTGAGAAGGGACCTTAGAGAAAGGCGACCCAGAATCTAACAAAGGGGCAGGGAGTGGGGGAGTTGGGGGGCAGGGGTGGGAGGCAGGGGGGGGGGGTGGGGATGGGGTGGCTGGCCATGAAGTCCAATATCGGGAGAGCAACAAAGCCCGTGGGCACTCTGTACTGGATAAAGGGGCCAGAGGATGGTGGCTGGATACTGACTTTCTCATAATCTTGGTTTAAATATGAGCTGTTCCCAAAGGCTCACGAGCTGACAGTTTGGTCCCTACAGCTACAGGGTTCAAAGGTGGCATTTTAGAGTAATGAATGGGCCATCACAGCCCTCACCTCATCAATGGAGGCAGCTAGGGTTGTACTGTGTAGGATCTGGGAAGACGATGAAAATTTAGTTAGTGGGACCTAAATCAGAGGAGTAAGCCTTGAGTCGTCTAATTCATCATTGGCCTCTCCCTCCTCCCTCCTCTTCTCTCCCTCCTCCCTGTCTCTTCTCCTCTCCCTCCCCCTTTTCTCTCCCTCCTCCGTCTCTCCTCCCTCTCCCTCCCTCTTTTCTCTTCCTCCTCCCTCTCCCTCCTCCCTGTCTTTCCTCCTCCCTCCTCTTTCCTCCCTCTCCCTCCTCCTTCTCCCTCCCCCTTTTCTCTCCCTCCCTGTCCCTTCCTCCCCCGCCTCCTTCTCATCTCAGGTTGCTTCTTTATATAATCCAGCACCACCTGACTTGCTGGTGGCACTGTCCACAGTGAGCTCTCCCACCTCAGTCACTTATCGTCAAGAAAATAGCTACAGGCGATCTGGTGGAAGTGTTTTGTTTTTTTGGGGTTGTTTTGGTTTGGTTTGGTTTTTGGTTTTTTTGTTTGTTTGTTTGTTTTTGAGGGTGTTTTTTTCTCCCCCAGATAACTCTAGCTTGTGTCAAGTTGACAAAACAAACAAAAACTAACCATTACAATTGACCCCTTGTCAACTTGAAACACAAATACATTGCTATTAAACCATAACTTTTTTTTTTTTTTTTTTTTTTTTGCTTATCCCCAAGATCTCACATTAATGTCACAATATAAAACAGTAAATTTGAAAATCCCACACTTTAAGAAATTCAAGCCGGGCATGGTGTGCGCGCCTTTAGTCCCAGCACTCGGGAGGCAGAGGCAGGTGGATCGCTGTGAGTTCAAGGTCAGCCTGGTCTACAAAGCAACTCCAGGACAGCCAAGGCTAACACAGAAAGACCCTGTCTCGAAAAACCAAAAAAGAAAAAAAAAATCAAACAATTTAAAATTTTAGTCTCTTTAAAATATCCGATATCTCTTTGAAAGTCCAAAGTTTCTCAACAGTAAAATTAAAAATAAGTTACATACGTCTTATTTCAGCAGGGAATAATCAGTACATGCCGTTTCAATCAGACAAAAACAAAATCAAAACTCAATGTTTCAAATAGCTTAGTATTTAATATCTGGTACTTACTCAACATCCTGAGTGTGAAGGCTTCTGACAATCCCACACCTCTGGTTCTGCCATTCACAGCGAACACTTCGTCACACATGAGGGTGACTCCACCCCACAGCTGCTCCTGCCTCGGTGGTCCTCCCATTGTCCAGGCACCTCCAATTTCTGGGGTCACTGCTGCAACTGAGACTGGCCTCTCCTGGCCTGTCCTCAGGTGTCAAAACACGGGCCAGGAACGGATTCGTGTGACGAGAACTCTGAGTACCTGTGACAGCGTTCCAAGAAAACAGGAGTCTTGTAACCTCAGTTTCTTCCAAATGTTCTTGGAAGGTGTTGCGTGCTGCTCCCAGGTGTAGCAGATAGGAGTGAGGTTACTTCAAATTACTCATTATTGCTTGCTGTAGCTTTCTAATTAAACGTTTGCGCTATCCTCTAGACACCATGTGTGGTTTCTCATTGTGATTGTATATAGCTTAAACTCCTAAGACTTTTGCTCATGGCCTTCTTAACTCTCGGAGTATAATCTACGGCTCTAAATAAAGTTGGCTATCGCATGAGACTTCAGTCATCCTCCTTTGTCAGCTCCATTCTGATAAATGGAGGCAGCGACACTCAGGGAGACGCTAGCTAGCCCTATGACACAGTGCCAAGCCTCAGCTGCCCTTCATGACCCCTTCATGCCTTCAAAACAAGTACCACCTGGGAGACTCCTACACATGAACAAGTCCTGCTGGCAGCTCTAGACACAGCCATGGTCTCCCCACGGAGACCGTGGCTTCCGTGTGCTGACCCTGCAGAAGATTCCACCACAGTGCTGCTGGTCTCTTCTTAATCACCACTAATTGCTCAGCTCTGGCTGACCAGCATTGATTGTCCCAGTAAAGCAAAGGTTTCACTTCAGTGGTGTTGGTCTCTTCTTAATCCCAGCTGATTCTCCAATGCCAGCTGACAAGGAGCAGCAGTCTTAATTTGAAATATAAAACGAATGGCCCTGATAGAGTCTTCCAGAAACTCTAAAGCGCTCTCCTAAACTTCACAAGCCAGGCCCCCACTGTCGGCAGTGCTGTCAGCATTGCCCTCTAAGCTCTAACAGAACAGCCCCTTGAGCTCTGAGCAGTGGTGGATTTCCCAGCCCAGAGTTCCTAATGCTCCCAACAACATGGTCAGGTGTGTCACAGCAATAGTGCACTTGCTGGTGCCAATTTTATTCTAGTTTTTTCTCTGTTTATGTCATAAGACACTGACTAAAGGCAACTTGGGGAGAAAAGGGTTTGTTTCAGCTTACAACCCTCAGTCCATTGCTGAGTGAAGTCAGGTCAAGAACTGAAGACAGGACCCCAAAAGCAGGAACGAAGACAGAGGTCATGGAGGAGCACTGCTTACAGCTCGCTTGCTCAACCTACTTTCTTATACCACTCTGGACACCTGTCTAGGCCAGTCATTAATCAAGAAAAAGCCTCCACAAACTTGCATACAGGCATTTCCTCTCTCACCTGAAGTTCCCTCTTCCCCACAACTCTAGCCCGTGTCAAGTTTACCAAAATACTAAACAGCACAACTGACTAATACAAATCAACATTCCAGCCACATGAAGAGAGAATTCCAATGAGTCGCTAACCATTTCGCTTCCCATAGTATCCTTATGAACAGTTAGGCACATGAGCAGGTTCAGTTACCATAGCTACACGAATCCAGAGTGCAGAGAGGACTGCGTTAGCAAAAAAAGGACAGATGGTAGGTAGGTAGGTAGATGGATGGATAGATGATAGATAGATAGATAGATAGATAGATAGATAGATAGATAGATAGACAGACAGACAGACAGGCAGACTGACTGACTGACAGGCAGGCAAGCTTGTAGGCAGACAGCTTCTTTTTAAGGCTTAATTTTAGTGTCCTTATTTTAGAATTCAAATTCTCTGTGAGAAAGAATGCTCAACAACAGCCATGTATTAGCCTAAGAACTCAGAGTCTTACCAAGACTTGGACCATCATGTCATGAAGCAGGAGAAAGAAATTAAACGTTTGGAAAGAACATAATAAAGTTACTGTTTGTGGTATTTATAAGAATCAAAGCTCCAAGGAGTCAGACTGAGCTGAGTCATTTATAAACCTGGACACAAGAGGGGGAAAACATAAATTGTGTAAACAAATATTTTTATAAAATATAAACTGTGATCATGTTTATAATTGCAAAAAATAGATTCCTTTGGATCTATCATCAGTTTTAATTCTACAGATTGCTTAAATACTGTGTTTATTGACTCTTTGGGACCAATGCCTCAGTAGCAAAAACTGTAATGATGTCTGAAACTGTACCCCAGGACCCCGTATACTCTGTGTTGTGTCGCCATGCTCTGAGGAGGAAAAGAACCAATGCGATGAATCTATGTCATAAAAGGGAATTTATTAGGTGGATTCACACAGTGGAAGCTCAGTGTCTGCCTACACACTGGTAGCTGCTTAGACCATGGGGCTGGGTGCTCAGCGGTTCCAATGGTGCCTGAAGGCCTGGAGCATTCCTCTGGAGTTGCTGGTCTTACACCCATATTGTAAGGCCAAAGAGACTACAGTCTGATACCAGTGGAGGGTGGAGGTGGAAAGGAAGGAGGGGAAAGGCTGAGCTGTGCTGTTTCCTCATGAGTTGCTGCTCTCTACCTGGTGCTCCCATCAGGCTGCCTGTCTTCAGGTCATAGGGACCCTGCAGTCTATGTATGGGGTCAGCCTTGCTGTAACCCCAGCCTCCTCCAGCTCTCTGCACAGTGCAGGGTGCCCCGAGGGTACATTTCCATCCCCCTGTCAAGGGATACGGGATCTTGCATGCTGTCCCCAGTGGTGGTTTTTTTGGCAGAGGGGTTGGTCAGGGGAGTAGGGGGGTTGGGGGGCGGTTTTGGGGGGCAAGGAGAGTCCAGTCAACAGCCTTGGAAAGAGAATAAATCTAGTCTAGGCGGCCCTCACCCAGAACTGGTGTGAACCACCCAGTAACTAAGTCCCTGGAAGCCTTGTGTCTGCCAGACAACTGACTAGCCCTGAGGCTGTTGACTCAGAGACACCTTAAGGAAAGGTTAGAGGCTGTCGGTGGTGGGGAGCGGTCTAGAGCAAGCACTGACCCACAGCCACACATGTGCCCGTGTGCGCGCGCGTGCGCGCACACACACACACACAAACACACACAGCCTCCAACACCACAGGGGCAGAGTCTCAGCTTGTAGCCCAGGCTCTATGCTTTGAAGACTTAGCCACACAAGGTTTATGACCCTGGCCTCAGGAGCAGGGGGCACGTGTGTATGTGGGTGTATGAGTTGTGTGTTGCATTTTGTAACATGTAATGGGTATGCTACATCTGTGTTGACATATGGTGTGGGTGTGTGTGTGTGTGTTAGTACAGCAAAAGTCTATGAGTATGTGCCCTACAGTGAGTACCCTGTCCTCTGTGCTTGGTGCCCCAGCCACTTCAATAGGCATGCGTCCCCACTCTCCTCCTTCTCTGAACCTGATGACACTGGTGTCTGAGTTGTATGGAACCCATCGGATTCTCAGACCCTGTGGCAGCAGGGACAAGACCCTCTCCACCTCACCCTCAGCAGACATAACACCCTGCTTTCAGACAAGCCAGAAGGGAGCCCGTAAAAGTCACCAAGCCCTTCCTTTATAGGACATGCCGGACCGGTGACCCCTGCTACTCCTCCTAGCTGGGCTGCTGCTGTCTCTAGGATCTGGTGAGTTCTATGAAGTCACCTCCACATGAGGCATTCTGGAAGCAACAGGCACACCTCATGGATGTGAGTCACCTAGGGCCACTGCAGACCCTGACCTGACCCATCCTGAACCTCCTCCCACCCAGCTCAATTGATTCTGGAGCAGCAGGGGGAAGAGGTAGATCCTACTCACCCAACCTCTCTCCCCAGCCCCATCCCAGTCCTGCACCAAGGACAAGGTGAGCACCTGTCGGTACTGTATCCAGCCAGGGCCCAGCTGCTGGTGTCGGAAGCTGGTAAGAACTGCATGGGTTGACTGGCAGTCTCCCTCTCTCTCTCTCTCTCTCTCTCTCTCTCTCTCTCTCTCTCTCTGTATATCTGTCTGTGTGTGTCTCTGTCTGACCTCTGTCTCTTTCTCTGTCTCTATCTGTGTCTTTCTGTCTGACTTTCTCTCCCTCCCTCCCTGTCCCTCTTTTTCTCTCTGTGATACTCCCCGCCCTTCCCCTGCTCCCGCTGTTACTGTCTGCCTTATCTGTCTCTTTCTCCTCTCTGTCTCTGTCTGTCTCTCCCTCCTTCCTTCTTCCCCTCCTCTGGTGAATATATACATTTCTATCATGGTCAGTAGTCTATGACTACCATTTGCCCAGGGATGCTGCCTTCCGTGTCTCGGGCCTGCCCGTGTCCCCTCTAAGCTGTTCTGGACGCTGTCACAATGACTTTTGCCATTTGTTGCCAGTACTTGAGGGTATAGAGAGGGAAAGGGAGAGAGAGGTGGGTGTGGGAGGTGTGTGGGTATGGGTGTATGTGGGTGTGGGTGGGTGGGTAAGGTGGGTGGGGTGGGGGTAGGTGAGGTGGGTGGGTGTGCAGGTGTGTGGATGTGGGTATAGGTGGGTGGGGTGTATGTGGGTGTGCATAGATGTATGTGGGTGCGTGGGTGTATAGGTATGTGGGTGTGGGTATGGGTGGGTGTGTGTGGGTGGGTGAGGTGGGTGGGGGTGAGGTGTATGTGGGTGGGTGTGGGAGTGGGTGTATGTGGGTGGGTGTGCGTGCATGTGCACACAAGTAGCAGAACAGAATGTCATTCTCCCACCATTTTTCCTTGAAACAGGACCTCAATGAACCTGAAACTGGGCTGGCGGCCAGACATGCCTGTGCTTGGGTTACAGGCACATGTGTCACTACTTTCTACGTAGTTGCCGGGATTTGAACTCAAGTACATGCTGCTGAAGGGAGTGGTTCAGGGGCAGAAAAGGGGCTGCAGTCCATGCCTCTGCATGGCGTGGGGCCCTTGGGAGAGGCGAATCCACAGAGGTTTCTATGTCAAATTTGAAGGGCGAGTGAGGAGGAGATAGGCCATGGTCTTCAGTCCTTCATGGTCAGTCAGTTTCCCTCTGACACAAAGCTGGCCCTCTCCCCAGAACCTCACAGACCAATGGGAGCCCAACTCACTTCGCTGTGGTACTCCAGGGCAACTGTTGTTAAGGGGTTGCACATCTGAGTACCTTGTAGACCCCAAGAGCCTTGCTGAACCCCAGGAGGACAAGGACAGGAACCAGAAGCAACTGTCGCCACAAAATGTGACACTTTTCTTGGGACCAGGTGGGCTTGAGCTTGGCTGGGGTGGACCAGGCACGTGGCATTCACAGGAGCTCAGCCAGCATCCCTGGATGTCCCTGCGGACAGGCACACAGTGCCTCCACTTCCACCTCTTTTTCTGATGCTGTAATAAAGCATATGTCAGAGGCAGCTCAAAGGAGAGAGGGTGTGGCTCACAGTTCAAGGATGCACAACACAACACACACACACACACACACACACACACACACACCCCTCATCATTGTGGGGAAGTCGAGGCAGCAGAGGCTGGAGGCAGCTGTTGATCACATCTATCGTCAGGAAGCAGAGGGTAATACACACAAGCCACTGCTCAGCTCCCTCGTCCAACTCAAAGAGCCCAGGATCCCAGCCAGGGAGTGGTGCCGCCCACAGTGGACAGATCTTCCCACCGCCATTAATACAATCAAGGCCGTCCCCCACCCCAGGATTTCCCAGAGGCCTATCTCCCAGGTGATGCTAGACTCTGTGAGATGGACAGTCAACTCTAGCCATTACAGGCTGTGTAACCAAGTTGGCCTGAAGGCTGCTGGGAACCTGACTGATGTCCAAGCCCCAGACACCTGAGCTCCCAAAACCCTCAGGAGGCTGAGGCAGGAGTTGACTTAAGGATACACACACGCCACACCACACACCACGCACATCATAACATGTATTTTTTCTAATTTAAAAGACTGAGTTTCTCTATAGCTCTGCCTCTTGCTGCCTCCAAGCAAGAACCCAACCTCCATTGTCTGTGTTGGCACCAGATGTCCAGTCTCTATTTTCCCTGAGTTGCATTTTTGTTCTGATTTGTGTTTTTTTAAAGGGATAACAAACCATTTAGAAAATACTGTTGCATTCACTCTCAGAAGGCCAAGATATTCTTGACAGAATAAGAGCTCTGATGAGTCCTGCAGCCAATAGATTTCAACCAAATTACTCAACAGGTTTGACCATGACCACAAGTGTTTTGGAACACAAGCCCCAGCGTTCCTATGAGGCCTGGCCCCAGAGAAACAAAGTAGCAGACTGAGCCTCAGGCAGGAGCAAAAGGCTGTGTGGGCTGACTCCACCAGCTGAGTAACTCACCCACCAGATCTGTGTCCCCCCGGAAGCCTCTTCAGCTGTCTGCTCAGGGTCCTTAGGTGGCAGGAAGAGGCAGGAAAGTTCTTGGTTTCCCACCTCCCCTTTTTAAGACAAGGTCCTACCATGTAGCCCAGACTGTCGTCAAACACACAGATTCTCCTGCCTCTGCCTCCCAAGTGCTGAGGGTAAAGGCATACGCCACCAGTCATTGCTATCAGTGCCTTTCTAAGGATGCTGCTGACCCAAGCAGCGATGAAACTGAGGGCCTGAGGATCTACAGAGAGAGCTGACCTGCCCAGGCCGGTGACACTACTCCCTTCCCTCACAGGTCAAACAGCAGCATTCACAGTGAATTTCCGGCAGACCCAGGACAACTCCATGGACCTATCCTTCCAGATGGCCCTCTCTGGCTACATGCGAGGCCGCCTCTCCAATGTCCAGGCGCTGGGCAGTGAACTGCTCCAAGCCCTCAATGAGATCACTAGATCAGGTCACGTCGGTAAGGTGCACCAGCCACTGCAGGCTCCTGCCTCAGCTTTCCCCCAAATCCTGGTCAACTCCTGCTCCCACACAGCAGAGGCGGAGATCTGAGGGCTCCGGTGCAGAGTCCTCGGCGCCTGTGGCGTGTGGGTGGAGGTGGGTCTGTATCCGCTCAGGGTCTCTGTGCAGTCCCGATGCCACGAGTCAGTCCTCTGCTTTTCTTCTCTTTCATTCATCTTTTCACATGCTCACACCTCAGAAGTGCTAATCTCTAAAAATCAATGAGCATCAAAGTGTGTCGATTAAGTAGCAACTGTAGCAAGAAGGTAGTTACCACAGTGAGCTGCAGGTCAGAGGGTCCGCGTTCCACAAGCACCAACAGGTTCACAGAGCATTAGGCTTGGGCGAGTGCCTGTGTGGTATGTGCACATAGCTCCACATGGCCCAGCTCCCCAGAACAGCACTCTCTCTTCCCTGCATGGTGATGGACTTACTCCCTCATACTTGGACACGTGTGTGCACATTCACACGCTTGTATGCTGTGAGTGACACCCGCAGGCATGCTCACACATGTATAAAATAACTGGTACACACACGTTCTTAGATAAATATATGGTGACACATATGAACTAGGCATATCCACACCTAGACATGCTTACATACATACATACAAGAGCACACATATGTATACTGAACCCACACAATTGTGGATGCACACAAGTGCACACAGGCGTGCCCACAACACACATGCATAAATACTCACATGCACCATCCCCGCTTGCTCCCTTGCTTTACCACAAGACCGGTTGTCTGCCAGGCTCGCCTCCCACCACCCTGGCCTTGCGCCCTCACCTGCTCCCCTCAGGCTTCGGATACATCGCCAACACCACCTACAAACACATCCTGAAGCTGACCGCCAGCTCCAGCCAGTTTCAGAGGGAGTAGGGACTGGTTTCTGGAAACCTGGAAACCCCACAGGGACAGCTGGATGCTATGGTGCAAGTCGCCCTGTGCCTGGCGAGCCTCCCAAGCCCTGCTGAGGTCTGCAGGCCTCCTCAAGTATGGGGCCTCTTGGGGTTACTGCAAGCTGCTCACACTAGCCAGGGTTCCCTCAAAGACTCAAGCCAATGGCCCCTTTGCTGGCTGTCAGGCTAAGAAGAAAAACCCTTACCAGACCCCTAGAGAGCCACTGGAGGCAGGCCAGGAGGGAGAGAAGGAAGGGAAGGGGACAAAGGGGCCTGGAAGTCACTCACAGAACTCACTGTTGATGCCACTGGCTCTCCCAAAGCCTGCCTGGATTCCACTGTAAGCTGGACCTCACCCCATGTCTTAAGTCAGGAGCCAATCTCACTACCAGCCAAGACAGCAATCCCTACCCAGTGTCCACTCCCGGCTCCTCTCTCAGACAAACACCAGCCTTCAGCTGGCTCAGGCTCTGTTTATAATGTCACTGTTGCATCAAGCTGAGTCTGTCCTGGCTCAGCTCTCAGCTTGTAGCCTCCCTGCGGCCCCAGATATAGTGTGCTCAGATCATGGGCACACATTTCTTTCCAGGGTGACCCAGGAAGATGCAATCCCCTGTGGTCCCTTCCCTGGACTTACCTGACATGATGGGCACCACAGTCTCCTTCTCCTTCTTTGGGGATGTTTTGGGGAGTCTAGTCCTGGGGCTGGAGGGATGGGCTGTAGAAGCTCAACTTGTTGGAAGTAGATATGTGTTTTATGTCCCCTCACCCCACACTGCAGGCATCTTTAACAGACGCATCTCAGACTCAGTCCTGAGTCAGTGACTGGACAGAGGCCCAGGAGGGGACACAGGCCCAACTCCACCCACACTCCAGATGCCCTGTGGACCATACATCTGGAGCCCTCAGGATTTCTGTTATCTGGCTGCTGTGAAACCCCAGAGGAGGAGGCGCGGTGGCCCCAGCCGGCAAGCCGCCACACATGGCTCCTGGGGGCCCAGCTGAGAAAGCACAGCAGGTAACCCCAAGCCATTTCTTCCTCAGGGCGCGGTGGGACATGGTTTCTGGTGCTAGCCACTGACGACGATCTCCACCCTACTAAAGACAAGACTCCGGCTGCCAGACTGAACACCAGTGATGGTCACTGTCACCTGGAAGACGGCGCATACAAGAGCTGGAGGGAACCTGTGAGCCCCCTTTCTTCCTGGCACTCTCTGAGGGTCAGCCCTGCGTGACACATAACAGACAAAACCGGAACTCTCACAAACTTGTGCCCTACACAACAGGGAGGGCAGGGTCACACAGCTCCACCTCTTCCGAGCCTTGGAAACCTCCAAGCAACCTAAGGAACAAGTGAGTGGAGATGACAGCCTCAGGGCAGAGCACAGTGGTAGGACACAGAGACACACTGAAGACAGTCTCCCCTGTTCTGCAAGTCAGCGGGAAGTTACAATGGAACACAGATGGGCTAGGAGCTGCCATTGAGAAGAACTCAGGGGGAGGGGGGACCCTGGATCCACACCAAGAGACACAGTCCCTAGGGGATGGAGTTCGCTGGGAGGAAGACCTCCCATGTGCAAGCTGCAGCAGGACTCATGGTCAGTTTGGAGACAGTGAAGGTCCCCTACCTGATGCCAGCCTAGCATGGCAGCTGTGGGTCCCTGCTGGGTCATAAGGCTGGATATGAGCTAGGAGGAGAGGCTGCCAGCAAGGATAAGAAGGACCCTGGGTCTGCACCAAGAGGCCATGCACAGCACAAAGCCTGGCGTTACCCAACGGTCTTTCAGTAGCATCCATTTCTGCTGAATTCTGTGTCTGCAACACCTTGTTCAGGGAAAATACAGGCACAGGACAGGGGCAGCCTGGACTTGAGCTGGCACCGCAGTCCTCGGAGCCCTGGGCACTTGCTTTGGCTGGGCAGCTTGACAGGATGTCCTTTCTCCCCAGGACTAGCCCTCAGTGCTCCAGCTGGTGAGCAAACCGGCTGAAAACAACACCCAGCCCATCTTCGTGGTGCCTTCCGGGGATGGTGAAAACCTATGAGGTAAGAGCGCCGGGTCTTGATCCACAGAGGCATTTCAGCTGCAGGGTGCATTCTTGCAGCCTCGCTGGGCCTCTAGCAGCCTCCATGGGCCCAGATTGAGAGCCTGAGGCCAGAGTGAGACACGTGTCCACTGGCCTGAGATGAGGAAGATGGTGACCACAATCTACTTGTAAAGTCTGGTGACCAGTTCTTCGGGGCCAGCAGGGGTTCCTACGTGAGAGCCTCAGGCCTAAGGTCTGCAGTGGGACCTCAGCTTCCGCCTCTGTGTGTTACAGTGATGACCGCCTGAGAGGGCCTGCTGTAGGGCCCCCTGAGCAAATTCATCCAGTTCATTCAGAAAGCAGCTCCCTCTCCTCCTCCAGGAACAAATTCTCCCCATCTGAGAGTGACAACAGGGTCCCCTGACATCGTCCAGATGTGTGTATATTCAGGTGGACTTCCCATGTGTCTGCCCCCTGAGGCTCTGCAGCCTTACACAACAGCCAGGTGCCAGCCTGGGTTGAGTGTGAGCCTGGATCCTACAATGGCTGGGAAGGTGACTTTTGTTGGATGTGCGTGGCTGAATGAGGGCTCAGGATTGGGTCACATCATGGGTCTTGGGCAAGCCTTGGTTGCCAGGACAACAGGCAAACTACAATTCTTGCTGCCAGGTTTCCAGACTCCAGAGAAGTGGGGGTGGGGAGGAATACTCTACAGAGACACCAAAAAAGAAGGGGGCCAGTGTTGGCTCCACATAGGTTGCCAGCCAGGGCATCCATACCAGGATGCCACAGCTCCTGTGCCCTCATCTGTAACTGGGCTAGGATAGTCCCCCTCCTCACAGGGCTGTGGAGGATCCTAACTCTTTGCTCTCTGTGGCAGGACTCATAATCCCACAGACAGCATGGGGACAAGGGAGGAAGCCACAGATAGGAGACTTGAGTCTCACCACTTCCTTTGCCTTGGGAGGTCCATAGGCCTTGCTACGTCTCTGTTCCTTGGAGGTTGGTCGGGGTCATTGGGAGCATTGTCACACACACAAGACCCTCCTTTGTCCATGCTTCTGGGCTTCAGCGAGAACAAACTCCCATAAAATGGACAGGGCGGAACCTAAATTTCTGGTGGGCTGGTCCGGTGGCCAAGGCAAGCGGCAGTGAGTTGCAGAGCTCAGAGAAGGCTGGTGGCTCTGGTAAGCCTTCTGTGCTTCACAGGGAGGACAGACCATTCTAGAGAGTCACAGGACAGTGCTGGGTAGAGGCGTGGCCTGACTATCAGTAGGATGTTCATGGAGAGGGGAGCAATTCCCTTCTTCATAAATTGTGACACAGTCCTTAAATGACACTGTGACAATAGTGGGGAGGGTGCTGGCCTGTCTGTTGTGCAGGGTTAGGCTGGGCCATCTCCAGCGACGCTCTGGGAAGCCGATCCGTCCTGCCAGAGCTGATTGTCACAGGGCTGTGTGTCACGGTCAACACTAAAATTAGGGTACTCAAACACAGTAATGCCCAGGGGTTACCTCTTCCTGTGGTTTTACCACACTCTAGAGTCATCTGTGCCCCACAGTGAGCCAGGTGCATGTTTCCATGTCAGTGACATCACCAGGTTGAAACTGAGATTGACTGACAGGATGGCACCACAGACTTGAGGGTACTGAGAGCCAGGTATTGGCACTCCCAGCATGCTGCTGGTGCTCGTTCTGTGATTCGGTGAGGTGGGGGCTCAGGTGGGCATCACCGTGGGACCCTCTGGGTGTCACAGGCCCTCATGAGCATGGAGCAGGTGCCAGCTCAATCTTCTATCCCAACAGAAACTCACCACATTAATTCCCACGTTGGCCACCAGGGAACTGTCAGGCGGCTCCAGTGGCACAGCTCATTAACAACACCTACAGTGTGAGCCCCCTGGAGCAGCTGTGTGAGGTGGTCCGAACATCACAGTTAGCAGAGCCTGAGTTATGAGGCCCTGCGCTAGCTTCCTGCAGCCCCTGCAGGCGCCTAGCGGTCTTCTGGACAGACACATAGTACAGGGAATTTCCTCTTGCTGGTGAGTGATGGGATGGTGTGTGCCACCCCAGACCTCACCTGGCTCACCCTGAAACGCACGTTCCAAGCCCTGCTCGAATGGGGCTCTTCCCTGGCAGCCACCATAGAGATGTAGGAGGGCAGATGGCAGGGAAGAGCACATACTGCCTCATAGGCTGGGGAGACCCCAAAAATCACCTCAGTAAAACCTGTGTATACAGCCTTGGAGAGGCGGGCCTGTCCTGGCTCACTTTCCTTTGCTCTGCTAAAGTAACTTGGGGAGAAAGGGACTATTCAGTTTAAACCTTGTTATTAACCAAAGACACCAAGGCAGGAACTCAAACAGGAACCTGGAGGCAGGAACAGAAGCCTAGGCCTTGGAAGAACGCTGCTTACTGACTTGCTCCGTATGGCTTGCTCAGATAACTTTTCTCATACATCCCAGGCCCACCTGCCTAGGTATGGCACCACCCACAGTGGACTGGGCCCTGCTGCATCAATTAGCAATTAAGAAAATGCGCTCACAGACACACCCAATCTGATGAAGAGAATTCCTCACTTGAGGTCACCTCTTCTGAGGTGGCTCTGATTTGTGTTAAGTTGAGGGAAAAAAAAAACCAACTGGCACAGAACCTCTTGCCTGCCAGCCCCAACCCTGCCCCAAGCCAGTCCTGAAGCCTCTCATTCCTCATCTTCCTCCGTGGTGTGTGATCTGTCCAATTGCATCCGGGTTCCCTCCCTCAGGGCTCCAGGGTTCTGGCAGACATCAGCATGCCCCAAACACTGCTCGTTGCTCAGACTCCATTTTCTCCTGCAGATACAGCAATCTACAAGTGACAGGCACCCCCAAATTCAAACCTAGGCTTCTATGGCCAAACATCCTGGGGGTGGTGGCACAAGTGTAGGGGGGGGCCTCTGTGACTCTGCTGTCACTGACTAAGGAGATGTGTCTCTTCCTTCTCTAGCCTTGTGAGCTCCAGGCCCTCCAAGAAGGCTCCTGTGTAAGGCCACTGCCCAGCCATGTCTAGCTCGGCCTTTACAGGGATGACTTGGGTGACATCATCACTGCCTACTCTCCAGATGCCATCTGTACCGCCCTCCTTCCTTCTGTGTCTCACACCACTTCAACAGTCCCCTCCCCTGCTAACCCTGGAATTCAACATTGACCGGACAGTCCTCACAGAGCTCACAGCTATGTCTGTGCTGGTCACCTGCCAGCAGCCCGCCACAGAGCAAGCCCTGATGGCATCAGCCTTCTGTCCCATCCCGAAAAACTCACCGAGCTCCCAGTAGGTGTTTTTGTCATCAACACAAGCAGGGGGGGCGCGGGAAGTGCAATGGTGCCACGGTACTGTGGGGGGGGGGGGCGGCAGGGACAGCTGGGCCTGTCACTTCTGAGTGTGGCTGCTCTGTCCACAGAAACACTCCTCCAGAGTCTCCGTGGACCACACCACCAATCCCCAACACCCCGAAAGTCACCGACAATTCCTTCTGCAGTAACAGAGCATCAAGTACATACGGGCAAATCCAGAGGGATCTGTGACGATGTGCAGACGGATGACCCTGTGAGCCTGGGGTGCCCATCCCAACATCACGTTTCCCAATGTGAGTGCCAGTGCCAGGACCAGAGCTGGGGACCCTTCAGGCATCCATCTCAGTAACTCGGTCCCAGGGACGTGTAGGAAGAAACAGAGCAAAAGCAATTGGAGGCCAGCAGCCAGCGCCTTCTCCCTTAGCAGAGACAGGGTCCTGTCACTGTGGCAATGTTAAGGGGCACCAAATGCACAGACCCCAGCAAACCCCACCCAGACCCAGCCTGGAATAGCCCAGATCCACCAACCAGCCATGAGACACCAGCACCCCCTAGAGGCAAGTGCTAGGCATGCAGCGAGACACAAACAGGATTGGGTTGGGTCAGGTTTTCTTACTTTTGTTTTCATTTTATCTTCTGACGTGAACGTCAAGGCTCAAGCCACACAGCTGAACAGGAATATGAACTGAGTTATCTCCCTGACACGATAGATATAAATTTGTCACCCCTGATTTCCGTTTTCCTTTGTGCTTGTGAACCAACACTACACGCCAAAGGCCTTGCTCCTCTGCCAGTTCTTGCAAGCCGTCCCCTGGTGCTGGATGGTCCACATGGGAATTTGACCAGTTCTATTCTAATTTTCTGGTGTGATGTGTGTTATTTGTTTTTACTGAAATTTCTCCTCTTTTTCTTTTTTTTTAAGTACCGTGTGGTTTAAATTTATTTTAGATGTGGCTTGACTTGGCAAACCAGGGCACTCTGCAGCCAGTGCCGCCCTCCTGGGGCCACATGTAGGTGCTGTTACTGCCTGGGGTGCTTGACTTTATTCTGAGTTGAATAAAAGGCATCAACACCTCAGCCCCACCCCGTGACGGTCTGGTATCTTAGCGCACTGGACTTCCGGGCACGGCACAAGGGAAACTGTTGTACCTCACGGATTCACTCTAAAAATCCCCTACTCTGTATATAATGAAAACACTGCCTCCCTAGTCTGACCCACAGCATGGCTTGGAGTGAGGGCTGCGGGTTATGCAGGGCTCGGGCCATCCCCCAGCCTGCTCCATAGTCCATCCCAAGATCCAGCTCCAATCCTCCTTCCTCTTCTGCAGAGAGAACTCCTGCCAGCCCTCCCCTGACATCAGTCTTACCCCTGAGGGGGAAAAGAGCACAGCCGTGACCCTGGCCACCACGGCCCCCATCTGAGGCCCACCAATCTCCTCTAGGTCAGCCAACGTCATGGCTTCAGAGTGCTTGCAGGAGCAGCTCTTCTCCATCCGGGCACCGGGCTTCACTGACACAGTGACTGTGCAGGTCCTGCTCCAGTGTGTGTGCCACTGCCAGGACCAGAGTCAGGAGCACAGCCTCTGTGGAGGTAAGGGTGCCGTGGAGTGTGGCATCTGCCCGTGAGGCAGGCACAGGCAGCCCTTGGCAGGCCAACCCACTAGAAAGGTGTCTTTATGTGAGGTGGACCCAGGAAGCCCAGGCTAACCAGCCTTTCCCAGTCATAGGACATGTGTGTGGGGGTGAGTGGGAATGGACAGGCTGTGGCACACCAGCCCGTAGGGAAGGTGTTCATGAACAACCCACAGAACATCATCCTTCTAGATAGTTCCTAGGCTGCATGATGAGAGAGGAACTAGTGGGGATCCTGGGGTTCACACCCCCAAAGCCCTTGCTGTCTGTCACTCCCCAACCAGGTGTTCCTCAGCAATGCTAACGTCGCTCTCCACTCTCTGGCTGTGAAGGGACCAAGGTCGAGAACTGGCTGACAGGAAACTCCTCTCACCGGAAGACAGAGGTCCAGTAGCAGGCAAGGGCCAAGGACAGGACAGGTCAGAGCTGAGGTCTGGTCCATCAGCCACCTGAGACCCAGGGACATTCAGAAGCCGCACGTAGTGTAGCATTCACCCCACATGGTCTGTCTGCATGATTAACTGCATAGTGCCACAGCAAACCCTCAGAGAGACTGTTCACGGGCTGAGGTCAAGCTTTATGCTTGGCCACTCCAGCCTCAGGGGGGATCTCAGGGCCTACTACACATTCCATTCTGGGTGTAAGCTCAGGAGACCATTGAGAAAAGGGCAGGTGTGGTGAGCCATGCTTGCTGTTGGATGTGTACTGAGCCTAAAGGAGCTGAAAGTGTGCCCATCCAAGGGGAGAGCCTTAGCACTGCCCCAGGTGCAGCCCTGGCTATGCCAAGGGGGGAAAAAACTGTGAGTGCCAGAGCAGCCAGGAACTGGAGAGAAGCTGCCGGAAGGACAACAGCTCCATCCTGTGCTCTGGACTAGGAGACTGCAACTGTGGGCGGTATTTGTGCCATGCCAGTGACATGCCCCAACAAGGTGATCTTTGGGCGCCACTGCGAGTGTGACAATATCAACTGTGAGAGATACGATGGCCAAGTCTTCGGTGGCCCAGCGAGGACTTTCTTGTCAGTTTGCACTGGGAGACACTGAGTGGGACACACACAGGGACAGGCAGGTGGACAGGTGATTGCTAGATTCACTGAGCCACAGCAAAGCAGCAAGCCTAGGCAGGCCTTCCATGTCTGCAAGGATCAGGCACTGTTCTAGTAGGGCAACGGGGCTAACAGTCCTGACCCCTAGAGCTATTCACACATGATGGAGGCCCAGTCTGGCTGAGAAGTGGCTGTGTTGCTGGAGGGGTGGGGGGCCTCCCCGGTCGCCATGTCTTTGCCCTGGTGTTGTGGGGACGTGTGAGGAGGAATAGGTAGAAGCAGACAGCAGAAGGCATTGTAATATAGTCCTCCCTGCAAGGCAGTCTCAGGCAAGGGCCCAGGTGGTGATCTCTGGTCCCTACCTGCCTTCAGGAAGGTAGCCATGGTGACTTCAACTGTTCTCCAGAGAGGGGCTCCTGCTCCTGCAGCCAATGCAGTTGCCAGGGCGGCTTTAGTGGCTCAGCCTGCCTGTGCCGGAAGTCCTCCGAGGGCTGCGTGAACGACAGGCTTGTGGAGTGGGGTGGTGGCCATGTTCGATGTCACTGCCACAGATGTGTGTGTGACCCAGGCCACCAGCTGCCACTGTGTGAGGAGTGCCCCGGGTGTTTCCGTCTCAACCCCTGCCATCAGTATATGTGAGTGTCTCTTCCACACACCCTCAGGGACACAACCACACCACACTTCTCTGCAAGATGAGGCCTCATTTGAGGGGAGCCTCTACTTCCCTAGGAATCTTGGATCCGGTTTCCACTGGCTCTGCCCTTCGTCTTCTCCCAGGATTAGTCTGTTTCCGCCCTCACTTACGCTGCTGTGCTGACCACCAAGGTGCCCTAGATCTCTCAGTACAGGACCAACTTGTAGGTGGACAGACTCACATATTTCACACTGTGAACTTTGACAAGCCCGTGTACCCTGAACCACCTGCTCAGCCTTGCACACCTGTATACCTTAATCGCCAGGGCACCCTAACACGGCAGTCTACACTCACACACAATGTACCTTGACACATCTGTTAAACTTTTCATAACAGTACAAACTGACCCACTATTGTACCCCAACACACCAATAATATGCACCTTGGCAAACTCACACAGCCTTACATATCTGTACACCCTGATTCACCAGGACACCCTAACACACAAGTATACACTCACACAACATGCACCCTAACACACCCATGCAGCCTGACATCTGTGAAGTCTCCCATCTTCACAGGATGCATCACACCTGTGCATCCTGACACACTCACGCATCTCTGCATCGTGCTGTGCCCCAACACACCTGTGTGCCCTCACACACCTGTGCACCTTGCCCATTCGGGTGACATCTGTCTCGTGCTTTTGGACCCCTACCACCACCACCACCACCTCCACCACCTCCACCTCACCACGTCAAATTCACCTCCTCAGCTCCTGTGCCGAGTGCTTGGAACTCAGCAATGTAACAAGACGCACCAGAGTGTGGGGCTCTGCTGCATCCAGCCTTGACCCACAGCAGGGCTTAGATGCTGGCTAGAGTGAGGGCTGCGGGTTATGCAGGGCTCCGGCCATCCCCCAGCCTGCTCCATAGTCCATCCCAAGATCCAGCTCCAATCTTCTATTCTCTTCTTCAGAGAGAACTCCTGCCACCCCTCCCCTGACATCTTGTCCCTGAGGGGAAAAAGAGCATGGCGTGACCCTGGCCACCCACGAAACAGAGTGTAGGCCACCCTGCAGAAAACAGGACTCAGAGGGCTGCTGGGTGACCTTCACTCTGCGTCGACGAGAGCAGAGCAACACCTTTTCCACCTGCATGGTGGAGAGCTGGAATAGCGGAAGTAGCTGGCCTGTACGCCTGCACCCTCCTGCCCTCGGTAACTCCTCACACTGTGGGGTGTGGCTGTTTCTGAAGGCCTGCATACAGCCTGCCCCCTGCAGCTCTGTTGGAGGATGCTCTGATATATTTTGATGCTGGTCACTGCTTGCTGTCTCTGTGATCCTCCTTTTGACCAATAAAAGGCCATCACCTGGGCAGGGCAAAGGAGATAGGTGTGGCTAAGGTTCCCGGGCTTGAGACAGAGAGGATCCTGGGAGGAAGAAGAGATCAGAGGAGAGAGGAGGAGAAGGCTGCCATGGGTTAGATGGAAGAGAAGCACATGGCTGGCGTGGATGGGGACTTGGCCCAGATGAAGGACATTAGCAAGTATTTGGGATTATGGATGGGAGGTAGCTTGGTAGAAGTTATTAGAAGCAGATGGCTTGGATTGAGGCAGGTATCACATACCTGCCCCACTGTGGGAGTAGTTAGAGGAGTAATGTCTGCCCTGCCCCAGGTTAACTAAGGCTATCTTAAAATATAACAAGTGCCTGTGTCTTGATTGGTAGCTAGCCAGGCATACTAATAATACAGATTTTACTGAAGTAATAATTATAGGACAGATAATAAACAATTACTAGGCCCAGACAGATAATATTTAAGAAAACAACAAGTGGCACTTGACATTGGGCAGGTATCCATACTCTTTAAAATCATATTTTGTCATAGTCTGAGAGGGGGTAATAGCTCCCAGAGAGCATCCATGAGCTAGAGCAAACATGGCTATAGACACACGGCCAGTTAGAGAGGCAGAACTAGGAGGCTGGCAGTCTTTAAACTGGCCTAGAGAATGGAGTTAAATGCCTAGAAAAATAATAAAATAAAAACTACTATGGTCCCTTTGCAAGGCACCATGGCAAGAGGCTCCTGGATCCTTTTTGGCTTTGTTTTGGTGTTTATGAATTTGTTTACAATGTGCTTAGTCATAGTCACACTTCTCCTTACCCTCTCTAAAAAGGTTCAGGGAGAAAGGCAGAGAGTGGAGAAACATGAGACTAAGTTACTAACAACTAGAAAGGGAGAAGGAACTGAACTTTTCCCCATAAAGTTGGTAACAGCTAAAATTCTAAGCTCCTTAACTACAAGGTGTTTGTCAGGGCTTTCTGGAAAAGGTCCACCAGAAAGAGATATCAATACCTACATTCCAAGGAATGGTGGACAGGATTTCACTAACTGAAGCCTAAATTGGCACAACTGGCCCAAGGCTTAGACCGTTCTTGTTTCCTTGCTTGATTTTTGCTGAAATTTCTAAAGATTATGACTAAATTGAGATGAAATAGTTAAACAGGGCGGTAGTGGCCTCAGCCCTTAATTCCAACACAATAGAGACAAAGGCAGGGGGAACTCCTGAGTTGCAACCTGGCCTCCACAGGGCGTGATCCCCTGCTGATAAGTTACTTACAGAGAATGCCTAAGATTTAAATTGACAAATTTTTTGATACGTTCCTTTTTCTTAACAATGGATTATATGTCCTCACTGATCTAAAGGATGGGTACACATCAATCTAAGATTTATGTAAAGAAAAGTAATGTAGCTACTTTTAAAAAAGGCCAGCCAATCTCCTTAAAAGTGGAACATTCATGGGAGACAGGGTGCCAAAGGGTAATTGGCCTAAGAAGTATATTTTGTTGGTCAAAGTAAGGACCAAGGTTAAAAGGGGAGACAGATATGTAAGCTGCATGCCTCCCGTCAAGAAGGGCTGAGACAAAAACATCCGCAACAAGTGTGGAAAGCCAGGTACAAGGTGTCTACAATATACATAAACCCTAGAATAAAATGAGAGTTTATCTGATGTTTATTTAAAGTTTAATGTGCTTTCCTTTGCTCAGGGCAACCGGCTTGTTTCTAAAATGGGAAGCATTCTCTCGGGAAACAGGTAGCGGCCTGGCCTATGCATCAGGCGCCACAGAGCCTAAAAAAGGACATTTAGAACTATACAGTCTTGTTTTGACTATGATGATAATCCCATGTTCATTGTTACTGGTGATGTGACATTTCGTCTTTGAAAGAGATCAGAATGAAACAGACCTAGATAAAAGAGAGACTCACTGGTAACTTAGTGAGTCTATGTTTATGTGAATTCCAACTACAGAACAAGCAGTTAACTTATATTGTTAATCCCACCGCATGGGGACAGCTCTGAGGTTAGCTGAGAAATGAATAAAGATTTACAGATTTCTTTCTTCTGCTCATACAAAGAGCAGAGAACCAGCCTTGATTGTTCTGTGCATCCTGCACACACAATACATTCATAGTTTTAGAACCGTATAATGCTTGTGAAAAATTATATGCTTTCAGAATAAAAGAACCGGACACTGACGCTGGATCAGACCTGACAGGATTCATTCCCCAAGCATGCTGAGACGCTGACATCCTGCATCCTTCATGTTCCAGCCCCAAGTGCTTCGGTTGCTGTTCCTCATCAGAGAAGGGACAGCTTCAAGAAGGCTCCTGATCCCAATTGGTCCAGCATTTCAGACTGCCACACAGGACTTGTATTAAGCCTGGAATTTCTCAACATTTAAAAACTGAACAACAAATACTATTCCTAGCTTGTTTAACCATTTTTTCCAATTTTATTTGGGCCCCTACATAGGTATTATTTGCCCCAAATCAGCTTGAAACTCTAAGAGAAAGATGCCCCATTTCCCTTAAGGCAGGTTGGGTAGGTTTTTTGGTTGCTTTCTTGGGCTGTAGATGTATATTGTCATTGAGAGGTAAGGAGATAGGGGTTGAAAAGAAAAAAACGGGAATATAGAGATATCTAGGGATGATAGGACAAAAAGTAGATTATTGACTCTACTCTTCAACTTACGGCCTTAATTGTTACTCAGAAATAAGGTTGGTTTTAATTCATTGATATAGAATTTTGTATATTGATGAAAAATAAGCTTAATTTTGGTACATTGGTACATTCCTTGCAATGGTGCCACTTGGCTTAGGCTCCTGCCACCTGCAGCAGCAACCCTTACTGGTCCTGAGCACTATGTTGATAACTGACATGGCCTCAGGTCACCTTTCCTGCCTCACTCTTCCTACCCTGAGCACCGCCGTCTCTGAAGGAGGGAAAATTCATACAGCTATCACTATCACAAGTTTCGCTAGAGCTGAGTCGCACAATCAGGACACTGGGTGTTGAGGTAACTACCTTCAAGTGATGATTCTGACTCTCTAATAAATGTCACTCATGTCTTTACCAGCCCCAGGCTGCATGTAGGTCACCTGCATCTGGGATTTGAAACATACACACCGTCCGCAGCTCTGAGAAACAACAGGTCATGCTGGACCCTGAATAAAAGTTCACAGAGATGCAGTCATAAACTACAGCCAAGCTTAAGACACCAACAAACCCAACAACAAATTGGAAATTCTATGCAGACAGCCAGATAGGGCTTAACTGGTCAACCTTGGGGCATCCAGGGAAGGTCCCTGAACAATGGTGCTGTAGTATTTTGGCCTTTATCATTGCGACACTTCTGGAGTGCCAGAGAGGCTGCACCCCAGTGCAAGTCAAGAGTCACCTGACTGTGGGTGGCCTTTCCTGAGCACAAAGCCCTCAGGATGCCTCACACAATGTCACGGTCCTCTCTTCAGTTATTAATTTTTAATTTTTATATAAATCTCACAGCATTTGCAGACTTGCGTGACGGAAACATTTTATTGATGCTTTCCTCTGCTTTCTAAAATAGCACAGATCGTTTTGCCAGCAGGCGCTTAAATCAAATGTCTTGTACCATAAGACACATATTAAATACTTTGGAAAATATTTATAGGAGTTGGGTGTGAATTTCTGTAACTTTTGGAGGTATTTTTGGTTTGGTTAGAAGTTTATTTGCTTTTATTTGTTTCTATTTTGTGTTTCCTGACAGATGACAGGAATAAGGGAGAGAAAGTAACCAGAATCAGTGACAGCTTTACAGATATGAATCCATGATTTTGAGATATCAGATAGATGTAGAGTTGGGATATGGCACAGCTTTGCACGTATTTACATGATGGAGGAGAGATGAATCTGCTAGGTCCACAGATGACAGGAAAGTAGATTTAAAAAGGAAAGGACTTGTAGGTTTCTAGGACCCTCTGGATCCTTCTATTTCCCCATCTCCTATATTTCTTTTACCTAGAGTCCCAGTGGGATGTGCTCACATCTATCCCAATCTCCTGGTAAGTGAAGACTTTTGTGAGACATGCCTTTTGGGCTAGTGTCCAATTATAAGTGAGTATATACCATATGGTTCTTTCTGCTTCTGGGTTAACTCACTCAGTATGATCATTTCTTGTTCAATCCGTTTGTCCACAAATTTCGGGATTTCCTTGTTTTTAATAGCTGAGTAGTATTCAATAGTGTAAATGTACCACAGTTTCTTTATCCATTCTTCTACTGAGAGACATTTAGGCTATTTCCAGGTTCTGGCTAATATGAACAAGGCTGCTATGAACATGGTTGAGCATATGTCCTTGTTGTGTGGTGGAGCATCTTCCAGGAATATTCTAAGGAGTGGAATAGCTGGGTCTTGAGGAAGCCCTATTCCTAGTTTTCTGAGAAAGTGTCAGATAGATTTCCAAAGTGGTTCTGCAAGCCAAGGACAATACAAGTAGTAAACACTGAACCCCTTCTCTGATCTACCCAATGGACCGGACATTTTCCACCGTTATGTGAAGAGCAGGGACTGACTCTGACATGAACTCTGGTGCCCCATAGTTGACCACTTCCTCTTGGTGGGGAGGCCTGGTAGCACTCAGAGGAAGGATAAGCAGGCTACCAGGATGAGACCTGATAAGCTGTGACCATATGGTGAGGGAGGAGGTCCCCCTAGGTCACAGACCTAGGGGAGGGGAATAGGGTGAAAGCAGGAGGGAGGGAGGAAAGGGAGGATATAAGTGATGGGATAACAATTGAGTTGTAATCTGAATAAATTAATAAAATAAAATACACATCAAAATCTGCATAAATATCTATGAAAAAAGCTGTCATCTAGACAAAGGCAGAGCACAGAAGACGGTGATGCCGCTGGACCTACATTTCATCCCAGCGGTTGTCTCAGGCAGATCCCGGGGACCCTCATCCTGGCCATTAGCAACGCAGATGCTCCTATGGCTGATGAGGCTCGGACAATCTCAACCCTCCCTTGGTTTTTAATGAAATTGCACTCACAGAAACCCCAACGTGTCTTACACACTTGACAAACATTCTACGTATATATACACAGTGAGCTATTTATGGTTATAAATAGGCTGACTGTCTTTGTGATGTCTTTGGGGCATGTGAAGATTTGTCAGGTGTTTCTGGATGTTGGAATCACAAGCCTCCTTCCAAACAACTGACTAGCACATGCGAAGCGTGTCTGCGGTAGAAGCTCGCAGTGCTGGTACTCAGCGGGCACAGGGCACAAAGATTGCAAGCTCAAGCCCTGGCCGGGCTATAGTGTGAGTTCAAGGTCAGTCTGAGAATTCAGTAAGGCCACGTATGAAGACAAGAAGTAAAGGGGCTGGAGAGAAGGCTGGGAGATTAACACTTCCGCTGCTCTGGCAGAGGACCTGAGTTTGGTTCCCAGCTCTTACACCAGGCGGCTCACAACCACTGGTAACTCCAGCTCCAGAGGGTCTTATGTCCTATTTTGGCCTCCATAGGCATCCATTTGCACCTGCATGGATGCACACACAGACCTGCACACATACAGGCAAATAAATGATAAAAAATAAATATTTAAAGAATAAATAACAAATAGTACAAATAAATAACAAAAAGTACAAAAGAGACAGGTGACTAGTCTGGGTCTAGTTCTTGACTAGGATATGGGGTGTTCTCAGTCAAAGGCATAGTTCCATAAGGGGGTAAGAGGGAGGGGAAGGAGGGAGGGATGGAGGGACGGAGGGAGGGAGGGAAGAGCGAGCATCTGGCAATCTTGGATGCATGTGGAGAGCAGCCACACCTTTCCCTATGAGCCCATTTCTCAGATGCTCAGACACCTAGACCACACAGCAAGATACCCCCAGGCTCAATCACTTCTCTCCCATTTTCCTGTGCACTAAGCTTCTGTGGCCCTCCTGACTCCAAAGAGGGACACTCCAACATGGTACTGACCTTTAGCCACACACACCACAGTGACCACACGTAGGTCTAGCGTTCAGCCCTGCCTGTCTCCCGGTTTGAGAGGCTTTGGTGGCTAAGGAGCCAGAGCGCAGCAAGTGGCCACTCCTGAGTAAGCACAGAGGTTCCTGGGACAGCCAAGGCGCTGCCTAGAAGTAAAATCCATGCTCACATGCCTCCCAGGACTTGTAGTAAATCTCGTGGCTGTGAGCACTTACTGGCCACGCAGAAGGTGCGTGTCCCACGCAAACAGCGCCAGAACAGACAAGAACAGGCAGGTATGGAGCCTGCGTACCTGCAGGGAATAGGACACTGGATACAAAATTACCCAGCATCGCCTTTATGTTATTAGTAACCAGATCCAGGGAGGTTACATGCTAAGGTGACATTAACATGTCAGAGGTGCTAAGCCGGGAGCTGGGAGATGTACATGCCTGCAGGCAAAACACTCAGTCACAAAAGGTGAACGTAGATTGTGTTTTAATCTGTCAGAGGAATTGGAAGTCACTGGATGGAGGGTGTACTTGGGAGTAACAATGGGAGGAGCATGTCAGAGGGACAGGGAAAGTGTCACTGGCCCGGAACTGCAATGGAAGCAAAGCCAAGGCCCTGGTCAGCTGCCGTCCCCGTGTGCTAAAGGGGCCTCTTGTCACTGGTGGCCAGGAACACACTTGGACTTGAACCCAGGGTGGCAAACTGGAACCCACATGTACACACAAATACATAGCACATACACCAACACACAAAAGCATATATATGCCATCTATGTGAACATGCTCATGAACATACAAGTACATATACATACCACATATGTAGACACAAACACAACACATTTACATGCGATTCACACGACTACCAAATACGTACTCACGTACAGGCACACACATAGACACGTGCACACAGCACACAGAACTGCACGCGTGCGCGCGCGCACACACACGCACACACAAACATGAAACTGAGAGGAGGCAGGGAGGGAACAAACGTTCTGTCCTTGCTGCCCTCGCAATAGTGACCGTCAGCTCCTACGCTGCTCCTTGTACTTTCTGAAGCGGGAGGGGGACACTCCATCACCTGCAGTTTTTAAACTTAGCTTTTTACTTAGATTTTTTTATATTAGTTGAACTACCTCAGACTTTATTGTCCATGATTTTTTTTTAATTTATTTATTTATAATGTATACAGCGTCCTGTCTGCACTCCAGAAGAGGGCACCAGGTCTCAGTATAGATGGTTGTGAGCCACCATGTGGTTGCTGGGAGTGAGGACAGTGCTCTTAGCCTCTGAGCCACCTCTCCATCCTCTTGTCCATGAAATTTAACTTTCGCCTGACTGCAAATGAAATTATCCTGTAAAACACATTATGTTTCTAGAGAGAAATATATTCAACATCTCTTGGGTTGCGTTTCCCCCTCAGACTTCAGTGGCACGTTATGGAACTTTTGCTGTGTCGACCCAGTCTCGTCAGGAGGCAGCACATCGGTCTGTCAGCCCGAAAGCCACAGCCAGTCCATGGACAGCAGTTCCCGTGGCTGTGCCTAGGGCCCCAGTGCTCAGCAACTCATTGTACTTAGACAAGTGCCATTGCTCCCAGCGGCACACAGAAGACATGGCAGCTGCTTAGGACCCAGGCCACCCCCAGATGGCACAGACACTTTTGTCAAAGCCTCAGTGCCCAAGGGTTCCAGGCTGAGCTGGGAGGAATCAAACATTTGCCACCTGAAGAAAACACACACACACACACACACGCACACACACACACACACACACACACACAGTGCTGCCAGGATGAGGGGTGCAAACATCCCCCCACAGTGCTACCAGGACAAAAGGTGCAAACATCCCCCTGCAGTGCTACCAGGATGAAAGGTGCAATATTCCCCCCACAACGCTGTCAGGATGAGGGGTACAAACACACCCCCCTTTGTGGTGCTGCCAGGAAGAAGGGTGTAATGTATACTTGGAAAGGCAGCTTCGGTCCCAGCCACTGGGCCACACAGGGTAAGGACAGGCCGGGGGCTGGTGGTGGCTTGCCTCTGTGTACGTACATCTCTGTGAAGGTAAGTGAGGACCTCAGAGGCTCCTGATTCTGTCTCCTTGTTCTGTGGATGTGAAATTGAGCACCAAAGGGCCCGAGCTACTCAGTCAAGGAAAGTGCGTGCCAAGGGCATCCTGGTAATGTGCACTTCAGGTAAGTGGCCTGTCCCTTTAAGGAAATGAGCCATGCGATCGCCAGGCAGAGTGCATTTCCTTCTCCTGAACACTCCCTGTCCACTCACACCTACTGTACGCCACCGCACCCAGCTCAGACCTCCCCAGAGACCAACTTACACACCCCATCAATGCACTCACAGGGCATCTGGCTCAGGCCAGAGCCAGGGCTGGCTCAGGGCAGACTCCCATGGTTTGGCTGTGTCCCTCCACCTCAGGCCACAGCAACTATGGGGCCTCCTCTATACGGTCTAGCCAACTCTAGACCCTGTCTGTCCTCTCAGGCCTTGTCAGTCTGCCTGCTCTCTAGCAAGGGCCTGGGCTTGCTCGTCTCTGAGGGAAGCTCTTCATCTCCAGTCTGTTCCACAGAAGAGGGGATTTTCATCTTCAAACGGGATGCACTGTCCATCTCCAAGGTGTCCTCACCACTGCAGCATCAGGGACAAGGGATTGATAAACCGACTCCTGCCCGCCACGGCCCCCACTCACTCTTGACGCCGCCTGATTTCTGGGATCATGCGATATAACTTTCACCGCCCTAATGATTTTCCGAGGTCGGAGTTACACAGAGCAGAGGAAATGCTTCCTGGGCGTATTGGCATCGCCCTGTCAGTCCTGCCCTAAGTCAACTACAGAAGGCCCTAGAAAGAGCAAGCAAGATCAGTCAAGTTCAAAACCAGTCAGGAAGTCGAACGGGGCATTTCTCTGGCCAGGATTTCATGGCACAAGGCTTTGAGGGATGTTTAACTAGACTTGTGACCTCAACAGTCACTCATCATCAGAGACCTCTCTTCTACATTTTGGAGAAACAACTTTGTCCAGGTCACTCACTGACTGCCTCCTCCCTCCCCAGCCCGCACTCTCCACCCCGCGAGCCTGCCTCAGCTGTCTGCACTGCAGAGGGAAAGATGCTTTTACCCCATCAGCAAAACACCATGTTGAGCAGAGAACTGCCTGGAGGTTTGCAGGATCCCTAAATAGAAACCGGTCGACTATGGGCTTTCACGGTGAGGAAAACACAGGTTGTGTTTGTGTGAAAGAGCCCATGACATGTCAAGGTCATTGCCAAGTACCATGGGTGCTCATGCACACACACACGCACCCTGCACTCGCGCTTGCGCTGCCCCTACCTCCCCCTGCCCCCGTCATCTGACTGCCCATACAGTAGTCACTGGCCATGAGTGACTATTGAGCATTTGAAATGGGCTGGTGTAATTAAGGGGAAATGATTTTGTGTCATATTTAGTTTAAATAGCTCAAGTGTAAGTAGCTATGTGGCTCTGTAACAAGCAGTAGCACCGAGAAACAAGGAACGCCATCTTGACCGCTGTTTAATATTCTCACAGAATGATCTAGAATCTGTGGTTGGGTAGCAGTTTCCACCAAGATAAAAACCTTCCACTTCTTGAGACAGGATGTTTACAGAAGGGTAAAACATTCCATGCTGCAGTGAAGCTTTTAAGACAGGAAGTGAACAACTCAAAATAGCTCCAAGGAGTCCCTGAAATTGACCAGGCTCACTAGCTCCCGTCCCGTGAGTACATAAGCAGTAAAGACTGCCAGGAGAAGCTGAGCTGTCTGCAGGTTGTGCAGTATGCCCCAGGTTTCTAGATTTTGTGACCCATCACCCATGGTGAGGTGGGCTTTTGTGATACAGCTGACCTTGAGTGATTTCTGCTCCTGTAAGCAATCTTTCACCCATATATCTGTAAGTAGCCCCAGTAAAACTCATCGGTTCACCAAGTTGGACAGTGGTGGTGTCTGTACCTTGGTCTGTAGTGTGTTTGCTAAGATGAAGAGACATTTGTTCAAATGTCACAGGAATGGTCTTCACATGTGTAAAAAGCCAGATTCTATCTCAGCAAGTAGCATAGTAAACATGGGAGTCATTGCTAACCCGAAGAGAAATGTGTGCCAACCACTCGGAAGTCAAGATAATAGCAGCCCCGCTCTCAGGTTGGACCAGAGTGCACCGGATGCAGCCGTGAGTTCCCTGGGCACACCTAGATGTGCAGAGGGAAAGGGAGGAAACGTCATCCTGAACCCTAGCATCTGTGCTAACTTCACACGGGGTGAGAAGACACGTGAAAATGGGCCACTGCAGTCTCCTGACATCTTTTTTGAAATCTGCTTCATTTCTAAGTGCCATAATTCTTTGAATTGCCACCCCAATCTTAGCACTAACAAAGGCATTGCCAGGGCTGGAGAGACAATTCAGTGGTTAAGAGCACTGACTGCTTTTCCAGTGAACCGAAGTTCTGTTTCCAGCAACCACATGGCAGCTAACAGCCACCTTTTTAACTCCAGTACTAGAGGATGCAATGCCCTCTCCTGGCATCTATGGGCACTGCACACATGTGGCGCACACACATTAATGCAGGCGAAACACCCATGTATACAAAATAATAAGCATCTACGTCATCCCCTCCCGGCCAAGGCTCAGGAACCATTCCAGACCATAAGGGATAGACGTCAAGGAAGACTGGTAAAAATGGATGCCTTTTGTACAACAGGACCACTGCACTCATGAGCTCACAGCAGCCATGACTGCCTGCACAAGCCTGTGCAGAACCAAGCCAGCCAACATCCCCTCATGGAGGGTGTGACGGATGGCTTCATGTCAGCTAAACACAAGCTATGGTCATCATCAGAGAGGACAAAACCTCAAGTAGGAAAGTGTCTCCATAAGATCAGGCTGTAGGCAAGCCTGTAGGGCATTTTCTTAATGAGAGATTGATGGGAGAGGGCCTAACTCATTCCATCCCATCCCTGGGCTGGTGGTCCTAGCTTCTATAAGCAAGCAGGCTGACTGGGGCTCAGCGGATGAAGATGAGCTCAGACCTGATGCGACTTGATGTTCTGGGGGGTGGGGGGGCTCGCCTCTTCTGAGGAGAAGGGGAGGGGGGGGGGGAAGAGGATAGGAGGGAGGGACTAGGGGGAGAGGAGGGAGCGGGCTACGATAGGGATGTAAAGTGAATATATAAATTAAAAATAATTTTTTAAAAAATATTTTAAGAAAGCAGGCTGAGCAAGCCATGAGAAGCAAGCCACCCATAAGCAGCACCCTCCATGGCCACTGCCTCAGCTCCTGCCTCCAAGTTCCTGCCCTGTTTGATTCCTGTCTTGGCTTCCTTCGGTGATGGACTACAGTGTGGAACTGTAACCCCTGGTAGGTTGTCGATGTTCCCGTAGGCAGCCCCATGGCCATCCACATGTGGCAGAACTGGGCATGAAGTTGGCATGGAGGTCTTGGGGGGTGGGGGGGGAGTTGGAGAAGCTGTTGAGATCACAGAATGAATCAAAATGCATTGTATTCGGGTATGAAATTCTCAAAGAATGAATTTAAAAGTACAACAATAGAGAAACAGTACGCGTGTTTTGTTTTCCATTTGTTTATCAAAGAATGTAAATTCCTTTTCCAGTTCTTTCATGATGCTGGTAGAATGTGAGCTTTGTCCCTCATCAGGCAGAAAGAATCCACACCTAATACACCTAAGAACACGGTGACGAGGGTAAGGGGGCAAACCGGCCGGACACCTAGGCAGGCGCCTCGGCAACGCTTTTCCTCATCCCACTGAGCTGCAGAGTGTAGTCCACTTACAAGATCCACTTGGCTCTGTAACAATGTCGAGCAGTGTCCCTAGCCACAAAACACACAGAAATATAACATCTCTGTGATCCCAGACAGCGAAAACATTTGGAAGGCCATGGCAGAACCCACATCTGCCCTGTGCTGGATTGGCAACCAGGAGAATCGAGCCGTGAGGAATGTCACCGTAGTAGAACCTTGGGTTCTGTTCAGTCACTTTAAGGAATTCACCAAATCCATGAAATGTTTTGAAATCAAATTCTTCTTGGAATATAGGGAAACTGATTCCTCCAGTGACTCTGATGTGGTCTCTTGGCAAAGCCGAGGCCCAGACTCAGGACGGAGAGGAAGGACGTGTGCACAAAGTGCATCCACGAGAAGTCTTTATTACACTAAAGTTACATTTCTGACCTTCTGAGGACTGGTGATGTCAAAGGAAACCCGCGGGTGACTCGCTGGGCTGGGCCGGCGTTTACTGGGTTCCTGGTGACAAAGGCAGAGGGTCAGTGTGCTCGCCTAAGAGATACTCACCTGAGAAGATGCACTGGGGAGCAGAGATGAGCAACCATAGAGGGACACGCCCTCTCGTTTCTTCAGCAAACATGCTCTGGGTGTTTTCTAAGCTGAAAAAGCAAGCTCATTCCAAGAATCCAAGACGCAGTTTTACCAAGTTGCAGACATGAAGATTCCATGTTCAGTTTGTTTTCTAGTTTCCCTATCAAGGTTCTTACTTTACCTGGTAGCTTTTTTTGGTTTGTTTGTTTGTTTCTTTGTTTTCCTTTTTAAACATAAGATATATATGTTCAAATAACACGTCCCTTCTAAAAGAGCAAACGCAAAACACAAGAGCTGAGTGGAAATTCACCACCCACCGCCCGTGTCTCCCATGGCACTGTGTGATGCAAGTTCCTCATTCAGAAACCTTCTAAACCAACCCTGGGCTGCTCTCCAAGGCCAGCGACGTAACCCTAAGATGCTCTGAGCGCAAGCCTGGCATACCTGTAAGCCTGGGACACAGAAGCAGGGGAAGCAGGGGTCCAAACCAGCCTGAGTGACCCTGTGAGAAGTTACATGCAACCCCAGGCTCCCTGCCAGCCTTCGGGGGAGCGGCTCAGACTGCGGGGCTCAGCGAGTGCAGGGACCATCTTAAATAATGCAGTGGGTGGGATGAATTATTCAGCGGTGGTGGGAGGCTGCGGATCCTGAGTGGGGAATAGTCTCGAGCCGCTGCGTGGCTTCCATTTACAGAAGCCCAATAAGGAAAGGAAGCCTGTTTGGCAGGTGGAGCGGCTGCCAGGGTCTCTCTGGAGGGCCCCTTCCGAAGGGAGCATGGGGGGGGGGGCGGTTTGCAGTTATTTGCTTCTGTTTGCACTGCTGGGTTGCACAAATGCACTGCCGCTTTCTAAATTTATCAGGTTTATTTCTGTTTATCTCAACAGGAGGAATGGATTAGTGGGGAAGGCACAAGCCAAGTTATGAAACATTCATGTGCCCTCAAAAATGGAATGGTAAAGAGACAGAATTGGGGGGGAAAAACAGAAAAATTGACTGACGGCAAGTGAAGGCCCCAGAAGAGGAGAAGGAAGGATGCCGTTCGTATTAAGACTCACCCAGCTACAAACCGTTCATAAAGCCCACGGTCTTATACTAAAATAGAAAGATTCACTTGTCCCATAAGCTGATTGTGATTTTCAGCCAAAAAAAAAAAAAAAAAAAAAAAGGAAAACCTTGAGCGTTCTGTCCTAGGGCGTGTCAGCCACAGTACACCTGAGCTCTCTCTGCCACCGCAGCAAGCACTTACCTAGTGATCGGTGGCCATGTCTGGTATGCTGACCACACACCCCATCATGACAGACGCCAGCTGTGAGGAGCGGTCACGCTTGGCATGGGTCCGTTTGAATCATCTCCCTCTTCCCTCTGATTTTCCTAGACATGTTAACACCTGTGCAGGGCTCTGCAGCCTAAAATCTTATGCCTCCAGCCACGTTGACTGTGAAGTGTCTTAGGGTACATCTAAAACACTGGAGACTGGAGGGGAGGGAAACTTCTGCTGTAGACAGCAGGGCATTTGCTCCTCAAGGCCTTGCACCTGGTGCTGATCACTGCACCCCCAGAAGCATAAGAAGCTTGCTCACACTGTGGGTACAGGGGGCAGAGTTTAGGCAGCCTCTTAGAATCGGGCTACCTGTGTCTACAAGACCGTTTACCCCACGCGGGTCACCTGGGGAACGTGTGAAAACACCGCTTCTTAGGTCTCATCTTGTCTAGTCAGTCTGGCAGGGTCCTAAGACCTTGCACACACACCCCAAGTGCTTCCTGGAGTGTGCTGCACTGAGAAACCAGGGTACCAGGCATGGGTTTCTATAGGTGCCACGCATACCTCATATTCAACAAATATTCTTTAGGAATTCAGGCATCCAGCATTTGGACACACACCCCAAGTTTCTATAGGATGTGGCATGAATCAGAAGTATACTTTCCTAAGACAAAACCCCTCGGAGCTGAAGACATGGCTCAGTGGTTAGGGGCATCTGCTGTACCTGTGCACTAATCTAAGTCCCCATCCTAGCAACTTCATGGAAACTCACAATCACCCATGACTTCACTTTCCAGAAGTTCTGACACCCTCTTCTTGTCTCTCTGATGGCACTGCACACACAAGATACACATGTATACATGTGGGCAAAGCACTCACACACATGAAACAAATATATCTTTAATGCTCTGAGACTCTGAGAAGACCCCACAAGGGGAAAGGCTGAAATGAGGTTAAGCAAAAAAGAGCTCCAGACAATTAGGGGGGTTACGTGGTTCTGAAAGCCTGTGTCTTGCCCCATGATAGAGCTTGTCCTCTTCTGTGGTGACCCACAGCAGCCACTGACCCACAGCAGCCACTGTCCCACGGCAGCCACTGTCCCACGGCAGCCACTGACCCACAGCAGCCACTGACCCACAGCAGCCACTGTCCCATGGCAGTCACTGTCCCACGGCAGCCACTGACCCACAGCAGCCACTGTCCCACGGCAACCACTGTCCCCTGGCAGCTGGCTGCAGGCTGCCTCACAGCTAGAGAACTCAGATTAGCCTACAGTCTCCTTAGACTGTGACCTGGGGGGGTGGGGGTGGGAGGTCTACAAAGCGCAGATCAATGCAAGGTTGGAGAGGACCAGAGGACTCTTCTGAGAATACATGAACTATAACACCCTTCAGGGGACAAGCACTCTGAGAGCAGTGCCCATCACCCTCCAAAGACTCCCAGACGTGGCTGAGACATGGCCTTCACAGAGCACTGCAATGTCCCCTTACTTTGCCAGGCATTTGGTCACAAGAGTAACCTGCACACCACGCTTGCAGCTGCGGTGGGAGTGGGGAGGCCCCTGGACCACCTGTGTCCTTATCAACCTGTGATCCCATCCAGGCTGAGCCACCAAGACTAGACACACACACACACACACACACACACACACACACACACACACACACACACACACAGCCTGCCCTTTGCTCCCTTTGATTGCCAACTCTTGGTCACCAGGCCAGTGCTTCTAAAAAAAAATGCCTGCTTCCTTCCCTCCACTTATAAAGCTCCAGATCCATGTGAAGATACACAAGCCAAGGATCTGCTTTCCTGAGGAAAACTGACCTCTCTGACCTTTCCCTTGGCCTGTGTTCTGTGGGTGCGCTGTGCAGTAAGAACTGGTAATCCATCCCTGAGAACCGCCTTCGTTTGTGCCACAGTTCCCCCACGTGTCTCCTCAGCTGCCTCCGTGTGTTCCCCTGACATCACTTAGATCCCAAGCTACCTAACTAAGCATCAGCCAGAGTCTCCTACCCACGTAGAGCCTGGGGTCTGTGTCACTGGCAGAATGCACACAGGCAGCTGAATCCCAGAGGCAGGGGGGAAACACAGCCCAGGGGTCCCTGGAAATCTAAGTCAGTCCATGTGTACAAAAGGAATGATCCCAGCCACCAAGGCACACGCGCTGGGTGCCGTCAACACAAGCCGACAGCAAGCACTGCACAGATCAAACCGTCCAGTGAGTAGTTTGGAGCTCTGAGGCAGCTTCCCCAACTAACTGGGGGCCCCAGGGTGGGATCCGCTGCAGTGTATCTTCCTAGGGTGTCACTTGTGCAGGTCAGAGAAAGTCGCTGGTTGTGTATTTGCCTAATATTTCAGATATACAATATTTTCTGCATATTTTAACTCCAACTCAGACATACAGTAACCAGTGCTGACTCTGTGTTAAAATGTAGCTCCCTG
Source organism: Acomys russatus (assembly GCF_903995435.1). Lineage (NCBI taxonomy): Eukaryota > Metazoa > Chordata > Mammalia > Rodentia > Muridae > Acomys > Acomys russatus. The sequence goes on along the minus strand of NC_067144.1, from coordinate 74,845,357 downwards.
CATCCTCACAGTTCCCGGCTGGCAGTTGTAACTGTCTCACGCATCAGACACTACAGACTTATATATGTTCAATTGTACACTGAGCCTCCATGAGGACATGTAACAGAGACCGCGGAAACGCTCCACGTATGTTCACTGCACCCAACTCTCCCACCCCTCTCAGCAAGCTCCGTCGATGACAGCTCTAACCTCCACATGGCTCCAGACATATTCCTGACGGGGGACTCTTCCAAGTCCCAGCAGGGTCTTTCCCACTGTGAACCTCATGGCCGTGGACCTCACATGCACAGCAAACCACCTTTAGTCTCCTGCTTTTCAAACCCAGCCCCCAGCATCCTCCCGTGAGACAAAGTGCCCAGGGGCCCAGTGTCGATGTGGGCTGTGCAGAGTCCAAGCAGCCAGGACAGTGGATCCAGCGTGGGTCCTAGAGACTTTTGCCAAAGAGAAGGAACAGCAAGTTGCATGTTGCTCGTGACTCTGTTGGCTCAGGCGAACGTCTCCCCAGTTACGATACATCCTCCCAAACCATCAAACTGGACTTACAGCCACCGCCATAGGAAAGCAAGAGATACTCCCTCCCTGGCCGGCTGCTTGAAGCAGAGGTGAAGACTGGCCCTTCTTCCATCATGAATATTCAACATGGGCCTACCGCAGGGTTTGCATTTTTAAATGGCAGGTGGGGGTGGGGAGCGGGGAGAAAATGCCCAATTTGTTCTACATCACCTGATAAGCATGGCCTCTGCTGCTGTGCTGTTCCTGAAGGCTCACTTCACCAGGTTTGGGAGCGAGAGAAGCAATCTCTGCAATAGAAAATTTTTTTGGTATAATACATGATTTAAAAAAAAAAAAAAAGAAACCAGGTTGCATAATCTAATAATTAATTAGGATTGCTAGATAAGCACATTTGCTCCTCTGTAGTTCTGGTATAAAATAATCTCTGCAGCTTAGGTCTGGGATGTCCCTCAAGGCCCATGTGCTACAGGCTTTCGGGACGACTGGAAGTAATGGGTCCTTTAAGGGGCGGAGCCTAGGGGGAAGAGGTTAGGTCATCGGGAAGATGGCCTTAAAGAGAATGTTGGACCTGTCCCTGCCTGGACTCCAGGGTGCAAGATTCACCACAGGCCCAAGCCGCCAAAACATTAAGCCAAAATGAGTCTTTGCTCCTGTCTTTGGCTGCCCAGCTCAGTGTTCCACAGGTGATGGAAAGGCGGCAACAGAACGTGAGTTCACAGCTGCTCACCTCTTCACACATTACCTAAGTCCAGAACTCCGTCCTTCATGCATGTGCTACAGCGACAAGGGAAGCTGGCCTGAAAACCAGTTCCTTTCTGCACACACAAGATGACCCATGACCTCGGTAGCCGGCCAAGGAAGATAAACACAGGCCGTGGCAGGGCCTCGGGCAGAGAGGATTTGCCAGCCCACGTGGCTGAGACTCCCTTTCTAAGTGCTAAGGAATGGCCTGTGCCACCTCCCTCTCACCTCGCCCTTTCAAATCCTGCTACTGCGACCATGCCTACAGAGAGTCCCCACCCCGTTGTGACTACATAAAATGAGACTGCACAAAGACTTCTCAAAACTAGGGGTTTTTTTTTTAGCCTTCCAACAATCATCTGGTCTAACCAATGGGGGACAGAGCTCTATGTGCCAGTAGTACTTAAATCCTTTGGAAGAAATTGGCCACAGTAGGTTAAAAGGCCATCTGATAACTTTAAAGGAAAAGTACAGGGAAGGAAAAGCCTTGAAAGTTATTTTTTTCTTTTTTAACATTCATCCTATTTAAGCTTTAAGCAGAGAGGGGGATCTTTACTGCTAAATCTACTCCTAAATCTAAAACTTTTCCTAAAACATTATCCAAACACGGGTCGCTCCCAGTGCCCAGGTTTTCCTGCTTGAGAGGCTGGTGTGGCCAGCCTACATGCCTCCCTCCGAAGGCCTTTCTGTGCCGTCCCCACCCCCCCACCCCTTCACCCCCACCTCCTTGCCCCCGACGCCCCTGCCCCCACCTCCACCCCCCTCCCCCACATTCTCCACCCCCGCCCCCCCACCCCCACCCCCACCGCCAGGTACTCACGTGCAGCCCTAGCTTCTTCCGAACTGTACCCGTAGTTTTCCTTTCCACTTTTTAAGCTCAGCTTGGGTTCTGCTTTGTTTGTTCTCACGGCTGCAGATTTCCTGGAATTAGATCATGTGGGTTACAGCTTCTTCTCAGCGGAGGAAGGCAGCCTGTGTGCTGTTCCTGCTCACCAGGGAGAGGGCGAGAGGGAGGGATGGGCTTGGCATGGCAGGCCTGCAGACTCAACTCCCAGAAGCCTCTAAGTAAAGCAGGAGGTAGCAACCCCTGACCCCTGACCCCTGACCCCAACCGCTCTGCCGGCCATCACACTTTCTGGTGCCGCCTTCATGTTGACAACAATGGCAAAACCGAAAGTGTATTCCTTTATGCAAAAGGGCGCTGGTCCCCCAAAACGAAGCAGGGTTAGGGTTCAGCTTCACAGGGGAGCAAAACTGGGCAGGGGGTGGCCAGAGAAAGAAGAGCGTTCATATTTGACTCCTAAGAGCATCTTCTAAGGAAACAGCATACTTTATAGGAAGCTATGCCTGAAAGGTGGATCATGGCCAAGCCACCAGCAACCCCAGGGCCAACGTGCATGCGTGTGTGCGTGCGTGCGTGAGTGAGTGAGTGTGTGAGTGAGGAGTGACGGATTCCCAGGCTGCCCACAATGTTGGGCTAGATAGATAAGAGGCTCTCAGAGTCCAGGACACAGTGGGCACAGTGGACACTGGACTGCTCTTGGACGATGGCGGCAATAGTCCAAAGCTGGACACACACCTACCCTGTGTGGCCTGGTGCTCACTGCTGCAGGGATGGCACAGAACCCTGAACAGCATGGGCACTCACGCTCTCCACAAGGACACATGAGAAACTCAGGGAACTGTGTCCCCTCCTACTGGAACTGCCCAAGCTCCACAAAAAGCTAGGGAGAGTAAGTGCCACATGCAGCCAGAACATGGCATTTGTCGCTGGGAAATGTGCCCATTTAGATGACAACGTGTGGGCGGTCCTCACAGTAAAAGGCTCTAGAGAGCAGGTGCGTGTGAACGGGCACCTGTGAGGATTCTGTCTCTCCAACATTACGTCGATCTAATCTTAAGGTGTGGGGAGAGATGTCTGAAGGGTGTCACCTTCCGGGGACAAGAAGACAACAATCTAAGGGAAGTCTGGGAAGAGCTTTGAGGGACAACACACTCGCTAGTTCTGAGTTTTGGCAGAAGCCACAGAACAGGTGCTTGGGAACACTGGCCATGCTGGGCACACTTTCCTGTGTTCACAAACACTGGGCATGCTGGGCACACTTTCCTGTGCTCGGGAACACTTTCCTGTGTGCACGAATACTGGGCATGCTAGGCACACTTTCCTGTGCTTGGGAACACTTTCCTGTGTGCACGAATACTGGGCATGCTGGGCACACTTTCCTGTGTGCTCACCAACACTGGGCATGCTGGGCACACTTTCCTGTGCTCGGGAACACTGGGCATGCTGGGCACACTTTCCTGTGTGCACGAACACTGGGCATGCTGGGCACACTTTCCTCCACTTACATTTGTGAATAAGAAGGTTATGAAGCCTATTACACTGTAAAGCAAATCTATACTAATAAAAGTGTTTAGGGATGTTTTAAGTGCACATGTATGTGTCTGTGTGAGGGTGTGAGCGTGTGACTGCACGTGCCCATGGTGGTGAAAAGAGGCTGCCTGGTGCCCCAGGGCTGGAGTTAGAGATCATGAGCTGTCTGGCATGGGTAATGAGTTCAGGTCCTGTGCAAGCAGCAAGTGCTCTTAACCTCTGAGCCTTCCCTCCCGCGCCTCTGTAAGTATTGTTTTAACTCCTAGACTGCTTGTTGATAGACTTATTTAAGTTTCTAAAGCAGAAAAAAAAAAAAAAAACAGACAATAAAAATACATATAAGCCTTTCCTAAAATAAGTAAAATAAAGCCGTCTGAAGAAAAAGAACCCACCAGGACAAAGTGCTATTTGTTAGGCCGGTATTTGTTAGCAGAAGTGTCAGACAAAAAGGACACACTGTGAGAACGGTCACTATCATCCCAGATTGTACAAAATGCCTATACACACGCATACGAACATAAACATAGGGGCCAGGTGTGGTGACGCACGTCTTTATTCCCAGCACTTGGGAGGCAGAGGCAGGCGGATCACTGTGAGTTCGAGGCCAGCCTGGTCTACAAAGTGAGTCTAGGACAGCAAGGCTACACAGAGAAACCTTGTCTCGAAAAACCAAAACAAAAAACAACAACAACAAAAACAAGAAACAAACAACAAAAAAAAAAACCATAGGGAACAGTCATTTTCTCTAGACAATGGATCCATATGACATTAATGTTGTTCATCAGACTTACCTGTCTTTAACTTCTTTCCTACACTAAGTCTGTACTAAATCGTCAAAAAAATATGCCTGGTTATTTTCACACAAAAATCGCAAGTGGCTGGAGACAGCAACACGGACGAATGGAAGAGGAGTGGCAGAAAGCCACCCAGCATGCCCCAGGACAGGGCCATCCATTCTAAGCCAGGAGCTGCAAAGAGATGAGGGGCGTGGCTCGGGGACTGACCCCTCTGTCAATATCCCTGACTCTTCCACGGGGGAAAGGTCAGAGGTTATCTACCTCAGAACCCTCAGCCTCCTGTAAAGCCATGATGGGAAACCAGTAAGACTGAAGCCTGTGCAAAGCTCAGAACAGCACCCAGCTGTGGGTGACAGAGAGAGGGGGGTCTTAGCTGTCGTCATGGCTACCCATGGTTACCTCGCTCTTCCCTAACCTCTCATGAGACCCAGAAGGGCAGTCTGCACACTGCTGCTGGGTAATGCCTGAAAACATAGCTGCCTCTCTCAAAGCCTGGTGTTTCCCAGGGCCGGAGGGCGGGTGCAGAGAGACGCTCCCTCCTGTCCACGACACTAAGCACAGACAAAATGGGCTTTGAATTCAAGAGCATAGAAACTTTATATTATCTAAAAGACATTGACTACTGGGTGTGGCTGCAGACCCGCTAAACTGCTGCGTCTGCGGCTGTGATTCTAGAAGTACTGCAGAGATTCACAGAAGCTGCCTGTATCCCTGTGGACACACAGTCTGCCGTGTCCTCCTGTGGACACACAGGCTGTCATGTCCTCCTGTGGACACACAGGCTGCCATGTACTCCTGTGGACACACAGGCTGTCATGTACTCCTGTGGACACACAGGCTGCCGTGTACTCCTGTGGACACACAGGTTGCCGTGTACTCCTGTGAACACGCAGGCTGTCATGTACTCCTGTGGACACACAGGCTGTCATGTACTCCTGTGGACACACAGGCTGTCATGTACTCCTGTGAACACGCAGGCTGTCATGTACTCCTGTGAACACGCAGGCTAACGTGTTTTCCTATAAATCTGGATTTAGTTCCCTCAAAGGTGTTTGCAGCCACTCCGGATGGGATGGGGGGTGGGAGAAGTTTTTCACGCCTGTCCTCTCAGAGCTAGGACAAGCTACTGACAGGGCCTCACTTATTTACCAGAGCCATGTCGCATGCCTTACAGGCCTCTGTCTGGCTGGGCGTGCTTTGCTGCAGCACCCCTCAAGTCCCTGTGCAACCTCTGCATGTGTATTGATGCAAAGCCAGCAGACAATAGTCACAGTGCACAGTGTCCTCTGGTGGGGAACACTGGAAAATGTCAGGTGCTTGCAAGTCTGAGGAAGTCCAGTGTAAACAGCCGCCCACCTGTACTGAGCTCGCTCATTCTGCAGGCAAAGTTGCTTTATGAGTTTGTGCCTGGCATACACCACTCAGAATATCTGCATTTAGAACTTACTGAGTAACAGAAACCCCAAGCCCTACGGTCCCAAGCTTGAGTGTTGCCATGGTCATTTGGTTTTGTTTTGTCAAAAAGATGACGCAGTTTCCAACTTACCTTATTTCATTTTGATAACTAGATTCTGAAAAACAAAAGAAGAGGGGGGGAGAAAATTCCCATTAGCAAAAGGAGAATAGTAGCTCCAAAAATAAACTCCCACTAATTTTTATTGAATTCCTAACTTTGACAAACTTTACTTTGACCCAGTCCATATTCAGATTGACCCTGCACTGAACTGGTGAATGACCAAGCCCACGAAAAATAGGTTTGGTATCAGAAAAATAGATACTCTGTAGCTGCTTGAGAGATAGTAGGTGCCTCCTTTTGTAGCTGGTGAGTACTGACTGAGTCTGATACCCAGGGCTACACTGCTGCTCACTGTGTGCCAGCCCAGCAGGACCACGCAGGGCACAATCTCATTTGACAACCGCAACAGCCCAAGGTGCAGACACGGGTGTCACTGAACCTTAGCAAGAAGGAAGAGTTATGCAGGTACGTCTGACTTCCTTCACGCTAAGGTTCACTTTAAATCAAGTTTGTATGTACAAATAGCGTCAGTGCATACCATTGTCACACCACACATGCAATGCTGCCATTCCTTCCCTAGCCAATGGCCTCACTCAATGGACTCTCAGACTGAAGGGAATCCAGAATCCATAGCTTTAAACCACACACCAGGTCTGTGTGCAGAGCTCCTGTCTCCTCACAACCTCGCTCTCACAACCAGGACAAGCCCGGCTGTGGCCTGGAAAATCTCCATTTGCCTTATTGGTTTCTTAAGTAATAGTCTCGCCCACCTTCATCCTAACAACATCATCTGACTCCACTCTCAACCCAAGGGCAGAAACTCTTATCTGCACTGCAAGGAACTCTGGCCTCCCCCAGTGGTGTGACAAGCCACAGGCTCCCACCCAGGCGGGGATGGGTGTGGGTTCTTCTCCTGACACTGCCATTCCAAGGCCTCTGCATAGAGAGAGTAGGACCCTCAGCCGTCTTCAGTCAGTTCTCATTGAACCAGAGGCATGTGCAGGGTTCCCCAGATGCCAGCAAAAAACACCCTCGGAGGAGGGGGTGTTCAATTCTACAAATTGAAATTATCATATTGGGAAAACTCAGAAGGTCACTGATTTTTGCATTTATGCTAATATGTAGAATAATTTTGCCACGGCCCCAGTCTAGAGAGAAAGAAATAGCTCACACCGGCATAGGCTTTTCATTTCAAACTTACATAAAGGACAAAATATAAGATATATCACAGGAATATTTTTAAGCCAGGGTCTTACTATGTAAGCACATTAGCATGTAACTCACTGTGTAGGCCAGAGTAGCCTCAAAGTTGTGGGAATCCTCCAGCCTCAGCTTCTGGAGTACAGAATTACACACATGAGCTCCTGTACCCTGCCATAATGATCATTTTTGTGGCTGGAGAGATGTCTAGGGGGTGAAGGGCACAGACTTCTCCCCCAGAGCATTTGAGTCCCAGTATCCATGCCAGGTGACTTACAAGCGCCTGTCAGTAACTCCAGGTTCAGAGAATACTAAAAGAATTTAACTCCACTGGCCTCTCCATCCCCTCAGAGCACCCACATAGAGACTTAGCAGCACGGCGTAGCTCTTCCCTTTCCGAGCCGCCCCATCAAGTAGCCGCTGATTTCACTAAGAAAGCGGCACTGGTGGCTACATTCAGCTGCCTCCTTCAGTTGCTGCTTCGAGCCTGTTGTGGGATTTTCTCTCCTGCTTTGGCCTGTGGGGAGCAGAAACCATGCTGTTCCAGCCCATACTTCCCAGAAGTCGTGGTGGGGCATCCTGCAAATTGAGCACTTGCAGTTTACACATCCTACACTGAATATTGTGGCTGCCCAGCCAGTCTGTTCCATCCAGCACCGCCTAGAAATTATCCCAGTAGAAACCATCTATTAGGACCCCAGGGGGAGGTGAGGGAAGGGCCAGGTAGCCTTCACTGTCCTTGTCGCCTGCGGAAGGTGTCTTTGAACACGGGAGGAAAGGGCACCATGGGCAGGTCCTGCAGAGCAGAGACAACTAGGCCAACATCGCTTGTCAGCATCTGCAGAGCCAGCTGCCAGCGTGTGGGAAAGGCCTGGGAGCTCATCCTGAGGGATTCAGGTAGCAGAATCCACACACAGGCACTGGTGTCACCAGGGTCAGCAGGGGACCCCAAGATTCCAAGCCTTAATATACATTCTTAATTTTCATAACTTATCTATAGAATGATGTTTATAGAATAGAAAAAAATCACCTAGGCTATATGGAATAGTGTCTAGCAACCAGCCTCCTTACAGCGCTACTATGGGGCATACAGGATCCTAAGAGGAGGAGAAAATCCCAAACGTCAGAGCCTAGCCGCCAATTCCACGAGTGCTATGTCAAACATCAGCAGCCGAAGGCCCTGTCCAATCCACCTTCTCGATGAGACGGAAGACACCCCAAGCACCCTCATTTAAAATGCAGCACGTGGAGTATGAGGAACGGGCACGCCAGGCAACTCCTTGGCCAAACCAGACCCTCACCTTGAGTTCGATAGGCTTTCACTGCTCCCCAACTTCCACTGTGCAAGGAATAAAATTCACCCCACGTCACAAGCCCAATGCACGCAGGAACTACACAGACCCTGTGCTGGCACGTCTCACTGAGACAAATATCAGTAGAAAACACACAAAGTGCTCACAATGCAAGACAAGTGACAGGAACCCAAACACCAAATCTCTGCTTTTACAAAATAATAATAATAATTTAACTATAGAGAGTGTTCAACTCAGATAAAAGACAGAGATTCAGCAGTTAGGAGGTCTGGGCTGTCACACGTCATGTTGTCCTTAGGCACTCAAGTTTCAAACTGTCAAACTCCATGACAGACCGCATCGTCCTAGACCCGACGCCCAGACCGGCTGCAGCTTCCACACACTGTGAGAACCTCAGCTGACTCCTTCACAAAGCATGACAATTTAGCATGTGCCTTCTTTTCCTTTCTACCTCTGCTGCCACCCTCATCCACACTGGGGCATTTTAAACACAACAGGATAGGAAACTGTCCTGTAGTGTATTCTGACCAGTGTTGTCGCATTTTTTTCTTTTATAATATATTTTATTAATTTATTCATATTATATATCAATTGTTATCCCTATCCCTTGTATCCTCCCATTCCTCCCTCCCTCCCATTTTCCCCCCACTCCCCTCCCCTATGACTGTGACTGAGGGGGACCTCTTCCCCCTGTATATGCTCATAGGGTATCAAGTTGTTGCATTTTTAATGACATATCACCACAATTGTCTGTCCCTGCCAATAAGGACAGGAGTCAAGTGACCCAGGCTAGCATGAAGGTCATTCAGTGCTTCTCAGACGTGGAACAGCCTGGCTTCTGGGCACGGTTCTACGAGTCCTGGAACAGTGATTCTCAACCACCCCTAACGCTGTGACCCTTTGCACAGCTCCTCATGTTGTGGTGACCCCTCCCCCAACCATAAAGTTATTTTCATCGCCACTTCCTAACAGTAACTTTGCTACTGTTGCGGACCTCAATGTAAACGCCTGATGAGCAGAGTGTCTGAAATTCAGTCTCCCAGGGGGTCATGACCCACAGGTTGAGAACCACTTCCCTTGAGCCCCGGCCCTCTCTTCCCTGCCTCCTTCCCATGGCGTAGTTTTGTTTTGCTCAGCGTTGACATTGACTCCACCCCAGCTCATAAGGCAAAATGGGAGCTAAAAAGAATATACATTTGTGGGTACCGTGTGACACGTTGACATGAGTAGGCACCGGGAAATTACCAGATGGAGCTGATCCATACATCCGTCATGCCACACAGGGAAAACACTGCGGATCTCTCCTCAAGTCCTGCAACACTGTGACTAGTACAGGTCTCCAGAACACGCTTGCTCTAGCCAAGGCCTTGAACCCTTTAACCAGCAGGTCCCGGCCCCTCGGCCTCCCCTCTGCAAACCACGATGACACTGTTTCTGTGCATTCGGTTGTTGAGGTCGCCACAAACAAGCGAGACACACACACTTGGCTTCCTGTGATTTCTCTTCCCTATTCCACTTCATCGTCTTACCCCAGTCACGGGATTTTCGTGTTTCTAAAGGTTAAATGATATCCCCTTATGTGAATAATGTAAGTATACATGCATGCACGCATGTAGGTATGAGTGTTCATGTATTCATTGTGTGCATGTGCATATTTGTACATGTGTGTGTGCATATACATGTTTGTGTTTATTTGTGCACATGTACATGTGTATGTTTGCATGCATGTGTATGTTCATATGCATGTTTGTGTGTTCATTTGTGCATGTGTGTATAGGAATGTTCATATGTATGAATTATGCTTATATGTATGTGTAATTGTGTATATATTCATGTGTGTGATTGAACATATGTATGTATATGTACACACGAGTGTGTGTGTGTGTGTGTGTGTGTGTGTAATACTGCCTTTACACACTTATCAGTTGATGGTCACTCAGCCTATTTACATATCTTAGCTACCGTGAACAGCTCTGCAAAGAACATGGGAAGGCGTATGTCTCTGACACACCTGTTTCATTTCCTATGGATGTTTACCCAGCAGCAGGAGAGCTGGATCATGTGTAATTCCAATTTTAGTCTCTGAAGAACCCCTATACTGTCCTCTATGGTGGCCATACCTACTCACATCCCAGCCAAGAGCTCTCGCCCTGTCCCTGTGTGCTGACCGCCATCTGTCAGCGTGGTATGACGTCTCTCTGTGATGACACTCTGAAGATGCCAATAAGCTCACTCACTTCAACTGCTTGTGCCACAAAGTCAAAACCCCACAGAAACTTACATGGAACAAAAATACCTTTCTTTTCTGTCCTGGAGACACAGCAGCAGAATATTATAATCAGAGCAATGATCAGGATCAGGAGCAAGGAGAAGGCCACGGCCAGCAGGGCGATGGCCCAGGTCGGCAGCGACGCGCCCTCCTCACCAACACTATCTGCAGGAGCAGGAGGAGAAAGGCTTCAGTGACGTCTGCACCATGTGGGTTCACTGGTTGTAGTGGGCCTTGTGTCTTCAGCAGTATCAGGGCTCCCAGCCTGCTGCAGCACGGCACTCCCAGCCAACCTCCCTCCTGTGTGATAATGACTCCGTGCTCAACAGTATCTCCCACCCAGAAGTTATCAGTACATGTAACTGCTTTGTAACCCGGGTCCAATTATCAGCTGGTTGACACCTCCCACATTCCTGAGAGCTGGATAAGGGTGGACCAGCAAGGCAACTGCCAAGGGTTAGAGCTCTGACTATCACACTGGACAGCCTTCGGTTAGCCAGAACTGTAGAGAATGGTGGGGTCTGGCCACCATATTCCCATGGTCCAGGACTGCATAGCCCAAAGGTAACAGGAGCACCATAGGGAGACAAAAGACCCTGACACACAGTTGTCCCCACGCACCACCAGAGCCACCATTAAATCCATTTCTCCTGTCGTCATGTGAGCTCTCCTCGGCGCTTCCGGAGCCAGTGTTCTCAGTGTCTACTTTGTCTCTTATTTTAGCCAATAGGCATGGAGTTGAAAAGCAAAAGTATGGGGCCAGGCACAGTGGCACACACCTGTAACTCCAGCACTCAGGGAGGCAAAGACAAGCAGATCGCTGTGAGTTCAAGGCCAACCTGGTCTACAAAGTGAGTCCAGGACAGCCAAGGCTACACAGAAAAACCCTGTCTCAAAAAAACTAAGAAGAAGAAAAGAAGAAGAAGAATAGAAAGAAAGAAAGGCCGGGCATGGTGGCGCGCTCTTTTAATCCCAACACTCGGGAGGCAGAGGCAGGCAGATCTTTTGTGAGTTTGAGAACAGCCTGGTCTACAAAGGGAGTCCAGGACAGCCAAGGCTACACAGAAAAAACAAAACAAAAAACAAAGGAAGAAAGAAAGACATACAAAGGTATGTTGAGGTAAGCAGGTAATGAAATGAAATAGAAAAGGAAATTGAAAAAAAAAGGATCTGTTTTTTACAGTCATGCCTTAAAACTGACATGTTAGCTTTGCGTGGTCATGTAAATTCAAATTTTCACTAAAATTGTGTGTGATTAATATGCAGCTCCATAGTTATATAGTCTACATTTCAAGTGCCATATGAACCCAGAGAGACATTTCCACCACCCTTGAAAGTCCTTCTGGGTGACATGCTACCTGTGTGGACTATCCCAAAAGAGCCTTAAATAGCATTTCACTCCTTTGTGCCTAAGCAGGAACCACACAGAAGCCAAGTCACAGACAACCACACTGATGTATGAAACTGTGCATTAATTTCAACAAGGTCTGTCAGCCTATCTCGCTGGTAGCTCAGTGGAGAGAGGCTTGTCACTAGAAGGTTTAAAATACCAGGTTTCCTCTGAAGGAACATGGGACTTGCTTTGACACCAATGGCATAAGAGGCCAACAGTGAAAATCTCTCTTGGGTGTATTTTCCTGTAAAGCTTTGCTTGAACACTGAGCCTGTAGCTGTGGCTTGCTGTTTCTATGTCAATGTCAAATGGCCAGAATAGGAGTAGAATGTTTAGAGAGGATCACTTCCGCTCAGTATCGAGTCAAAAGTAAGCAAGAACTCAACTGCGTAAGGAGCTACAGGCAAGCAAGAACACATCTACATAAAGAGCCACAGGCAACCCTAGAAAGGCAACTCAGCAACTAACAGTGCTTGCTGTTCTTACAAAGGACCCGAGTTCTGTCCCACATCAGGAAGCCCACAAATGCCTGTAACTCCAGCTCCAGTGGTATCCGAGGCCCTCTTCTGGCCTCTGTAAGCATTGCACTCATATGAGCACATACACAAACACACAAACACATGCACACAATATTTTTAAATGAAAGCATAGACTTGTCTAAAAACAAATCAAGGGATTAGGTGCTTTAAAGAACTATATAATGTTTTTAATACTTGGTTTTGGTTCTTCATGAGTTGCTTATATTTCTTTATTTCCTTCTAGAGAATTAGAAAATGTTGGACAATTTTGAAGATGGCTTTTTTTTTAACAGCTTACATTCACTGTCATTTCAAACTGCTGTTGCTTCTGTTTATTTTTATGTATCTTCTACCATCTAAACTGGACCTAACTCCTCTGAGATCAAGTGTCATGTATTGTACCCCATATACCTGGAATGTATCAGTCATGATGGGTAGACAACGATGGATGAATAACAAAGTGGTAGGTTGGTGGATGGATGGGTAAATAGATAATTGAAAGAAAGGGAGCTGTGTGGGTGGGTAGTTGGTTAGATGGAAATACAGAAAGATGGGCGGTAGAAGGATGAGAGGATGGATGGATGGGTGGGTGGATGATGGATGGATGCATGGATGAAAGAATGGATGGATGGATAGATGGATGGATGGATAGATGGATGGATGGATAGATGGATGGATGGATAGATGGATAGATGGATGGATGGACTGATTAAAACAGCTGAGTTCTTATCTGGATCCTGCAGTGAAGAGTCAGCTAGATCTCTCCTTTCTCCATTATTAAGATATCCAGAGAAGAATTTCAGGATACATCCTACAGAAACTCCAAAGTTTCCACTTCATCCAATGTTTTGCTGAGATAAGACGGGACAGAGAAAGAAAACTTTCCCCTACACAAAGAACTATAGGCCACCTGGGAATGCTGAGAGCAGGAGAAACAATCTTCTCTAAGGAAGAGCACACAGATTGGAAACCCAAGACCAAATAGCCCTAAGAATATGTACATACAAGTAACACTATTCAAACTGAGCAGTCTGTATTTATATATTTAGGAACACACACATATGTATGTATAATGTATATACATATATGTAATGGTGTAATGACAATTAAGAAAAAGGGGGCCATGAATTTGAAAGGGTACAAGAGGAAGTATATGGGAGGATTTGGAGGCAGGAAAGGAAAGGATAAAATGACAAAAGTATAATCAAAATTTTTTTCAAATGTGTAAAAGATGGTGATGAGAGAGGAAAAAGGGTTGTACTTTCCCATCTCATACCTCCCCAGCCCCAAACTGGGGTGCTGTCTCAGGCAGTCCTCACTGTCAGAGAGTACAACCCCAAGCATCACTTGTAATGCCCACTGAGCAATCAGATCCAAAGCCTACTCCAGTGAGGCAGACTCCAGAGGGCTGCGCAAGCACCCTAGATGTTTCACAGGCCAGTGGCTGGTGACCCACACTTCGGGAATATTATTCAGGCCACTCTGCCCAGTATGGGACAAGGTCGTGCATCCCTTCCCAAGAACACAATAATGAGATTATGAAAGCCAGAGTTATGATCTTGACTCTCACAGCTCAACTTCAAAGCGGGCCTCTGTGTAGAGGCCTCCTGAGTGCCAGCTGTACTGCACTTCCTACCGGAGGAACCAGTCACCCTGTGGCCCCTGTTTACTTTCTGGGTTGCCTTTGGCCTCTGGCTCACTCACCAGTCACAAGTCTTGCTCCACCAGCTTGTTTAAACTCAAGAAATGTGTGTGAAAGTTGTGGAGGTAGGACTCATGTGTTCACAGTCACCATGGACATCCTACATATCTCTCTCTCTCTCTCTCTCTGTCTCTCTCTCTCTTTCTCTCTTTCCCTCCCTCCCTCTACCCCTCCCTCTCTCTCTCTCTCCCTTCCTCAAGTTTGCAAATGTCACAAATTTTCATAATAAGGACGCTAACTTGGGTCAGAGATGAGGTCTGGCTCCTGATGTAAAGACAGGGCTTTTTGGTGAAGTGCTTGCACTTTCTGTGTTCCTGTAACTAACCCCAGTAAGCTCCCTGATGTACCCAAGTAGACGTGAGTGAGCTGGGTGCATCACCAGTGCCTTATCTGGATGGGTAGATATTAGCGTCTCTCTCTGACACATAACAGAGAGGCTTTGCTTTCTCGGGCTGTGGCTGTCTGCCATCCCAAGAGCTTTGTGATTTCAGTAGCTGGGTTTTCTGTAACTGAGAAACCAGCTCTGAAGGCAAGCGTTGGCCTCCCATGTGCCTTTCTTTGGAGGAGTTTTTGATCTCTACGGCAGCACATACTTCGTGGCCTGAGTCTGCTAGACTTCCTAAACTCACTCAAGGGATTGGAATAATCCCCCAGCCTTGTGGGTGCAGAATTGAGGCCCTCCCACCCCTGAGGAAGTCCGACAACTCTCACAGGTAGCTCCCGGTGAACTTGAGCCCCAGCTCTTCTAGCTCAGCAGCCAAGGTTGAATGAGGTCTGCAGTTAATGAAAGTTGCATAAAACAAAACACAACATGAAGCCAGATACCAGCTGCTCTGATCTTGATGAATAATTTAGAAACAAATTACCCTTTTGCAAATGAGTCCGATAAAGCAAGGCTCATTGCTGCCCACCCACAGAGCCTTCCTTCCCCAGCCCTCTGGCAATTAAGGTGCTATCCCAGCTAAGGAAGAATTGTGCTGATGGGGAGGGCCAAGTGCCCTTGCCTTCCACTTTCCTCTTCAGAAGAGGAAGGCAGAGAGCTAATCAGTAAGATCATCTCTAGAAGGGACCAGCCAGCCAGAGCTCTGTGCTACCTCATTATCTTGGGGAAACGTGGGGATTTTGTTGTCGTTTTGGTTTGTTTTGTTTTGTTTTTCAAGACAGGGTTTCTCTGTGTAGCCTTGGCTGTCCTAGACTTGCTTTGTAGACCAGGCTGGCCTCGAACTCAGAGATCCACCTGTCTCTGCCTCCCAAGTACTGGGATTAAAGGTGTCCACCACCATGCCCGGCAAAATGTCAGTTTAGGTCTACTTGGTGCCAACAGAATTTTGTCTTTCAACCTTCCCTGCCAAAGCCTGGACCAGGCTCATTGTCTCTGAGTAGCTTATAGGAGGAGCAGGTTGGACAGGGTGATGGAGGGTGAAATGGAGCATCTGACTGAGCAACACCCCAAAAACTGACAGGAAAATGTCAGAAGAACACCTGAGGGGGCAGGAAACGCTGGACCAAGCTGAGCATCAAAAATAAGGACGGGGTGGATTACAATAGACAGAATAAAATTGAATTTACATGAGAAAGACAGAGAGGTGAACAGACACACACACAGCGACAACGAAGGCTGGGAGCAGGGCGACTTCTACAAGCCAAGGAGTACGGAGGCAAGAAGAGAGACGCAAAGAGACTCTGTCACCGCCTCCGGGAGACTCCCGTCCTCTTCTGTAAGGGGCGAGGTTTCCTGTGAGCCTCCAGGGCTGGCTGACTGAACTCACAGTCAGGAGTAGACCCCTTAGCTGCTCATGTGAGCTGCTGGGTTCACCCCCACCACTGTCCCTTCCTCCACAAAAAAAGCCAAGTGATCTTTATGTCCCACCACATGACCCCTGCACCCGTCAACCTTGCTCACAGGCTCCACGGGGCCCTTCAGTGCACACAGTCAGAGTCTCTGCCAGGTCACAGGAGATTCCTCAAACTCTCGGCAATCCTGTGGCCTCAGCCCCTGGTGCTAATCATCAACATGAGCTCTCAGCTTTATTTTTGAAAAAAACATTAAGTTGAAACTTTGTCTCTAAACCTGCAGCCTTCTTATCTTAGCAGTGGGCAAGGCTTCTCAATGGCTTCTCGGCAACTGGAAAAAGAAAACCTCTGAGGAAGCAACGTGAGAACAGGCGAGGTCATACAATCACCGAATCCACAGCTCCGAATCTGCCTTCACGACGTAAGGGCATCACCCACGTGAACACGACCAGGAACTCAGAATGTCACTCACTCCAAAGCACTCTGGCTGGCAAGGCTCACTTACCAGGCGAAGGCTGAACCACAGTCAGGTTGACAGCTAAGGACTTGCCGGCCTGCAGGTCCCTCAGCTCGGCCACACAGGTCAAGGTCCCGTTGTCCAATGGTGTAAGATCCAAGACACTCAATACCCTCATAAAGTTGCCCGGGTCCAGAAAGGAGTAGGAGCTGGAGTGGCTTACTGGGACCTCGAGCTCCCAGGAAATAACTGGGAATGGGGTCCAGCCCAGGGCATAGCAAGTCACATTACAGGGCTCACCCTTAGTGACTATAAGGTTGTTGCTAGGAATGTCCAGGGTCCCCATGACTAAAGAGAAGAAAGAGACACGCTAGAGATTGGCAGCCTTCTGATTTTCTCAATTTTAGCTTCAAATTACACCTCATGAGACTTTCTTCCCAAGCCCCAGGAAGGCTGTGTCTGGCCCGGGAAAGCACAGTTCAGGCTCTCTCCTGCCGTATCTGTATGCACCTGTTGGGCTCTTACAAGCGCGCGAGGTGACTCCCAAGAACAACGGAGAAACAAAAGCCAAGGATCACGGGGCGAGCTACATGACTCTCCTGGGGATAGAAGCAAGGAAGGAAATGATCTACATTCTTCTCCCAGAGCCTCACAAAAGGCAAATCTCTCCCCTGAAGTTTGGGTCAGTCATCTTCATTTTATAATTTGGGGGTCATAAAATCTTTTGTTTTGTTTTAAGACAAACTCTCGTGTAGCCCAGGCTAATCTCAAATATTACTCGGGGTTGGCTTTGAACTCCAGATGCTCTTGCCTCCACTTCCCAAGGGCAGGGAAGACAAGCGTGTGCCATACCACCCAACAGTAAACTTTAAAAACAATTGCCTTGGAAATTCCTTTAAAATCAGTCTCTAGTTATAAATGTCATTAAAAATCAAATATATTATAAACTGAATTAACCCAATTAAATTTCAGAATTGTTGGCTCACATCAATATCTTCCTAAAGAACCCACTTGCCCCTGGCGGCATTCATGCTGCAAGGAATCCATCTGAAAATGATGTTTCCTTATGCTGACCTGAAGGTTGGCCCCGGCACAGACACAGCCTTAGTGACATGCATATGCGTTCTAATGTTCAAACTCAAACACGCTACCAGGCACAGCCCCCGCTGCTGGGTATAGTGGAAAGAACACTGGACGAAGACTCAAGAACTCTGAGCTCATTGATGGCTCCATCGCTTGCAATAAAACCACTGAGATCAGGGGTCTTGGAGTCCCCACCTCCGCATTTCCCATCTCTTCAGGGGTTACTCTGACTAGAATACATAATCTCCAAACACTTTGGTCTCAATTCCTTTTTTGCAAAGCCACCGGAGACTCCAAAGAACTTCCTCTGTGTGGACGGTAACTGCATGAACGATTCGAAATATTCACTTAGAACTGACAGTCGTAACTCATTACACGTTGATGTAAATGAACACATTTCCACTAAGCCGTATTTTTTTAACTAATAAAATAAATAAATAAACTAAGTGGCAATGTTTATCTATGCGAATCTGTATTATGTTCAGCTAGATCCTCAAGCCAGTAGCTTCATTCCCTTGTTTCTGGATTGCTTTGTTTGAAGAGAGCAGGGGAAAAAAAAATCTGACTTCCCACGGAAGCACAGCTGGAGCCTTGAATAGGCTTTTTATTTGTTTGTTTTGGGGTTGTTTGTTTGTTTGTTTGTTTTGATTTTTTGAGATAGAGTCTCTCTGTGTTGTTAGCTTTGGCTGTCCTAGACTCACTTTGTAGACCAGGCTGGCCTCAAATTCACGGTGATCCACCTGCCTCTGCCTCCGGAGTGCTGGGACTAAAGGCTTGCGCCACCACACCCGGCCCTTGAATCGGCTTTTTAAATAACCATGGATACTCTTTGATACCATGCCGAAAAAGCAAACAGAAATGATTTCTTGAAGATGAGCTCAGAAGATTACCTTGAAACCTGACACTGCCTCAGTGAGTGCCCCCCTCCTCTCTAGACCAAGGCACTTGAGTAGACTTTAGCCCTCCTGTGATCTTTTTTTAAACCAGTAGAATCAGTCGTGTGGACGACGCTGGCCTGTGAGTTAGAAGACCTCTCCAAGGTGCAGCACGCAGCTCCCCCGTTTACCCGGGAGGATGACTCTGGGAAAGAGTCACTAGCATGCTAGCACCATCTTAGGTCATTATGAGAAGTCACGCCCTGGAGTGGGGAGTACCAGAGTGGATCGCTCTGTCCACCATGTGTCTCCACTCGGAACTGCTATACTTCCTGGATGCTACCGTGGAGTAAGTAAAGCGTCTGCTCTGACCTGCAGCCTGCAAACAGCTCACTGGGTAGAGAAGGGGTTGGCTTGAATCGGAGAGGCTTGGAGTTTCACCTGCTCACTATTTTCTCAGCTCCTCTGTTGTGTTTGAAGGAGAGGAGGTTTAAAACAGCAGGCAGCAGGGGCCCTCCGGATTCGGATTCGTCAGCAGGTAGTCCCCTAATGACCTGCACTTGAGACCCGGCACTCACATGGTGGAAGAAGAGACCCATGTGGACACAATAAACAAATATCAAAAACTTCGTATGATGACAGGTCCTAGGAGGGATGGAACTGCCTCAGTTAATGACAGAAGAACTTGAACTTGGGCCTCTCTGGCTCTTGGAAGGCTAAAGGGTGCGTCAGATGTGTGAGCCTTAGGCAGGTTGGGCAATAGTTGGACCAGTGCAGCTGCCTGGGGGTTTTCTGAGTCTGTGACGGGGCTTCAGCTTCCCCCAGCCTCCCCTCCGCCACTGCCTTTCACTGGGTTAACCACTCTCCTGACAAGCACACGCGTTACACAAAGTCTCTAGAACGTCTGGACTGACGTCAGACGACTCACACAGGAGCTGTATCCGCTCTACTGAAATGTGGCAGGGAAAGTAAATGGGCCTTGGGAAACTCGTGGCCATTTTCCTCTTTCCTCAGGATTGTGTCCTGGGAAGAGCCTGCTGCTCAGGGTTCGGTGACAGCACCGCAGCTCTGTCCCACTCCTTGTCCTCGTGCAGGGCCTTGGAGGAAGCTTTCTTGCCCTCAGACACCTGTTCTTCTCTCCATATTAAACCCCAAAGCTGCAATAAGTGTCGATGCATAAAAGTGCATGCCAGAGGCATTCAGGCAGATGTACAGGCTTGGTGCTTTGGGAAACGCCTCGGAAATGTGTGCACTGTTCAGCTGTACATACCACAAGCACAGCAGTATGGAGCCCTGCCTTCCAATCTGTGCTCCCTTGATGTACGCTACCACACCCCATCAGCCCCAGAGGGCTGGGCATGGACAGAGATCCACACCCCATCAGCCCCAGAGGACTGGGCATGGACTGAGCCCCCCACTCCTGCAACCCCATGGGACCTCTTTCTACTCTCTCAGAGATGCCTTCACACCAGGAAAACACTATCTATGACTCTTTAAAATATGTCTCTTAAGGTCTGCTATCCTGAAGCATCGTGTGTGTGTATCTGGATAGAGGTCACAGGTCAACATTAGGTGTCTTCCTTAATCTTTCTTCATCTTATTTTTTGAGACAGAGTCTCCCACTGGGCACAGAGCTCACCAATTTGATTGGCCTGGCTGTCCTGCAACCCCTAAGGACCTGCCTGTCTCCACCAGCTGGGGTTGCAGGTACGCACTGCCACACCCAGATTTCCCATTTGCGTTCTGGGGAATCACTTTCAGGATCTTACGCTTGCATTGCAAGCACTTTACCAACTGAGCCGGGCCTCTTCTGTTCATACTAAGCACCCAGACTAGTATGCTTTTTCCAAGAATAAAAAATTTTAATGCTCATGTGGTAACTTCTATGAGCCAGGCTCCGTGGTGACAGCTTTCGATCGGCCCAGCCGCCCCATGCTATAACAGCCCTGCGATGAGGGACCCAGAACCCAAAGCCGGTGTGTGCTTCGTTCAAGACTGTACAATTCTAAGCAACAAGGACAGCATGGAACCAGGCACCAGGGGCCTAAGCCTGCTCTTCTGACCACCAGACTGCTCTGGATGTAAAACAAGATGAACGGGACAAAGCTTTGGAGTCTCCGTGGTTTTGTTGCCCGGTCCTCACAGCAAATGTGTGAGCCGAGAAGGGAGCCTCATCCCTGCGCTAGGGATGAAGGACGAAGGAAGGGAGCCAGTGCAGCACCTCGATGGTTGACAACTGATAAAGGCGAAACAAGCGCTCAAGTCTTTGATTCCACTTCCTGAGTTCTTTCCATTATAATTGAATTATTATCAGAGAACCTGGGCATGCCAACTAGGCGCAGAGTTTTAAGTAACCCCATGAAAATCTCAACTGAGAAAATATCACTATACCATTAATTAAACCATACAAAATTAAGGATACCCCAAAGTAAAGAGCCACCAATTTCATTCAATTTCTAAAGTAAAAATCATTTATAAGTACAAATACATAGGACATGCTTTTTCACCAAATATTATTACATTTGATTTGACGACAGAATCTGTGATTTCTCTGGGGCAAGGAAAAAGTATATATAAGGAATAATCTCAAAGACAGAACTCGTTTTCACGAGAAATGCTGTCATTTCAAAACTGTAGAGATCTGAGCGCAAGGGCCCTGGGTAGAGACCACAAGGCCCTGGATTTGGTGCCCAACACCACACAAAAAAGAAAATGGATGGGAAATTGTAACCCACTAGTCATAGCCTCTATCAATAATGTACAAACTCACTTTAAAAAATGTCAAGGGGCAGGACCCCTGGGCCCAAATAAGGCACCAGCCAAGGACAATACAGGCGGTAAACTTTAAACCCCTACCCAGATCTAGCCAATGGTCAGAACATTCTCCACAGTTGAGTGGAGAGTGGGATATGACTTTCTCACGTACTCTGGTGCCTCACATTTGACCATGTCCCCTGGAGGGGGAGACCGGGTGGCACTCAGAGGAAGGACAGCAGGTTGCCAAGAAGAGACTTGATACCCTATGAGCATATACAGGGGGAGGTAATCCCCCTCAGGAACAGTCATAGGGGAGGGGAATAAGGGGAAAATGGGAGGGAGGGAAGAATGGGAGGATACAAGGGATGGGATAACCATTGAGATGTAACAAGAATAAATTAATTTAAAAATTAAAAAAAAATGTCAAGGGGTCTTGATTTAGGTAGGACTATCTAAGCCTTTTATCTGCATCCTTGTGTAATGATCTTCAGCACACCAAATTACCTTCACAAATGAAAATAAGTTACGGTACTATAGTCTAGTGGTCTACCCTTTTCTCTCAAATGCCTGGCGTATTTGGAGAACACACACCTTTGGCTGTGCTACAGTCACTATGGCAAGAAGAAAAATAGATCAGAGAAGTTCAGAGAGAAAAGACCACTAAAGCGTCCACATCGATAATGTAGACAACGAAGTATAAGCCAGCGGAGGGGCCTGGCCGCCCACTGTGCAGATCCGAGGGGCTGCAGTGACCTGAGGAAGGACGCCAGGAAATGGCTCCAGAAAAGCAATTAGATCAGCTGGAGACGTGATAAATCCATCTCAAAGGGGAGAAGGGAGGAAGAGAAAGGATCAAACAAGGAAGGGGCGTCGAACAGGAAAGGAGGGAAGGAGAGAGCGACATAAGAAAAGCAAGCATTGTCTCAGAACAGTCAGAGCAATGGAGCCTAGACTACGTGTGAGAGAAGGAAGCAGGGCACAGAACACACGAAAGCAGTCGTCAGTTCAGAATTACGAAGGCAGGCCCCCAAGGATTGTGGCACAGCCGTGGGCTCAGGAGGCCCGTGACCCCCTCCAGATGACTCACCCTGCACCGAGAGGAAGGCAGTCCCAAAGATGTCGCTGTTCTGCAGGCTGCACCGCACGGGACCCGAGTCGTCCGGCTGCACATCATGGATGATCATCTCGGAAACGAAGCTGTCGCTGGAATTGTAACTGGCAGAGGTGAAGCGGTTGTTGGTGATGATGGGCTCCTGGGAAGTGACGCTCAGCTGCACGACACCTTTGAGAGCCCACATGATGAGCTTCCAGCCATGAGTCACGGTGCAGTTGAAGCGAGCATCTGAACCCCTTAGGGCTGTTACGTTCTGAGGACCTTCTATGATCTGATAACCGGACCCAGAAGCTGGAAAGCAATCCATTTTTCAGGCAGTGAGTGAACCAGCTGACATAAATCAAGGACAGTCATTTAACCTTCTGTTTGCCAGCTATCATGTGTCCATCTGAAGGCTCGGCCTCTCTGCCTTATTGGTCCTAAGCCAGGGACCAGGACTTCCAGTACATTCATGGCCAACGCAAGCCCCCTGCCACTTTTCCCCTAGGTGGGTACCACTGACTTGACTACAATTCCATAGATGCTCACGGTCACCAAAGCCACAGGATGTGGCATTTAAAAGGTTGTATTTGCAGATACACTTTGTCAAGGGCCCTAACATGAAATCATCCTGGCTGTAGCATAGACCTCACGTCCAGTCCCAGGTGTCTCTATAAGAGAAGACAGAGGAGTCTGAGGTAGAGGGCCGCACGGAGAAGCACTGTGCCACGTGAAGATAGGAACCGAGACTCAAGCAAGCGTAAGTAAGGCCAGGGATTGCTATAACCAGCTGACAGAGATGGGGAACCATAGTCGGGACTTACAGCCTCATCAGTAGAACTGAGAGCCAGGTTCAGGCCTTGCACCCTGAGTCACACTCTTGCCTGACTCGTGTCACTCAGAAGACGCACTGAAACAACACATGCCCTGGTTTCTCCTCAGCACCAAGCCATCAGTCAGGATATTCCTGCTATCTTTTGATGTCATATGACTCTTAACAGGCCAAAATGCTCACCCTTCATGTATACTGGGAGCCCCCAAATACCATCAGTTCTCCTCTTCTCACCCTGAAGGGCAAATGTGAGGCAGTCCCTAAAGGGAACTGAGTTGAGCCCTGAGCATCCCCAGGCAAGAGCCAAACAGTGACATATAGTCACACATTGACCCCTCTTTATCACCCACAATGTACTGTGGAGCAGGATTACACACACACACACACACACACACACACACACACACACACACACACACACACACACACACACACACACTGGGCCCAGCAGAGAGAAAAGGCCGGGAGATCCAGCGGCTGAGGAGAGGCAGAACCAGAAGGCGAGAGGGCGCCTGGACTAACTCAGCGGGTGAATGCACACCACCACCACTCCCAGGGTATGACGGAAAGAAAACATATTCCCAACACCCATCACAAAGTGGATCTTCTCCACGGCCACTGGGCCAAGTCTCACTGATCTAGACCTACCTTGACCTTCAGCTAAAAAACAAACAGAAGGTCTCAAAACAAACAAACAAAACCTAGAAATGACTCTGTATTTGTTTGTTTCCCATTGCGGTGATAAAACACTGACCAGAAGCAACCTGGAGTGGGAAGGGTTTGTTCCACCTTGTGTATGTCACATATCTGCGGCCACAGGAAGCCAAGACAGGAACCTGGAGGCAGGAGCTGATGCAGAGGCCATGAAGAAGCACCGTTTACTGACTTGCTCTCCATGGCTCGCTCAGCCTGCCCACAACTAGGGCCCACCTGCCCAGAGGCTGCCCTGCGCACAGTAATCTGGGTCCTCCCACATCAACCGTTAGTCAAGAGAACGCTCTACAGAATTGCCAACAGGCCGGTCCATGGAAGCACCTGACCCGGCCTCACAGTTGGTGGGGACAGGTAGTAATAAAGCCAGGAAAAGCCTAGGCCATGGGAAATTCTTTTGAGTTTGATGCTCCCTGGTTTTGCTGCTGTTGCTTTTTGTTTGTTTGTTTGTTTGTTTTGTTTTGTTTGCTTGTTTTTTACATTGAGTTTTGGTTTGGTTTTGAGACAGGATCTCTCGTCTCCCAAGCCGGCCTTATATTTGCAATAGAGCCAGAGATGACCTTGAACTTCTGATCCTCCTGCCTCTAGGTTCTGAGCGCCTCAACAGCTGAACGTGTGGGGCTGGGAGACAAGCCTGGGGCCTTTTGCATGCTGGGTAAGCACTGTACCTACC
Source organism: Acomys russatus (assembly GCF_903995435.1). Lineage (NCBI taxonomy): Eukaryota > Metazoa > Chordata > Mammalia > Rodentia > Muridae > Acomys > Acomys russatus. The sequence continues at coordinate 74,820,746 of NC_067144.1, read as the reverse complement.
ACCTGACCTTCCAATGAAATCGGTGACTACCAGCCTTAAGCACAATTCCCTGCCCCCTCTGGATCCACCAGCTGCACCCCTGACAAGGGACACAAAGCCACAGTACTTTCTTGCTTCCTCTGTGACCTTGACCCACACCAAGCAAACATTAGACAACGCTTGCAGATAAGACCTCTACCCAGCCACATACCATGGCTCTCGCCTCCTTCTCCTCTCCCCTCTTTCCCCACAGAGCAGAGCTGCACAAGAGGACAGATGGTGAGGGAAGGCAGGGCCTCCCCACCTGAATGCTCTGCAGGTGTCACCCAGCAAACCTTGCGTGTCTGCTGTCCCAAAGAGTCCTGGAGGACTAACTCTGACTTGAACTCTGGTGCCCCACATTTGACCACCTCCCCTTGGTGGGGAGGCCTGGTGGCACTCAGAGAAAGAATAAGCAGGCTACCAAGATGAGACTTGATAGCCTATGACCATATAGTGTGGGAGGAGGTCCTCCTCGGTCTTAGACCTAGGGGAGGGGAATAAGGTGAAAGTGGGAGGGAGGGAAGAATGGGAGGATACAAGTGATGGGATAACAATTGGGTTGTAATCTGAATAAATTCATTTTTTTTAAAAAAGAGTCCTGGAGGAGTCTCTTCTCCTGGAAGGTCTGTGGGATCCCCGCCCTTCAGCAGACAGAGCTGGGCTTCTCTGTTGCCCTAGGGAGTGTGTCTGTAACTGCCACCTCTAACCTTGAGCAAGACCCCCCCCCCTTTTCACTCCCCATCCTGACATCACTCAAGGTTAGCCAACCTCTGCAGCTCTCGTGATCCTCTGAGCTGATTATAGAACTGACAATGGTGCTTGCTGTGCACCTGTGAGGACTTGAGTTTCACACCTGAACCCACACAGAAAGCTGGGTGTGGCGGCACACATGTGTAGTTCCAGCACAGAGCAGGTGGAGGCAGAAGGCCTCCCTGGGGCTCACCGGCTAGGCAGCCCAGGCAAAACGGCAAGTTCCAGGTAAATGTGAGGTATCCTATCTCTAGAAGATAAGGTGAGTGACACTTCAGCATGACCTCTGACCTCCACATGTATGCGCACACATGCACGCCCACACAGACACGCACACAAAAAGCGATCCCCTTGACATAAGCAGGTTCACCGTCTGTGCCAGTCATCTCCACTTCACTGCTACGGTGCAGACCTCACACTTTCCCCTCTTAGCCAGACTTCATAGTGAGTGGAAATGCAGGCTGGACATGTGGCCAAGGGACCGGGAAGGAGTTTGGGATGGAGAGAGGTGGGCGGAGAGAACTGCCTGGGTGATGGGCCCTCAGAAAGAGAGACAATGGGAGTCACCCGTGTCATGTGCTGGGACCAAAGGAGGAAGAACGGAACAAGGAAAGAGCCCTGAGGGGCGCTCTGGGGAGATCTGACCTGCCTGCTGAGCTCCTGGGATGGGAACGCTCCGAGCAGATCTGACCTGCCTGCTGAGCTCCTGCGCTTGGGCAGATCTGACCTGCCTGCTGAGCTCCTGGGATGGGGACCGAAAGAGCTAATGTCACTGCTGGGCCACCAGCTGCTCCCAAAGACATCTCTGCACAGGCAGCCCAGGGGAGCATCTCAAAGCCGCTGGCTGCTTGTGTCCCACCCCCACCTCGATGTCCAGACCTGTCTAAGCAGCTCATTACCTCAGATAGACCAGAGAACCCTTCACAGGGTTGTGCTCTGACACCAAACTCTGCCACACGTCATCTTTCTCCATCTCCCGTTGTCCCAACTCCACCTTGAGCCACTGGACATTCTTTTTTTTTTTTTTTTTTTAAATTTGTTTTATTCAGATTACAACTCAATTGTTATTCCATCACTTGTATCCTCCTGTTCCTTCCCTCCCGCTTTCACCCTATTATACTCCCCTAGGTCTATGACCTAGGGGGGTCCCCTCCCCTACTGTATGGTCATAGGCTATCAAGTCTCATCTTGGCAGCCTGCTTATTCTTTCTTTGAGTGTCACCAGGCCTCCCCACCAAGGGAGAGGTGGTCAAATATGGGGCACCAGAGTTCATGTCAGAGTCAGTCCCTGCTCTCCACATAACTGTGGAGAATGTCCTGTCCATTGGGTAGATCAGAGTAGGGGTTCGATGTTTACTACTTGTATTGTCCTTGGTTAGTGCAACAGTTTGAGCAGACCCCCTGGGTCCTGATCCACCCATCATTATGTTCTTCTTGTAGATTTCTAGGATCCTCTGGATCCTTCTATTTCCCCATCTCCTATATTTCTTTTACCTAGAGTCCCAGTGCGATGTCCTCACATCTATCCTAATCTCCTGGTAAGTGAAGACTTTCGTGGGACGTGCCTTTTGGGCTAGTGCCCAATTATAAGTGAGTATATACCATGTGAGTCTTTCTGCTTCTGGGTGAACTCACTCAGTACGATCACTTCTAGTTCCACTCATTTGTCCATAAATTCGAGATTTCCTTGTTTTTAATAGCTGAGTAGTATTCCATAGTGTAAATGTACCATAGTTTCTTTATTCATTCTTCCCAACCCTACATCTGACAAAGGACTACTATCCAAAATATATAAAGAACTCACCACCAAACCAAATAACCCAACTGAGAAATGGGGCTCAGAACTAAACAGAATTCTCAACAGAGGAATATCGAATGGCTGAGAAACACTTAAATGCCCAACATCCGTTAGTCATCAGAGAAATGCAAATCAAACCGACTGAGATTCCATCTTACACTCATCAGAATGGCTAAGATCAAAAATTCAAGTGACACCACATGCTGGCGAGGATGTGGGGAGAGAGGAACACTCCTTCATTGCTGGTGGGAATGCAAACTTGTACAACCACTTTGGAAATCTATCTGGTGCTATCTCAGAAAAATGGGAATAGGGCTTCCTCAAGACCCAGCTATCCCACTCCTTGGAATATACCCAGAAAATGCTCCACCACACAACAGGGACATATGCTCAACCATGTTCATAGCTGCCTTATTCATAATAGCCAGAACCTGGAAACAACCTAAATGTCCCTCAGTTGGACATTCTTAAAGTACCAAACTTATCAAGTCTTTCTGGCCCAGAAGCCTTTGCACATGACCAGCCTGGAATCCAGTCTCACTTGCTCCTGGGCTCCTGACTCAGTCATCTGTCCTAGGGGACAGCATCCCAGATCACCCTGCTTATGCTGAACTCCTGCCGTGGCGCTCCACCGAGAAGCTTCTTTAAAACCGTTGTCACAGCGGTGACTTGTTTTGTTTTTGTTTGTGTTCTCACTCGATGTCTTTCTCTCCTACTAGGCTCTGAGCTCCGGGGCCTGGGCCTCAGCTATGTGGCACATATCAGGGGTTCGGTGGACATTTCCTGAGCAAATGGGCTAACTTAGATCTATGTAACTATGGGCAAGATAGGGAGGAGCAATGAAGGGATGAAAGAAGGGAGAGGGAGGGAGAGAGGCAGGGAGGGAGAGGCGGGGAGGGAGAGGCTTGGAGGAGCCCTGTGGATATGTGGACACTTCCTCAGAGCTAAGTCTGTAAGCAAAGAGACTCAACTAGCCACAAGCCTTTCCTAGATGAAATATGTAAGGGGTCCAGTATCCATTATAAATTCTCCCTGGGGATTCTAAAACTAACCCATAATATTCAGCCCTCAAACCTCAAACAAGATCTATCTTGACTCAAACCAATACTTAAGGCTCAATATCCATATATATATAATCAACCAGAAATACGTATAACCATATATATGGTTATGTGTGTTTGTGTATTTCTGAACATATATATTCAGAAAACTAAGCCCAGAGTTCATCTAATTCTCTCCAGTCTTTAAAGGACCCTTGTAACCACAAAGCATCCCTAAACCATGGATTAACGGTGGCCTGTCAGCCCCAGGCTCAGTCCCGAAACTGTTCCCAGGCCTGGCTTTCCTCTCCACTCCACTGGGAAATGTCCAAAGGGGCCCCCAGCTGCTTCTCACTGTGTGCTCCTCAGCCAGGAGCTTCTAGGCTTCACAGGCAAATACACCCAAAGGTGGAATTTCCCAAACCTGCCCATCTGACATTCTGCTGTTCCCGACTTAGTTTCACTCCGTTTTGCTTGGTTAACACTGTCACAGCCAGGCTGATAAAGCTCAGTATCCACCCATCCAGAACAGAGCACGCAAGCTCCTGAAGCCCAAATAGGCGTGGCCCCTACAGTGAGTAGAACTGTGGACATCTGGGGTGGGAGGGACAGATGGAGCTGTTCACTGCCTGTTCTTGTCTCCATGCTGATCACCAGGATGAGTGTCTGTGACAAGTCGTCCAGGACACCTTGGCCTACAAAGTCCCTGCGTTCACTCTGCTCTTCTGCTGCGTACACCACACCTTCAAGTTACCTTAATAAGACACAGAGAGATGCCTTGTTCTCACTCGATGAGAAAGCAGTGGCCAAGGAGTCAGGACCTAATTAATCCAAAGCCAAGCGCACAGACTAGGGATTGTGAGACCCAGCTCAACCCACCCTACATGGGCCCTGCATGCTCTGGAGTCCACCCTACCTGATGCCCTGAAGGACTGCTGGTGGCGAGGCCATAGGAGGCTCAGAGATCCCACCCTAGATATCACAAGAGTCAAGAAGGCTTTCAGGCAGAGGAAACACCTGAGCCAGCATGTGTGAAAGATATCTCAGTAACTGAAACAACCCAGGTGACAACCTCAGACACCTAATGGGGTAAGCCTAGGGAAAGCCCAATGGAAGTCAGAGGCACCAAAGGGGACCATGAAACAGAGATGCAGGGACTGCCTGAGGAAGATCACCTGGATGGAGTGCCTGTGCCTGAGGAGGAACACCTGTACCCTGTCCTGCTGCATCTTCTGCTTATCCTTCCTCCTGCCCTGATTTTGAAGTTTGCAAACAGCCTGCCCACCTACTACACCTACCTGTTAGCCCAGCCAGGATGGCCAGCACAGCCAGGACATCTCTCCAACTGCCATCCATCTCAGCATGATCTTCCTTGCCTGAAAGATAAGAAAGGGAGGAGGTGATGTTTGGAGCCATGGCGATCTACTGCACAGCTTCTGGGCATTGCATCCTAGGCACAACAGTGCTCTCTCCAAAGATGCATTTGGGGCTCATCACAGAACCAAAGGGTGGGAAGCTGGAGATGGCCCCATCACTGTGTTCACACAGACAGTTCACCTCAGAGAATCCTGAAGGGCATCATCTGACCTGGAGTCCATTTATAAGTTGCAAGACTCCAGCACAACAGCCTGACTCTGTGTTCCTGGCCAAGAGGTGCAGTGGTGACGCCGGTGAATTGATGGTTGTAGAGGTGATGAGAAGGTGGTGAGACGTGGGGAGACAACTAGCCAGGCAAGTGTGGGGCAGAGGTGTTGGCTGTCATTTCATAGGCAGGCTCTGGGCGCAACCACACACACATTAGTGGGAAGAGCAGAGTAATAGCAAGTGCAAAGGGCCTGGGGTGGGACTCTCCTGGGCATGTTTGAGGAGCTACAGAGATAGCCCTGTGCAGAGTGACTGGGAAGGGTGAGGTCATACTCATGGGGGTCAGGGCAGGCGTAGCCAGCTCTGTCAGCTGCTTTGCAGCACAAGAGGGTCCCCTTGGGTCCACTCTCCTTCCGACCCCCACCTTGGGTCCACCCTCAGCTTCTTTGACATCCCTCATGCTCGCCATCCTCCCTTCTGTTTTCCCACAGTGTTGTGGGGCCCACTGACTCTCTGTACACTGAACCATCATGAGCTGTCTGCAAATCCATCACTCCTGCCCTCAGGCCAGGGCCTGTTTCCCATAATCGTTCCCACTCATGTGCAGAGCAAGGACAAAGGAAGCTTCTCACTTCTAGTGTGGCCTCAGTGCAGGTACCACAGCCTGCTGATGCTGCTCCCTCTAAGCTGAGCAGCGCCAGGTCCCCTCAGGGCTCCAGTGTTGGGCACACTTGCCCAGTACTCTGCTCTCCTGACTTCTCAGATGGCCCAGAAACACCGCAGCCAGTACAGGGTCCACACTGGCAGAGGAAATGCCTAGCACCTCTCAGGTGCTGTATATCCCACAAATGCTGAGTAAGAGTTTACATTCAGACCTGTAACTCACCTTTTATACCTAAGCTCAACCCCAGGGACCCCAGCTCAGAAAAAAGAATGAGGGTGGACTTCACCCTTGGTCTCTCTGATGCCTTGCAAACCTCACCATGCACACAGGACATTAACTACCGGCACCCTACCTCAGAGTTTAAATGCCTGCACTAAGGTCCTGTCCTGCTGTGAGTCTGAGGCACTCAACAGAACTGGAGACTGTACCTCCTCCTCGGGCGGTCTCCTGACAGTCAAGACACTGCAGAATTCACAGCCTTCTGAGGCTGAGCCCTGAGCCCAGAGCCAGTCTCACAAAGGGGCAAATAAATCATTTGCTAATTTTCAAGCTCAATTAACACAAGTTTGCAAGGAAATTGCTCCATCGGTCACCTGGAATGGCCCGGCCAGTAGGAGAAGAGGGGGAATTGAGCTGCCCAGTTCTGAAAGCCAAGTTGTTGTTGTTGGTGGTGGTGGTGGTAGTGGTGTGATGGTGGGGGTGGGGTGGGGTGGTGGTGATGAGGGGGGGTGGTGGTGTGGTGGTGGTGGTGGTGGTGGTGGTGGTGATTTTGTTTTGTTTTGTTCTATTAAGATAGGACTGTGTAGCCCAGGCTGGGCTCAGAGACACTGTGGAGCAAAGGCTGGCTTCCAGCTCCTGACTCTCCTGCCTCCTTCTCCAAGTACTGAGATTACAGGTGTGTGCCACTGTTCCCAGCCTGAAAGTTGCATACTTTACTGAAAGCCACTCACCACTATCAAAACTGCAGTGAGGGACAGGCAAAGGTCGTCAGGAAATGCTTCCATCACTGATAAGTGAGGTGCGTCAGCTGCACAATAGGGCACTCTCCTTAACCCAGAAGGAGCTGCCCCTGGGAACGTGCCACCTGCCAGCGTCCCCTAGACCAGCTATCTCAGCTGCCCATACTGTCCCAAACCAACAGCACAATCCAGGAGCCAGCAATGAGGTCACTGCAACAGAATGCAATGTGTATGGACACAGCACTTGAGAGTATATGCAGCCACTGGCATCATCAAAAAAGGGATATTTACAGGACAGCCAAAATCACACACGTTACTTTAATTAAATAGGGACCTAGGCCAGAAATCTTTAGCTAATACCTCTGTAGGGGTTGAGACTCAACTTCTCATTTATTCTGCTGCAAAAAACTTTGAATGACCTACTTTTAGTGGAAAAACTTCTATCTCTTCAAAAGTATAAGTCATATTCGGTTTTGTTAACCTCCTACCCTACTCCTCACTGGCACTGGCCTGACAAGGGGGGAAAAAGATAATCAGAAAATCTGCCTGACAGATCTCCCCAGTAGCTGAAAGAAAGACCACAAATCTGCTCTCTCACAACTCTCTCCTTATTTCTGAGCTGCTGAAAATATTTCTGCACTTGGAACCTCCAAAGTGTCTAAACAGGCTGTTTCAGGCGGAGCAGGGGACCAAACGGGAGTAAAGCTGAGCAAAGGGATTTCTCCCAGTCCAGCATTTCTGCTACACTTCGGAGCCCACAACTCTGTGCATCAGAATTCGGGACTGCTTCCTCACTGTGGTGTCCCTCTCCTCACTGGGCCTTCCTCCTCCTCATCGGACCTCCCACCTCCTCACTGTGGTGTCCCTCCTCCTCACTGTGGTGTCCCTCCTCCTCACTGTGGTGTTCCTCCTCCTCACCGGGCCTCCCACCTCCTCACTGTGGTGTCCCTCCTCACCGAGCCTCCCTCTTCCTCACTGAGCCTCCCTCCTTTGTGGCCTACTCCCTGGAAACCCCCAGTGGCAACAGAACACCTTGCTCCCCTGTGCAGCTACTCATCAGGGGGAGATGGCATATACGAATTTGTCCAAGGACTGAGAAGACTGCTTCCCCATCCTGTGGGTCCTGAGACCATCCCCTGAATCCCAGCAGAGCCCTAGTGTAGCCCTAGAACAGCTCTGTGCAAGACGGACGCTCACTGACAAATCACTGGGATTTTTGACCCCTGGAAACAGCCTCCCTGTTTAATTTTCAACCCAGTGGAAGTTGGAAGGCAAACACCCTGCGCATTCCTGTGGGCATCCCACCAATGGCTGACTCGGCACCCACAGAGCCCTGACTGGGGAGAAACCCAACGGACAAACACCCATGACAGGGGAACTACGCACCGGCCTTACCTCAGGCAGGTAAATCTCTGCATTCTGTTCACACAGGGCTTCTGGCTGCGGCCTGCTCTCCACACAAACACAGGAACACTTGTGACTGGACACTCCTCACCCTGTAACAGGAAGTTCCTCGAGAAGTGGCCCTACCCTGTCAGTGGCTAGGCTATAAACGTAGAGGTGCAGGCAAGCGCCCAAGCTACAGGGACACTCCTTTTAACCATTAGCCAGTCCAAACACAGGAAGTGTAGGCCCAGACTAAGAAACAGAGGCGGGGCCTCCACTCTTCCTTCTCAGGAGACTTTTCCCAGTCCTTCCGGGTGAAGGCTGCCCATATCCTGGTCCAGGTGTTCTTGGCCACCAGCTGGAATCTAACAGGCTCTGCCAGCCTGAAAAGCTGAGCCAAAATACCTTGGCCTGGCCATCCACTTGCCTCTAGCAGAAGCCCAAGGCCTGGTGAAAACGGTTCCCGCCCAAGCCAACAGGACAGCCCTAGGAGTAAGTGAGCTGTTCCTTGACAGCCTTTAGGAGTGAGCGCTGAAGTGCATAGAGAAAGCATCTCCCTGAAGAGGGCAGGTTGGTTGGCAGGTTAACCATTCCTGCGTGTGGGAAGTCAGATCATGGTAGATGAAGGAGCAGCTTGTCTTGGGCTACGTTTAGTCCCCTCTCAGCCATTCGACACCCATCTCTGCGTCTGTGGCATCCCTTTTGGCTTATCCAGTAAAAGCCTTTGGAATTACTAACTTAGCGGGCCACTGCTTCCACCAAACTAAGTCCTGAGAATGGTGTCAGATAGGGCCTGAAACCTGTAACTTCGGTGTCGCAGGAAAGTGCCTACCAATGTTCCCACACGTGCATCTGATTCCTGACTGTCTTCTGTTCTGTGATTAAAAGTTTAGGCAGCCATTTCCACCATGGACCCTGTCATTCAGGGAAAACTGAATCTGGTTTCCCTGGCCAGGGTCACCCACATTTGGCTCAGAATAAACTATGCCTTACTCCGTTTAACTAGCAACACGTTTGTCCTCTCATTTTCCTGCAGAGCGTTTGTCTGAGAACTAAGGACAGATGGAGCACTCGCTGCCCATGGGCTCCTCAGCTGCACCTGCAGAAGGGAGCCTACATTGAGGCCCACTCCTGCTGCCCCCAGAGAACTGAGCCTGCACTGAGGCGCCACTCCTGCTGCCCCCAGGACTGAGGCCCCCACTCCTGCATGTCTCAAAGGTCTGCTGTCCTGAGGCATTGTGTGTGTTTGGAAGATTTTCTCCATTTCCAAGTTTGAGCACAGAGAGGAACTCTAGTGATATTTTTGTACTTGCTATTTTAAGTTCACAAAGTTCGAATCTGCATAACACATATTCATGCGGCAATTAGATGGCAGGTAGGCTGTGAAGGAGAGTGAAGGGTGGAAAAGGAGGCTGGGAAGCCCAGGAAACAAGGGCCCGCCTCAGGTGTGTGTGGCCATGGTGGAAGGTCAGGGGAAGGGAGCCGGACTGAAGGAACAACCAGTCAGTCCTCGGGCAGAGGGAACAAGTGCATCAGGTAGCATGTCACAACAGCAGGCCTGGGATTCTGTCAAACCTGAAGAGGCCAGCAGGCCCTCAATGCAAAGAGACAGAGCTGCAGTGGTCATACACAGAACCACAGAAGGTTCCAGAGAGTCTGGCCACACTTGGTTTCCATATTCATCTATAAAAAGGCACAGAGGGGGGAAAGCTGTGAAAACCTTGGGACCAAGAAAGGTGGGAAAGCTGTTTGACTTCTTAGAAATAGCTCTTGACACCCTCAGCTTTGGGAAACTGTGTCTGACGGTGTGAGTGACAAGCACGCTCAGCTGTGGACACTGTGTCTGACGGTGTGAGTGACAAGCACGCTCAGCTGTGGACACTGTGTCTGACGGTATGAGTGACAAGCACGCTCAGCTGTGGACACTGTGTCTGACAGTGTGAGTGACAAGCACGCTCAGCTGTGGACACTGTGTCTGACGGTGTGAGTGACAAGCACGCTCAGCTGTGGACACTGTGTCTGACGGTGTGAGTGACAAGCACGCTCAGCTGTGGACACTGTGTCTGACGGTGTGAGTGACAAGCACGCTCAGCTGTGGACACTGTGTCTGACGGTGTGAGTGACAAGCACGCTCAGCTGTGGACACTGTGTCTGACGGTGTGAGTGACAAGCACGCTCAGCTGTGGACACTGTGTCTGACGGTGTGAGTGACAAGCACGCTCAGCTGTGGACACTGTGTCTGGCGGTGTGAGTGACAAGCTTTCTTTCTGAGCTCGCAAAGGCTTCTGCTCTAACATTGTGTTGTTTCCCTCATTAACTGATAACATGACATAAAATCCTCAACACATGTTTCATTCTAGAATATCTAGACAGCCATCGTTTTATCTTTGTTTTTGTTTTTAGTTTTTTGAGAATTTTATAGGTATGAACACTGGTATGAAGTAAGTGAGCCAATATTCAAATCTATCACGCCTCCAGAAATATCAATTTTTAAATATTTATTTTCTTATTCTATGTATATGAAGGTTTCCCTACATGTTTGTATGTGTGCTACATGCCTGCAGTAACCAACGAGGCCCAAAAAAGGCACCAGATCCCCTGGCCCGGAATGATGGGTGGTTGCAAACTGCATTGAGATGCTGAGAACCCAACCAGTTACTCTTCAAAAACAACAAGTATCCCTAACCACTGAGATGCCTCTCCAGTCTCCAGAAATAGCAATTTTATATTAGGTTTAACATCACACAAAGAAGAAAATGAAAATCCTCTATAATCTCAGCATTATGAATTTTTAATGAGAAACTTTAATCATTTTTCTTATTAAAGAGATAATACACCTTTACTGTAGAAGTTTTTTTAAGTTATTTTTTTTACATTTATTGTTGAGTGTGTGTGTGTGTGTGTGTGTGTGTGTGTGTGTGTGTGTGTGTGTGTGTGTAGGTCAGAAGACAACTTGCAAAGGCCGTGTCTCTGTTTTTACCATGTGGGTCTTACGGCTTGAATTTAAGTCCTCAGGTTTAGCAGAATCCCCTTTACCCACTGAGCCACGTGACTGGCTGAAAAAGGAGGAAATTTTTAAAACAGATTGTGGCTGAGGCCATCATATCATGACAAGCACTAGGAATAGCCCAGCATGCATGTGTTTTAAAATGTTAAGGTATAGTGGCCTGGTAGCCAGACCCTAATTCTTTAATGTGTACTCAGCAGTCAGCACTGGCTGCTCCTCCAGAGGACCCAGGGACCCAGATTCAATTCCCAGAAGCTCACGGCCACCCCTGTTTACTTTTATTTTAAGATGAATTCTAAGACTAGTTTAAACTCATCCTGTAGTCCAGGCCAGGACTTGGACTTGGATTCTGCCTGCCTCTGCCAGCTGAGTAACTGGAATTACAGGTCTGTACCCAGGGAGGCTCAACCAAGAGATCCCTATCAATAAAGCATACCCTGACCTCTAGAGGCAGCAAGGCTGATGTGTGCGGAGTAAGAGTAGTTCCAGCTGCTGGCCTTTCTTCCTGCTCCCTCCGTGCTGAAGTCACAGGGAGTTCTACCACTCACTACACCCAGCTTGCTTGCACTTTTCATTCCTGTAAGCGATGAGCACTGTAAGAAGTGGATCAGAGAGGAAGGTGCACGGAGTGAGTAGTGATTTCTGCAGGGTCAATTCTGGGGGAAAATGCGGCCAATGCTATAAGGTTAATAGAAAGCTCAGTGGTTGGCAGGAGCCCAGGGAGGGAGCTGAATCGGCAAAGCATCGGCGCGTGTGTGTGTGTGTGTGTGTGTGTGTGTGTGTGTGTGTGTGTGTGTGTGTGTGTGTGTGTGTGTGTCTGTCTGTCTGTCTGTGTAAGGACTGGGGCTTCCTGTTCCATGGGAGGGTGCGTGTCACAATACAGGTGTCTGCCCAAAGCCAGAGTGTCTGCAGTGAGGCCTGCAGTGAACCTGGTGAGGCTGAGAGCCGGTGCAGGCCCACTGGTCAGAACAGAGGTGCATGGAGGGGACCCAGATGTGTGCTCATTCCCAGAGCCCCCTGCTCACTGTGACTGCGAACCTAAAGCTGCTCTGAAAGGTAGTTCACTGCCATTATCGTTACTAGTTTGGTTATCTTAGACAGGGTCTCATACCGTAGCCCAGGCTAGCCTCAAACTAACTTTGACCTTGAACTTCTGACCTCGCTGCTCCATCTCCCCACGCAGCCTCTGTGCAGTTTGAACACAAGCTTCATGCACGCTAGTAAGCACTCTACCAACCGAGCCACGGCTCTAAAGTTGTGGGGGTTTGTTTTGTTTTGTTTTGTTTCATGAATCACTACAGAAGTCTGTGGTGTTAGCAAAAGGCCTGGTCTCCAGCAGATACTGTCCAACATGTCACTGCTGCCTTACGGCTGACACTTCTGTTTGCTGCCAGCAGTCCCAGGCCACTAGCATGCCCATGTAGCCAGACGTTCTGTATAGGCCTCTGTAGGGTTCTTTACGCATCTACACAACATTATGTTTTATAGCTGTACCAGAAGTTATTTAAAAATCGTTTATTCTAAGGCCTTGAATTGTGCCTACATCTTAACTATCAGAAATATTTTAATTCCACAGCTATACATTTCCATATGCTGTGCTGAAGGATATGGTGGTTGAATATACAATTTTTACAGCCTTTTTAATTTAAGGCTCTATTAAAACCATGGTTCCATATCATTAAAAGCCACTCAGGAACACTGTTTTAATGGCGCATAATAATGTGTTATGTTATGGTCACAGAATCATTACTAATATATCACAGCAGCTACAGAAACACCCATCTGGTTCAGCATTATGCTGGACCCAGGTTCCCAAAACTGGAAATAATCCTGAGACGAATGAAAGTAACCACAAAGGGCCTTTGTTTCTCTTTTATTTTGCATCTGGCTCTTTTAATGAGAACCATATGTCAAAACACAGCTCGCTTTAAAACCACGGATAGAGTTAGTTCTCAGCTAGTCCTCAGCTAGCTCTCCTCAGCACGTGTCTGAGATGGCTCATCCCAATGCAACCTTGACAGAACTACTGGCGTTTATTGTTTCTGAGTGTGGCATACCTAGGTACCAGGCTCATAAATCCTCCAATAGCCAAGAGTTGGCCAAATGCTTTCTGTCCACTCCTAAGAGGGCAGTGGACCAGGGCATCGTGGCTTTGGGATTGCAAAAGCTGCATCATCTTCTCTCGGGAAACTTGGTCTTTAACAGATGTTCCATCTTTAGCGTCAACCATGTCACCAGACGCGTAGTCAGCATTATGGGTGGCAACCGGCAGAAAACTCAGTCTGCTCCACCACCACGGATCTTAGTGGCTTCAGAAAAGAGTACGCTGTGGTTCTGTAGCCTAGGAAGGTGCACTAAGCAGAGGTCTCTAGAGTGGACCAACAGAACACATATGTCTGGGATTTTATTGAACTGGCATACACAGTAGGAGTCGAGTAGTCCAGCAACAGCCAACTGCATCCAGAGGAGGCTGAGACCCGCCCCCCCCCCCCCCCCCCCCCCGCCCCACCGGCCCATAGCGGCTCACTCCAGGAAGCTGGTGCCTTGGCAGAGTCTCTGGCTTTCAGTCCATTAGAAAAAAGCCCTGGAATATTCAAATACATGTGCCCATGGGAACCAGTCTCATTCAAAGCACCACAGCTGGCCTGGCTGCAGCCAAGAAGCCTGGTTAGGGTGAGCTGAGGGTCCTGGCTCCTGTCCATGTGGGCACTTCCATGGGGTTGCAGCAGCTTCCTCAATGGAAGGCAGCGGGGCTTTCAAGGCCACTACTTTTGAACTCCGTGAAATAAAAACAGTTGGACTTTCACAGTGATGTCCCTCTATCCGTTTTCTGTTGCCAGGTGATAAACTACCACAGATGTGGTGGGCTGTGGCAGGGCATGCCTTGCGGTCCTGGGGGAAGAAGTCCAGGCTGCTGTGGCTTGATTCTCTGCTCAGGGTCCCGCAAGATCTTATCCAGGCTGAGCTTGTCTCTATTCTCCATCTTCCAAGCTGGACAACACAGAACGCCCTGGTCCTATGCCCACGTCTAGCGTCCTGTTCTGCTGCCAGCTGCAAAGAAACTTCCAAGGACACCTGTCACATCAATCCCTCTTCTGTCCTGTGATGCCACCACATTCAATCTCACTCAAAGGAAAAGCTGCTGGGGAGGATATGGCTCAACAGGGGACTTACTACATTCACACCCATGGAACTCTGTCATCTGTCCTGCGATGACACCATACTCACAAGCAATCTCCTTCAAAGGGAAGGGGACCCCAGGGGATGTGCCTCGTGGGCGACAACTATGACCTCGCCTACCACCTTCAGAGCCAGGATGCTCTGTCAAGGCTCACAGTCGACCCTGAGGGAGAGAAGACGTAGAACCCGCCCCTTGCCAACAGGGGAGAGCTGAAGAACCTGTGGGCTGTGGGAGATGGTTCAGTCTTTCCACCTGTGAGGAGATGCAGCCTGTGTTGACAACATCCCAGGTCTATTCACCCTCTCCTCCTCTTGTTGTTGCTGCCACAGTGAAAGTGTTGAGGCGGGCTAAGTTTAGAAAGAGCGGAGTTCCCTCACAGTTCTGGAGCTTTGTGTTAGCTTCTTATCAGCAAGAATAAGCACCTGAGGAAACCAACTGAAAGGAGGAGCGGGCTTGGCCCAGAGGTTTCCGCTCATGGTCGCTTGGCTCCCATGGCTTCCGGCCTGTGGTCAGGCTGAGTGTCATGGCTGGGAGTGTGTGGTAGATAGGGTTGGCCTGTTGACCAAAGAGAAGCCGAGAAACAAAGGAAGGAGGAGGAGGAGGGGCTAGGGCCTGACTATCCCTCCCAGAGGCCCCACTTCCCACCCCACCCCGTATCTGCACAGGCTGATAGCCAAGCCTGTAATTCTTGGGTCTTTGGGTTGTGGGTTGCTTCTGACCCAAGCCACAGAAAGGCTCAAGGGTCTGACTGGCCTCCGTGTGGCCCTATGAACGCAGGGTATGCCCAAAATCCCATGTGAGTGAAATATCTCAAAACAGATAGACCACCCACCCGATAGCATGTGGCCTAACTGACCTGAGAAATTCCCTCACATCTCCACACCCCGAAACACAGGCCCTGGATGAGATCACACCAGAACCACAGCGTTGGGCCGGTGGCTTCCCAGACCTGTACCTGAGTCCACAAAGCTCAACTGTCCCCCTGGTGACAAGTAGCCTATGAGGACAGCCTGAGCAGTTGACAAGCATCTGTGAATGTTGCAGAGCCGTGTCCTCCAAACACAACAGATTGTAACATCTTCAGCAGGAGTGGCTGTGGCTGCTGACGGGACCCGTTGACATTCCCAGCAGAGAAGGGTGGAGAGCCGCATCAGAAACTGACCTGAGCTCTCAGCCACTCCCTCCTGCACCACACACATACTCACACACACACACACACACACCATAGACTCACACACACAACCCAGATTCACACACACACACACACACCACAGACTCACACACACAACACAGATTCACACACATACACCACAGACTCACACACACAACCCAGATTCACACACACACACACACACACACACACCACAGACTCACACACACAACCCAGATTCACACACACACACACACACACCATAGACTCACACACACAACCCAGATTCACACACACACACACACCACAGACTCACACACACAACACAGATTCACACACACACACACCACAGACTCACACACACAACACAGATTCACACACACACACCACAGACTCACACACAGACACACCACACATACTCACACACACACCACACAGACTCACACACACACCACACAGACTCACACATACACAAATACATACTCACACACATCACACATACTCACACTCACATACTCACATTCCACAGACACACACTCATACACACACTCACACATACACACACCACACACATCCACACATATAAATACTCACACACACAGACTCATACATATACAATACACACACATATACACACTCACACACACAGAATCACACATATATAAAACACACACGCGCACTTATACACACACCTGCTCTGCCCTAATCACATATGACCTTGCAGTCTCAGCAGCTGCTAGAACATACAGACTGGGGAAGGTTGAATGATGGGGCCCCAGCTGTGCAGCTGGGTGAGCCTTTCAGGCTGTGAGATGCTTGGGGGCCACCCCGTGTGTAGACAGCCCTGTGCCCACTCCACAAGCACAGTAACCTCATTTGCTCCACAGTCTGGACCTCGGTGCAGTCATACCTGTTTCATCACTGGTGCCTTGGGAGGAAGTATTTGTGTTTGTGTCCCCACAGAACACACAAGCAACAGTGCTGTTTTGTCCCAGGTCTTCTAAAATAACATATTGCATGTAAGGACTTCTACTGGTCCCCAGGCCCTGTGCCAGGAGTCCCCATATTAGGTAATTGTACCGAGAGCCACACAGTCCTTACACGAACAATTGGCGAAAAGTAAAAAGAGAGTTGGCCTTGAGAATAATCTTAGACTCTCAGAGGCAAAGTATGTTTTGAAAACAAAGGAGAGAAGCACAGATTGCCTTTGGGACGTCCCAGCCTAGCTTATTCCCTTCTATTTTTACAGAAAAATCTTGCCTCCGGCATGACCCGATGACTGCCACAGCAAGGGTGCACATGCACGCACACCGAGACATAGGCATGGCGTCCTTTTATGGCCACAGGCACTTGCACCAGAGCTGCCAGTTGCTGAGGAAACAAAACTCCCTGATGTTTTTGTTAGCTTCGGGGGGCCTCTTCTTGTTTCCGGGGAGGAGAACTGAATTTACTTTGGCTTCAGGTAGGAGCACCCATCAAGGAAACTATTGTGAGTTCAACCACAACTCCTCAAATCACACGTGCCTGTGGCTTCACCTCCGGCACCTGCGGGTGTCTCCTTATTTGGGGCAATCATTCCTCACTGACTGAGTTCAGGCAAGGTTATCAGAGCAAGCCTCAGAGATACAGGGGGCAAGACCATGTAGGGAGACCCCAGAAAAAGCCAGGCTCTGGCCAGCAGAGACCACAGTAAAGACGCTACATTATAAAGCAGGTCTGTGGTTACCAAAAGCCCGACGACGTGGGGAGCAACCCTTCCTCCGCAGGTTCGGGTCCAGGCTGCTCACACCTGGATCTCTGACTTGCAGCCTCCTCGGGACGCATTTTCTCTGTTCAAACCGCTGGGTTATGTCTCTTGGTTACGGCTGCTGGCTGGAAAGTACGC
Source organism: Acomys russatus (assembly GCF_903995435.1). Classification (NCBI taxonomy): domain Eukaryota; kingdom Metazoa; phylum Chordata; class Mammalia; order Rodentia; family Muridae; genus Acomys; species Acomys russatus. Next base: position 74,803,321 of record NC_067144.1, on the reverse strand, counting down.
CTGGTCTGAGGGTCGCCTTCGCACCTCAACTAGTCCTCCCTGTAAATGTCCTCAGACCCATGCCTGGAACTACTCCTCCACTCCAGACCCCACCATGTTAACAAGCAGTCACTACACTTGGTGTATTGGTTGCTTTTTTGTTGTTGCTTGAATAAACACTGCGAATAAAAGCAACTCGTGGAAGAGAGGGTTTGTTTTGGCTTGTGGTTCCAGAGGGCAGAGTCCTTGGTGGGAGGCATGGCAGCAGATGGCCAGAGCCAGAAGCTGAGAGAGCAACCGCAACTGGTCAAACCAGAAAGGGAGTGCGGATGTAAACTCCCTACGCCCATTCCCAGCGACATACGTCCCTCAGTGGGGGCTCCCCCTCCTAAGAGCTCCACAACTTCCCAAAACAGCAAACAGGGACCATGTGTTCACATACCTGAGTGTGTACATGGTTTTCCATTGAACCCACCATATTCCTGTACCTTGGCTTGTAGCGACCTCACTGCAGACCCTGCCTCTGCAATCCTACGGCTTCTCATAGATCTTCCTGTCCTCTTTATATCAGGGCGCCAGGTAGATGGGATTAACAGGCAGCCTTCCCTCCTCTGGCACAGGTAGGCAGGATTAACAGGCAGCCTTCCCTCCTGTACCATGGCCTCACCCTCACTAGCTCAACTCTGCAAAGTCCTTATTTCTAAACAAGCTCAGATCCACAGCTGCAACCACTAATAATGAGGCAGAAAATAGAGAAGAGACTGTGTTGCCAAGGAAACTGCCATGGATGATGGAGCTTAATGTTCAGGCCTCCTAGGAAGTACGTAAGATGCTCCAGAACCTTCTCCCCTTGAAAGGCAGGAGGGGTGCTCACACACTCAGCCTCAGCGCTCTCCAAAGGTCTAAGGGTAAATGCTCTGGGCTACATGTGGGTCCCAAACACCTGAGTGTAGTCCCAGCCAGATGAAATAAAGATTCAGTAGCCTGTGAACTGCGTCTGAGCGGTCATCTCGAGTGGCCCCCACAGCTTCTGAGCGGTCATCCCAAGTGGTCCCACAACAGACAAGTTAGATTTTGACGCAGCCATCACTTTAGTCCGCTGTAGGTTCCTTACCTGGGGTCAGCAGATGTTTGTGTCTTGTTTCTCTCCAGGAGAAAAGGAAAAAGTCCACACAACAGAAGAGAACACAGGAAGAGGCCATAGCAACAAATGACATACATCTCCAGGACACATCCCCTGGCTGCTTTCTTCCTAATGATGACATTTTGTTATCAATGTGCTGAGGGACAAATGCACACATTAGGTCAGAGCCCTGAGGTTCTGGTCTTCTCAGGAAATGGAAGAGCCATCACAGACACACCCAGAGGGGTGCTTTATTGTTCCCCTGGGCATTTCTTTTTTTTTTTTTTTTTTTGGTTTTTCGAGACAGGGTTTCTCTGTGTAGCCTTGGCCATCATGGACTCGCTTTGTAGACCAGGCTGGCCTCGAACTCACAGCGATCCGCCTGCCTCTGCCTCCCGAGTGCTGGGATTAAAGGCGTGCGCCACCACGCCCCTGGGCATTTCTTAACCAATCAAGACAGTAAACAAAATGAACCATCAGCGAGCAGGCCACCTGTGGCTGGACAGGCTGCCTCCCCCCTCAACACTCCTTTCCCGATGTCCTTGTGCCCCCTACAGTGCTCACAGTGGTCCAGGTGCTGACCACTCGTCGCAGTTGTCCCTTGTGCCCCTTGGTGTCATGGTGGTCTAAGCACAGGCCTCCCTCTCTGAAGGTCTGGGCTTTCGCTTCTCTTGCTTTCATCGGGTCACAGTTGCTGTGATTGTGCCACTGCCATTGTCACCAATCTCAGGAGCATAGAGAGAATGCCCAGATGAGCTCCGGGGACCCAGCCTCACCTCAGGAACACAGCCCACTGACTACAGGCCCACTGACCCTGAGAGCTCGCAGCCACTGCCGATGATGGTGCCTCTTGCTTTGCCTGCTGGTCACTGTCAGGAAAGGTCCGAAGGGACCAGGTGGCGGTCACCTCAGTGGAACCCAACTCCCTTCCCCAGATCCCAGCGTCTCCATGGGCTTAAGTTCCATAGGCAGGAAGCACAACCCTTAGCCAGTCATCGGGAGTGACAGCGAGAGCAGCCAATCACACCCCAGAATGGTTCGCAGACATGTGTATGCTGACTGTATTAGTTACTCTTCTGTTGTTGTGACAAAAATACCTTGACAAAAAGCAACTTAAAGGAGAGATGGGGCTATTTCAACTTTCAGTTCCAGAGAGCATGTGGTCCACATGGCAAGGAAGACAAGCCACTAGGAACAGGAAGCCAGCTAATCACACTTTGTCTGTATTCAGGAAGCAGGGCTAGGCTGTAAAACTTCAAGCCCACCCCCAGGTGACATACTTCCTCCATGTGCCTCTTAAAGGTTTCACTGTCTCCCTGGGAACAAATATATGAGCCTCTGGGGACATTTCTCCTGCAGACAGACCATCACTGGTGGCTGGTCACAAAGCACCCAGAGGTGACTTCAGACTCTCAGCCATGAGCTGAGCATCCTGGAGGATGGCATCCCAACCCCAGCGGCTGTGACCCCAGCGGCTGTCGTCACCCCAGTGGCTGTCACCCCAGCAGCTGTCACCCGAGCTTGAAGGACCTGCTTGTTGTTCTTTTCATGTATTCGTTACTTATCTCCTTGCTGACAAAATACCTTGACAAAAGCACGTAAGGAAGCAAGGGCTTGTTGGTGAGTGGGGGTCACACATCTGAGCAAAGTTACAGCAGCAGGAGCAGGCAGCAGGCAGCCATGCTGTGTCAGTCAGGAAGCAGAGAGAGAGAGATGGGTGCTGGCGCTCACCTCGCTTCCTGCTTCACGTGGTCCCTCAGCCTGTGGTATCACACACACTTGAAACCAAATCCAGACAATGTCTCACAGATATGCCCGAAGGCTTGTCACACTGGCCCTGTCCAAGTTGACAGTCACTGTTGACCATCCCACAGAGGCCTCTGTTCTGCAGAGCATTCATTTGGAGGCGCCCATACCGTAAGGCTGGCAGGAAATAGTTGGTTCCAGTATGGGGGATTATCTCCCTTGATGGGGAGGGCTGTTAAGCCGTCAGCTTTCAGTGAAGTACTTGCTGGTTGCCCAAGGCTAGCAACACACAATGAACCTGGCTGATGTCTAGTCGGTTCAGGAGATATGGCAGCCAGGATGAGAAACTGCATATAACCCTCACCTCCCCTGTCACCATAGCCATCCCTTGCCTGCCTCACAAGAGCAGTTGGGGGACTGAGGATGGGGGCCAGGTCACACTTACAGGCCACTCTTCTATCCACTTGGGCCTCTGTCATGCCCACATGGCTGGTATTTGCTTAGTTTTTCATTAGCTTAATTTCTCCCTCAAAACACAGCTACTGACTTCGTCCTCATTCTAAATGGAAAGTGTCAAGTCCAAAGTGCACCCCTACACCCCCAAATCCCAGAACGGCAGTGCCACTGACAGTGTTGTACCTTGCCACCTGGGCTCAGGTGAGGCTGCACCATGACCAGGTAAAGAGAAGAATTGTTAGCAGATAAACAAAAGCTGATGCTCAGTGGTGCTCAGAAAGCTGTGAGCAGGCTTGTCTGTCAAGGAGAGCCTCTGGCAATGGGACATCTGGTCCCCTATTAGCACAGACCTATAACACATGTCAAAGCCCTGCCCACTAGCTCTGGCCCACAAACCTCCCTCCCTGTCACTCTGACTTCCATTTTGCAGGCTCCCTCCCATCCCAAAGTGTCGCTTTAAGACCGGAAAGGCTTCCCCCACCTTCTGCTATTCTCTCTTCCTCCAAGAGGTAACCATGGCATCTTTCAATTTCCCCCCAAATAACCCTTTCCTTCCACTGTGGAGTGGTCCAGCTGGTGGTGTCACTGTGCACTAGCTTACAATAAAATCTGTGAAGTCATGTATGCGTGGCTTTCCTTCACACAAGTTAGACCGACTGCTAGTGACCAAGACCAACAGCATATGTTGCGGAGAGTGACTCGGGGTTCACTGGGGAAAGCAGTGACATTCTGTGTACTCAGGGCCTAGAGATGGAGTTCTGGTCTACCTGCTGAGTGGGACTCGGATCCTCTTCCAGAGCTGAATGACGCAGCATAAACACCTGACTTCTTCCCACCCGTCTGAAGCTGTCATCAATCCTTTTATCTTAACGTATCAGAGAAGAGCGTGGCCCTGTTGCTTCCAAATGCTGACACCCTATTGTGAGACTCATGTGATGTTTGTCTGTTTGTTTGTTTTAATTTTTGATCCTACACAGAACAAAAGAAATTATTTTGGCTCCCTTTACGTAGGGCTGATAACATGAAGTCCTTAACACTAAATAGTGTTTATGAACTGTTAGCATTTCCTACGGCAGCTGTGTTTTTTTAATTCCTCCGTGCAGGTTTAAACACCTTGGCATGCTTAAGGGCCAAGGGCTTAGCAGTTCAGGGGTTCATTGCAGCGGTAGGGCCCAGAGCCCCAGATGCTGAGGCAGCAACTCATCATCTCAGTTTGGAATCATGACATATCACAACAATAGAAGTTGTATGGAGCAGAGAAAAGAGTGACGTCCAAAGACAAATACATCATTAGCTCACTGCCTGACAAGGTAGCAACAGGTCCCTCATCACAGCTGTTTCGTGTGTAGATGTCACCTGTGGCTCAGAGCCTTCATTGCTCTTGCAGATGACCCGAGGTCAGCTCCCAGCGTGCACACCAGCGGTTTACACTTAGCTGTAACTCCAGTTCCAGGGAATTTGGTGCCGTCTTCTGGCCTCCATGGGCACCTGCACACACTGCACATACACACAGAGAGACACACATACATAAACACATAGTTAACAATAAATATTCAGAGCTATTTTTTAAAAGAGTATCTTTAGATCACAGGCCTCTGCATATCAAGTGTGATTCTCGTCCACAACGAAGGCCCCATAGTCTGTAGTCTGGGATCAGTTCACAAAGTCTTGAGGCAAATATCCCTCCCCTGCTTTTGCCATCCTCTGTTCACATAACCACTGTCCAAAAAAAAAAAAAAAGCCCTATGTCTTTCAGACTTTCACAGGGAAAGGTTGCCTTTATCCTAACTGTGATTGTATGTGTGTATATGTGCATGCTTGTGTTTATGTGCTCATGTGTGCGTGTTTGTGTGTGCGTGCACATGTGTGCATGCAGGGGCCAGACATTGACAGCAGGAGTCTTCCTCCATAATTCTCCACCGTGTTTTTTGAGATATGGTGTTGTGGTGGGTTTTCCTCCCATCTCCAAGCTCCCAGAATAATGGCTCGTGAGACTCAAAATATATCTACAAATACCTAGGCCATGTAACTAAGCTCTTCTCTGACTAGCTCATAACTAAAATAGCCCATTTATTCTAATCTAAATTCTGCCGCATGGTTGGCTACCTCTGCTTGGGTACCATGCATCTGTCATCCTCACATTTTCCCGGTGAATCTCCCCTACCTGACTCTATCCCAGAATTCTTTCTGCCTACTGGATGTCCCACCTTCTATTCTATCCTTTCCTATAGGCTTTAGGTTTTTTAGGTGACAGATGATAGATACATCCATACAATACACAAGATTTGTTTTCCCTCTATAATAGGGTCCCTCAGTGAAACTTGTGCTCACTGTCTAAACTGGCTAGCAGTAAGTCCTGGGAATCCTCCTGCCTCTGTCTCCAGTGCTAGGATTACAGGAGCAGAATGCTGTATCTGGCTTTAATATGGGTGTTGGGGATCCAAACTCAGGTCTTCAAGATTGTGCAAAACGCCATGCCCCCAGTCTCCCAGTTTCACGCTTCAAGTCCTACCTCTAGAACTCTAAGGGGGAACTCTAATTCGCCCACCTTACCCAACTGCAATGCCTGGCCAGGACGCTGAGCAGTTGCACATGAAAGGCACAGGTGGGGAAGTGGGTGGGCAGAATCCATGGCCAGGGCAAGAACCTGTGAGAGAAACAGATCTCGCTGTTGCTCGGTGGACATTTTCATGGATGCTCGCTTGTCAGCCTGCACACAAGGATTTCATGTTCTTCCCCACACTACTTCAAAATCCAACTGTGGAAGGGCCTTCTGAGCCTCATGGTGTTTTTATGAGTGATGGCACTTCTTCAGCAGACCCAGGAAATACCACTGACCACCTCTGTTCTGCACGGAGTTCTTGTGCCGAGCTGGCCACTAGGTGGTGGTGACAGACCTCATTAATCCTCAGACAGATACCCAAGACAGCACGAGCAAGGAAGGCAGGAAGCTGCAGGTGCTTGGGGGCGGGGTTACAAGTCAACTGAGGCAGGGACAGAGAAGAAGGGACCTGAGGAGACGCAGCCTTGGAGAAGGTGAGCATGCCTTTGAAGAACACTTAGAAAAGTTTTGAAGTCAGGTTATAGTCATTTCATTTATGGGAAGTAGTCTTTAGGAAACATGTTTAGCGATGCTGTGCAAAGCTCTTCATGGGGAGATACAAACACCCGCTTCTCCCCAAACAAGACAGCAACATGTCAATGTGCTGTTCAGCCAAAGTCCAGCTTGGGAAGTCTGTGGGTCTATGGCATTTACTTACACAGCATGGGTTAGCGATTAGTCACAGGACACGGGGAACCCCAAACCAGCCATGCTACAGAATCATGTCACCCCAACATAATGTTCCCCACCTCTGCACAGACTGAGTCTTCCCCTCCGCCTTTCAAAGTCCACCTCCTGAGAGCGTGAGGTTACGCACAGTTTGGGCAGAAGTGCGCAGTTGGCTGGGACTGGCAGGGTGGAGATCTCGGGGACCCTCTGGAGGTTCCCTCCTAGTGCCACAGCTGCTCTGTGCAAACAGCAGGAGCGGCTTATCTCAGAGGGTAACACGAGGCCACTCTGATAAAGGGGCAGTGAATGAGAGGAAGTGGGAGGTCATGCACCCCAGCCTGTGCCAAATGTTACCCTGGTTGGCGGTGCCAGCACCGTGACAACTGTGGGGTGAGGGAGCTTGTAGAGGTTTGGATAAGAGCCTGTGATAAGCCGTGGGGCTGCGGAGTTGTGGGGCCATGAGGCTGTGGGGCCGTGGGACTACAGGGCCACATAGATGAGAGGCCTGGGCTTCATGTGTTGCTGCGGCCATAGGGTCTCTGCTTTGCCTTGCAACTCCCTCCTGTTCTCTCACGCACACCTTCCTTCACTCCTGCTCCCCTCTCCACTTTTCCTCATGCCCCCTTCCTTTTCTTTTTTTTTAATTCATTCATTTTACATCTCAATAGTTATCCCATCGCTTGTATCCTCCCATTCCTCCCTCCCTCCCGCTTTCACCCTACTTCCCTCCCCTATGTCTATGACCATAGTGGACTTCCTCCCTTACTATATGGTCATAGGCTATCAAGTCTCTTCTTGGTAGCCTGCTATCCTTCCTCTGAGTGCCACCAGGCCTCCCCATCCAGGGTTTGTGTGAAAGTCAGTCCCCACTCTCCGCTCAACTGTGGAGAACGTCCTGTCCATTGGCTAGATCTGGGTAGGGGTTCGTAGTTTACTGCCCGTATTGTCCTTGGCTGGTGCCATAGTTTGAACAGGACCCCTGGGCCCAGATCCACCTATCATAATGTTCTTCTTGTAGGTTTCTAGGACCCTCTGGATCCTTCTATTTCCCCATTTTCCCATGCTTCTCTCACCTAAAGTCCCAATAGGATGTCCTCCCCTCTTAGCCACTTTCCTGATAAGTGAAGACTTTCATGGGACATGCCCCTTGGGCTAGTGTCCAGATATAAGTGAGTATATAACATCGCCCCTCAGTAGAAGAATGGATAAAGAAATTGTGGCACATTTACACTATGGAATACTACTCAGCTATTAAAAACAAGGAACTTCTGAAATTTGTGAACAAATGGATTGAACTAGAAATGATCATACTGAGTTGACCCAGGAGCAGAAAGAGTCAAATGGTGTATACTCACTTATATCTGCACACTAGCCCCTTCCTTCTCCTTCTCCCTTCTTCCCACCTCCCTGCCAGCAAGATTAGTCCAGACCCCAGAACTTCATTTCCAACTGTGACTAACACCTTGGATCCCAATTGTGAAATTCCTGGAATATGTTCCACCTTAGTTGGCTGTCCCCACAACTGGCTGCTGTTGCGGTCGTGAGAATAAACTAGTTTCAGAAATGGATTTCACAGACCCCTTTGTGGGAAGAAGGGTAAGTGTTTGACATCACCAAGTCTGTGCAATGGAAATTCTAGAAGCTGGTGGCTCCTGTCCAAACCCAGCACTCATACTCAGAGCCCGACATACTGTCTGCCCAGCTCGGTCAGAGTAGCTGTCCCAAACTCAGATGGCAGCTGGTCTCAACCCCAGAACTGTCTTCATAAACTCTCTAGTCTTAAGTGACTGGGCCTCTCCAATCTCAGTTCCTACACTTGAGAGAAAAAAAAAAAAAAAAAACAGACGCCAAGGGACATCTAAGTTTCAGGAGAGTGGCAAACACTTTTATTGTAAGTTTGCCCCCACGCAACAACTTATGGGGCATATTTATACTAAAAATATTTGCTGCTCACCTGAGTATTTGAGAAACACTTAGGTAGTCACTGGTGGTCTGTAATTAGCTGTGCTGTAGTTTGTCTGGTAATCCCGCAATCCCCGTGTGATAATTAGTAAGGTGAACCTAAGAATCAAGCCTTCCAACATCTGAAACAAGGCATGTGTTCACTGGTTCAATGCCATGGTCACCTTTCCCTCCAAGGGGAGTCTGTTCTCAACAGGATGCATTCGCTTTTGTCACTCTGGGGAATTGTTGATCGTTTCCCACTTTATATGGAAAACTCTTCAAGTTTGCATGATAAATTATGTGGGTCTCACAGACAAGCATTAAAAAAGTATAGGCTGATCTCTCCAAAACTTTAAACATGAATGGGTGTTGGATTTTTTCAAATACTTTTTCTACATCTAAGGAGATGATCGTGTGGTTTTTTTTTCTTTCAGTTTGTTTATATGGTGGATTACATTGATGGATTTCCATATATTAAACCATCCCTGCATGCCTGGAATGAAGCCTACCTGGTCATGGTGAGTGATGTCTTTGATATGTTCTTGTATTTGGTTTGCAAGTGTTTTATTGAGTATTTTTGCATCATTGTTCATAAGAAAAATTGATCTGAATTTTTCTTTTTTCATTGGGTCTTTGTGAGGTTTTGATATCAACGTGACTGTGGCCTCATAGAATGAATTTTATTTGACCACTTCCCCTTGGTGAGGAGGCCTGGTGGCACTCAGAGAAAGAATAAGCAGGCTACCAAGATGAGACTGGATAGCCTATGACCATATAGTGGGGGAGGAGGTCCCCCTTGGTCACAGATTTAGGGGAGGGGAATAGGGTGAAAGCAGGAGAAAGGGAGGAATGAGAGGATACAAGTGATGGGATAACAATTGAGTTGTAAGCTGAATAAATTATTTTTTTTTTAAGGTGTAGGCTGGAATGTAGTACTTCATTCATGTCACCAGGTGGCACTGCAGAGTGAGAAACTAAATGAAAATTACACTTGGTGATCTTTATTTTTTAAGTGTGTGTGTGTGTGTGTGTGTGTGTGTGTGTGTGTGTGTGTGTGTGTGCACGTGCGTGCGTGCGTGTGTGGTGTACTCATAAAAGCCATAGGACAACTTGTATGGCAACCTTGGTGATGATCTCATCCTCCTTTGAGGAGTCAGGCACTCTCACTGACCCAGGGCTCACCACTAAGCTGAGCTGGCGGAACCTTGAGCCCTAGGAATCCTGTTTCTGCCTCCCCAGAGCTGGGGAGACCTGCATGTCAATACACCTGGCCTTTTATGTGCCTTCTAGGGCAAGGAAGGCAGCACTCGGGTCCTCTGAGCCATCTCCTCAGCATGAAAACTTCAATTTACTGACATCCCCGAGCTGTTTCCCTCCCTGCCCATCGCACTCACGACTGCGCACGCGCACACACACACACACACACACACACACACACACACACACCACATTCTGTTTTACTCTGTGTGAATGGGTGACTCAGACTTTCTGAATGCTCGCCCTAAACCGGCAGGCGGTAGATTCCTATAGACAAAACAAGAATGGCTCTCCACCATCGAGCTTTATTTTTGAATGTGAAGAAGTGCATTTCTGCTTTCATGATCTAGTCTGACATCGTCTGGGGCGCTCTTTGCCCTTTTCAAGAGCAGGTGCCTGTGGGGGGGGGCACCCTCACCCTCTGGTTAAATGTGCATTGTCCCCTGAGGTTCATCAGAAATGGTCCAGTGACCCAGGGATGGTACCAGCAGGTGCTAGAATGAGGTCCTACAGTCATTGGTGGTATGTTCTGAAAAGGAATTGTGAGACCATGGGACCCTGCCCCCCCTTCCTGCCATAGTACATGCTACATGCAACCTTCGCCAGAGGACCAAGCACATGAGGTCACCTGACCTTGGATTTTGATCCTGGAATCATAAAGAACCCACATTAGGGGTTTCATTGTAGTGACATAAGCTGGTTAATACACTACCCATTCCTAACATGTGTTCTGGATAAATAAATGCATTCTTAATAGAAAATGAGCGAGCACGTGAGAGCAAGAGTGAGTGAATGAGTGAGAAAGTGAGAGACTGAGTGAGAGACTGAGTGAGTGAGACAGTGAGTGAGGGAGAGAAGGAGAGAGAGAGTGAGTGAATGAGAGAGAGAGTGAGTGAGAGAGTAAGAGAGAGAGTGAGAGAGAGAGTGAGTTAGAGAGAGAGAGTGAGTGAGTGAGTGAATGAGAGAGAGAGTGAGAGAGAGAGTGAGTTAGAGAGTGAGAGAGTGAGAGAGTGAGAGAAAGAGTGAGTGAGTTAGAGTGAGTGAGTGAGAGAGTGAGAGAATGAGAGAGAGAGTGAGTGAGAGAGAGTGAGTGAATGAGTGAGAGAGTGAGTGAGTGAGTGAGTGAGAGAGTGAGAGTGAGTGAGAGAGAGAGTGAGTGAGAGAGAGAGTGAGAGAGTGAGAGAGAGAGTGAGTGAGAGTGAGTTAGAGAGTGAGAGAGTGAGTGGGTGAGTGAGAGAGAGTGAGTGAGTGAGAGAGAGTGAGTGAGAAAGTGAGTGAGTTAGAGAGTGAGTGAGTGAGAGAGAGTGAGAGAGAGAGTGAGAGAGAGTGAGTGAGAGAGTGAGTTAGAGAGTGAGAGAGAGAGTGAGTGAGTGAGAGAGTGAGTGAGAGAGAGAGAATGAGAGAGAGAGAGTTAGAGAGTGAGTGAGTGAGAGAGTGAGTGAGTGAGAGAGTGAGAGAGTGAGAGAGTGAGTGAGTGAGAGAGTGAGTGAGTGAGAGAGTGAGTGAGTGAGTGAGTGAGAGAGTGAGTGAGTGAGAGAGTGAGTGAGTGAGTGAGTGAGAGAGTGAGTGAGAGAGTGAGTGAGTGAGTGAGTGAGAGAGTGAGTGAGAGGAGTGAGTGAGAGAGTGAGTGAGTGAGAGAGTGAGAGAGTGAGTGAGTGAGAGAGTGAGTGGTGAGTACCAGGGATGAATATTCCCTGTGGTCTTCAAGGGTTACACCATATGTGATGCTAAGAAGTTTGTGAGGAAAGATGACTCAGCCATAATCACCTGAAGTCTAGGTCTGTCTCTGTTGAGAGCCTCCCTCTCATCCCCTCCCAGGATCCAGCACCATTTTCTCCCACAGTGTCCTAGGTCAGTCCACTGAAGCTGCACACATCAAATGAGGACACGGCCGACCCAGACCTGTGGGGGAACCATGTGCCGCGGGGACAACTGGACTGGGAAACACAAGTTACTCAGATATTTCAGGTCAACAGATTAACACATGGGCAGGTACTTCCCCAGCTGCCAATGGCAGAGGAGCCAAGTGTGGTGATGCACACCCATAACCCCAGCACTCAGGAGGCAGAGGCAGGCGGATCGCTGTGAGTTCAAGGCCAGCCTGGTCTACAAAGTGAGTCCAGAACAGCCAAGGCTACACAGAGAAACCTTATCTCAGAACAACAACGAAGAAGAAGAGGAGGAGGAGGAGGAAGAAGAAGAAGAGGAATGTTCTTGTTATGAACTGTCTGGCTTTAAAATAGGTCATGTCAGCAGTTGTCTTTAGCTGATGGGAGCTCGCTTGCCCTCAGCTTCACTCTCTGCTGAGGGAGTAACGCACTACTACAGAGGCCCTCAAGCCCATCCCTCTTAGCTTTCACTTGGCATCACAATGCTCCCAGCTCCAGCACCATCCATGAGCTCTGCTGAGAACTGTCACATCAACCAGTTCTTCCTGCCCCAGTCACTAGATACAAGCATGTGTTCATCCCAGAGTCCATTCTGAAGGGACCCTGAGGTCCTTTTATCCTCTCAATGTCCTTTAAGCACAAAAGGGTGCCAAGACCACCCATGGCTTAGCTTCTTTTGTCCTCCCCAATGGGATGGGATGCTGTCTCTGGTGGGCAGGAAAGAATGTGGCCATAAACTGGGTCTCTTATCAGCTCTCCGGTGGGACCCTTCAGGTCAGTCACTAGGCATCATTATCTCTAGTGGGGCTGCTCTCTGCAGCTGGCCAGATTATCTCCTGTAGGCCTATTTCTTAACCTTTGCCCCAGTTACCCTGAAATCCAATTTTAGTTCTTCTGGTATCTCAGGTGGAGTCTTTCAGAGGACACTTAGACCTTATTTGTTTGTGTTTGGTTTTGGTTTGGGGTGGAGGGAGATGTTTTGTTGGTTTGGTTTTTGTGTTTTGTTTGGGGTTTTTGTTTCTTTTTGGTTTCTCATTGACTGTTTGGTTAGGCTGTGGTTGTTGTTGGGTTTTTTGTTTGTTTTGTTTGTTTGCTTGTTTTGGCTTTGTTTGGCTTTAAAAAAAAAAAACAGTCTCTCTCTACATAACCTTGGTTGTCCTGGAATTCATCGCGCAGACCAGGCTAGCCTTAAACTCAGAGATCCACCTGCCATTGCCTCTGAGTGAGATTAAAGGCGTGTATTGGCACCCTTGGCTGATGGTTAGATTGAGTTGTCAGCTTGCACAGCCTAGAACCACCTAGGAAGAGAGTCTCGGTGAGACACTATCTTGGTCAGGCTCCCCAGGAGCGTGTCTCTGGGGTGCTGCTGTCAGGACTACGCACTGACACGGGAAGCCCTTGCCACTGTGGGTGGAACCAACCTTAGCAGGAAACCCTAGACTGTCAGAGTGGAGAGAACCAGCTGGCTTTAAGAACGCAAATGTCCATTGCTTTGCTCTCAACTATGGATGTGACAGCCACCTCAAAGTTCCTTCCTTGACTTCCCCATGACAGACTATAAAATGGGATCATAAGCCAAATAAATCTTTACAAGAGCTTTTGTCTATTTTTATTTTTCAAAGTAACACAAACAAAATAAAAACAGCATCTACATTTTTACATCTTGGTCTGAAGGGCTCCTTAACCTCCTCCTAACAGAACATTCTACAATAACATTTAAAGTAAACTTTGTTGCTCTGGGTGAAGTCAGTCAAGAAGGTTGCCTTCTCTCTTCCCTCGCCTCAGGCCTCAGGTGGCATTAAAAGGCCATGTGTCTCAGGTGACATCTCTGTGTGATATAGAGCTCCAGGGCTGGCACCTGCTGGGATACAGGATGCTCCTAGGCTCTCTGTCAACATCACCCCAAGGTACCCATTTCCCTCTCCTCTCTGACACTCTATGTATAGGTTCATTGGTAAAGAAACTGGGCTTTGGGGCTGTTGAGATGACCCAGTGGGTAAAAATGCTTGTCACAAAGCTAGAGATGGCTCAGTGCTTGAGAGCGATAGCTGCTCTGCCCAGGGATTCCAGTTCAATTCCCAGCTCCTCCAAGGCAGTTCACAGCTGTTTGTAACTGCAACTCCAAAGGCTCTCTCACCCTTTTCTGGCCTGTGTGGGCTCTGCAGGCCTGTGGTGCATATGCACAAGTGCAGCCAAAACTTCGATACCTATAAAACAAAACTAAGTAAATCTAAAATAAAACCTGATGCTATGAGTTTGATTCTCAAGAACCTACAATGATCTCAGATCTGTGAGTTTTTTTGTTTTTTTGTTTGTTTGTTTGTTGTTGTTTTTTTGTTTTTGTTTTTTTTAGTCATAATACTGTAAGGAGGTGAACTTTCATGTGAGTATAACTGCACGTGTGTGGACACCAGTGCATGTGCACGTGTATGCACTCATGTGTAAAGGTCAGCCTCAAATGTCAGTCTGTTTTTTGAGACAGTCTCTCAACAGGACCTGGAGCTCACCCATTAGGCTAGGCTGCCTCCTGTCAGCTTGAAGTCTACCTGTCTCTGCCTCCACAGCACTGACATTACACCTGTGCACCACACCTGGCTTTTTTATGGGATGCAGGAATCAAACTCAGCTCAATGGCAAGCACTTTACCAGCTGAGCTATCCACTCGGCCATGACCACAACTCTTGATGTCCTTGCATTTGCTCTCTCAGTAATCATCAGGTGGGTAGAAGAGACCACGCAGGTACCAGCCAGGTGGGTAGAAGAGACCACGCAGGTACCAGCCAGGTGTAGAGACCACATGGGTACCAGCCAGGTGGGTGGAAGAGACACACAGGTACCAGCCAGGTGGCTGGAAGAGACCACGCAGGTACCAGCCAGGTGGCTGGAAGAGACCACGAGGGTACCAGCCAGGTGGGTGGGAGACCACACAGGTACCAGCCAGTGTGGGAGAGTTGCAGGCTCAGTAAACAAAGGTCATCTGTTACTACATCCTGAGCTTCTGGCCCTAGGTACCCACTGCCCTGTGCACTTTCTAGTTACAGTCCATTTATTTATAGTTACAGATATGTGTCCATCTTGTCTCATATCCCATTTTTAAGACCCTTAATCTCCATCTGTCCACAGGTACCATGGGAAATGTATCTTTACTATGTCGAAAAGGGTGCACACGCCAATTTTTATTATTTTAATGTTTACCTTTGCATGTGTATGTACATGTGTAAGTGCAGGTGTAATGATACCACAATTTAAGTGTGGAGGACAGAGGACAACATTGGGTATGTGTACTGTCCTTCTGCCTTGTTTGAGCAGGGGTCTTCTGCTGTTTGGCACTGCATTTACAGGTTAGCTGGCCCACCAGCTCCCAAGGATCCTCTTGTTTCTGCCTCAGATCTCACTGCAGAACTAAGATTATGGAAGAGCACTAATAGGCCTGGCTTTGAGTGGGTTTGCAGAATCCAGAATCGGGTCTTCATGCTTGCACGCCAAGCAGTTCACCCACTAACCCATCTCCTTAGCCCTTGATCTGTTCCGTAGGTCTTTATCTATCGTCCAGGCTGGCCTTGAACTCGTGACGTCCTGCCTGAGCTCCCCACATTCTGGGTTTATAGGTATGCACCACCTATCTGGAATATTTCAGTTATAAGCATGCAGTGATGATAGTCATGCTAACTATTTGGGAGTTTATCTTAAATCATCACAAATTTCAGCATTAGCTAAGAAAGCCGCCAGCTGTTGCCCAGTGTCCTTGGCTGAAAGTTCGGGAGAACATGAGCTGGAGACTGGCCTGCCACTCCGTTCAGTGAGCCACATTTCTACTCTGATACAATACTCCTCAATGAAGCATTTGCATCTATTCACTTAGTGACCACCAGAATGTTCTCTGATGACACTGTCCCACTTGGTCATCTTCCAATACCTGTTCAGAAAGCAGTGAATGCCATGGCTTCTATTATCTTTGCATTCCATCGATAAACCTCTTGTAACCAACACTTGGGCTCTGAAGGTCACCCTCTGCCCGTCTCTCCTGAGTGCTGGCAGTGTCTGTGGAGCAGCGAATTCTGGGGGTGCTTTGGCACAATCACACAACATTGTGTGTCAAGAACTCAAAAGGTATGCAAACAGCACAGGTTTGGAATAAGTGAATATTGTGTCAATAAAAACACTTCATTTCCCTTCCAAGGGATGCTCCCTTCCCCTCCACTCAGCTTTAAACATCCTGACAGACTTCTGTGTTTCTGGCTCTGATATTTTTCTTTTAAATGTTATTGTTAAAGATTTATTTATGTGTGTACTTTATGTATATAGTGGTACTGAATCCCATGGAACTATATATAGAAGTTTATGAGCCACCTTGTGGGTGCTGGGAATTGAACTCAGGACCTCTGGAAGAGCAGCCAGTGCTCTTAACCACTGATCCATCCCTCCAGGCCCAAAGATAGCTCCTTCTTTGGTTGGTTGGTTGGTTGGTTGGCTAGCCCAGCGCATTGTGGGCAGCGCCATGCCCTAGGCAGCCGGTCAGAAGTTGAGTTGAGCCTAGAAGAGCAAGTTAGGATCCCTGTATCTGTTCTCCTGGCTTTTGACTTTGGGTGTGATAGCTGAAGTCCCTGAGTTTTCCACAGTAATGAACTATAACCTAGAGTGATAAAGGATACACCCTTCCTTCCCATGGTGGTTTGAACAGTGTGGCCCCCATAAACTCATGTGTGTAAATGCTTAGTCATATGGCATGGTACTATTAGGAGGTGGGGACTTGCTGGAGGAAGGGTGTCACTGTGGGGCAGGCTTTGAGGTCTCCTACGCTCAAGATACACCCAGTGCACTACACAGTCTCCTTGTGTTGCCTGTGGATCAGGTTGTAGAACCCTCAGCTCCTCCTCCAGCATCACGTCTGCCTGTATGCTGCCATGCTGCCCTCCATGATAAGGAACTAAACTGTAAGCCAGCCCCGATTCAATGCTACCCTTTGTAAGAGCTGCCGTGGTCATGGTGTCTCTTCACAGCGATAAAACCCTAACTAAGACACTGCCCTAACTCACTTTTGGTCTGGACGCTGTACCACAGTCAAGACATGAAAACAGAATGGCTAACCATACACTGAATATGATCTTATGACTTAAAATTGCCTCTTCAGGTCACACTGACACCCCCTTTTTTTGACACCCCAACACTTTGCTGGCCCCTGAAGTTTCTACTGAACCCTAAGAGTTCATGCATATATCCCACTCATCTGTTTCCCTGTTGGTGTTAGGACTCAGCAGTGTTTTAACTGTAACTTTACACTACAGAGGAGAAACATTAGGTGACACTCCCAACGTCACAAAGCTAATAGAAAGCAAAGTTTGGACTTGAGTCACAGTATATTTTTTCTAGAGGTCATGTATTAACAGATGTTTGACCTTTCCACATCTGGTATCTTCCTTAGATTGTCACTTAGTTATCACACGAGTTTCTTCAGACCCATTCTTCTGTGCTGAGATATAGTGATGAGTGACTGTGAAAATGTAGTGTTTTATTTTAATTTTTTTTTCTCTTAAGAACCTTCCAGGTCATTCCTTGGAAACTCCACCGTGTCATAGCATGGCTATACCTGGCATATTTAGCCTTTTCCTGTTGGTATACACTGAGAACTGAGACCCAGTAGATAGGCAGCTACTGAGAGAGAGGCTCTCGTGTGCTCTCTGGGCACACACCATGAAGTGGTATTGCAGGGTTACCTATGTGCAGTCTCACCATAATTCAGCAATCCCCCTCACTCAGTGGTCTTTGCACTGCTGAGTCAGCATTGGCCTGTGGTTAGTTAGTGGTGACATCTTACTCTCTCTTCTCATAGCATGTGACTAAGTAAAAACCACACCACCCATCATGTTCTGCCACTGACTTGCATGATGCCGTGGCTGTTCGCATACTCTGAGTTGCCAACAACACCCTTGTGGCCTCTTTCACCTAGTTACTCTCGAACACTGGTGAGCACAAAAGCACCTGGGGGCTTAAGAAATGGAGATCCCAGGCCTCTACCACGTAGAAAGTACAATCTAACAGGTGGGGATAAAAGTGTGTGTGTGTGTGTGTGTGTGTGTGTGTGTGTGTGTGTGTGTGTGTGTGTCCACACGTGCATGCTAACAAGCTTGGGGGAAGTCCTGTGTAGAATAGGGTGGTGCTGGCATGGGTTGAAGAGGGGTACTAGACCAAATGTGGATCCCAAATTGAGTGTGACATGTGACTCAGTAGAAATCCCTGCTCCCTGACTGAACTCAGCTCACCAACATGCGTGAGCACACAGACCCAGCCCAGGGAGTGTGTGTTTCCTTCCCTTCCCAAGATCACATGCACATGAGCGTGAGAAGTCACCTCACTCCTACTCCCAGTAGGACATGTGAGCCAAGTCAAGTACCCAGCAAGCTTTACTGCCCTTGGTGCCCAAGGCCACCGGCAAGAGTGCTGGCCAGCATCCCAGACAATAACTGGCACTTTGAAACTGTCATTACTCTCTTGCTCCAGGGTGAGTGAGACCCACGGTGACCTGATGAGGACAAGTGGGACTTGGGAGCTGATGAGATTTTGACTTAAAGTTGATGAAACTTACTGAAAACAATGCCTGTAATCCTAACACTTGGGAGGCAGAGGCAGGCCTCGTCTATAAAAGGAGTCCAGGACAGACAAGGCTACACAGAGAAACCTTGGCTTGAAAAAAAATAAAACAAAAATCCTAGTGACAATATGGCAAGGAACCCGATTATTTTTCTCTTTAAAAAACCCAGGGGTTTTTGGAGCATTGGTGAACAGAGATAAGGCATAGTGACACACAGACCCAAAAACTCAAACTTCAGTCGCCTCTGTTTGTCAACACCTTATCTCTGTTCACCAACACTCCAAAAACCCCCAATCCCAAAGACCTATTCCCCAACTGAGCTAGTGATCTGTGGCAACCATCCTTAGTAGGTTGGTAGTTGCCCACAGAGTGACCATGTTCTAATCCTAAGACCTTGTTGATGTGTTATCTTGTGAAAGAGACGCAGAAATGTGGGGTAGACCAGATGGCCATCCCAGGAAGCAGCACTATCAGTCCAGAAGGTTAAGATTTTGATTTCAAAGGATTGATCCTAAGCTTTGAAATCAAGTAAAGGTCTCCTGACAAATTTCCAAAATGCCTGAGGTCAGTGACTCCCCACTTCCATTTTTCACCTCTTTTTTGTGGAAATATCAATTACTGCTGTCTTAGTCAGGGTTTTTATTACTGTGACCAAACACCATGACCAAAGCAATTTCAGGAGGAAAGGACTTGTTCGACTTATATTTCCATATCACTGCTCAGCATCAGAGGAGTCAGGGCACCAGAGGGCAGGGTCTAATGTAGAGGCCATACACGGAAGCTGCTACGGTCGTGCTCGTCATGGCTTTCTCATCCTGCTTAGAGCCCAGGACCACTAGCCCATAGTCGGCACCACCCACAATCAGCTGGGCCCTCCCCTATCAATCACCAGTAAGAGAATGCCTAACAGGTTTGTGTACAGCCAGATCTTATAGAAGTGTTTTCTCAACTAAGGTCCCTCCTCTCAGATGACTCTTTTTTGTGTCAAGTTGACATAAAAACCAGCCAGCACCGTTACTAATCAATGGCTGCCATACCTAGGTGTTTGGGGAGCAGAATTTGTCTTCTAGATTCGCAGGGTCACAGATGGAGGGAGATGCTGCCGCGGGACAAGCCATTCCAGAGTTCTGCCCATACTGGCTGCAGTGAGTCAGGCAGGAACAGGCGAGACCTTTGTGTTATCACTGCAGTGGTGTACAGGAGCAGGCTAAGGAGCGGAGCCATCAGGCACCTTCTGTTGGTGTCAGCTCCCCCACCCCAAGATGGAAAAGATATGCATAGTTGGTTTGGAGAGTCCCGAAAACTGGACACAGCACACCTCTGGGGTACAGTGACCCAAAATGCAGGCAGAACTCTTGTTAAAAATCACTCTCTTCAGAGAGACCTTACCACTCATCTTCTCTAAATAAAGGACTTTTGAAGACCAGAAGAACCACTGAAAGGATGGCAGGAGGTCCAGCAGGGACAGCCTCACCTCTGAACTTCCTCAAAGTCCTGGCAAGAACGCTACTGTTTTCCCATTCCACCACCACCACTTTGGTACATGTTGTAAAGTTTGCAGTTTTCATTCTACTTATCTGGGAGGGCAAATTTAATAGCTCCCCCTCCCCCATCTTTCTCCTGAGACACATTGCTTTATAGTTGAGTTTGAGCACCAGGCTCAGCTGGTGTGTCCAGAATTAAGATTTGGCTTTGCTGCTTTAGCTTAGCATGCCTTTTCCTTGTGAAGTTCATCTTTAAAATTCTCCCATATGAGGGGGACTCTAGCAGAAACTCATAGTAGCAGAGGCCATAGAGACTAAAAAGGACATCCTCTAACTAGACAAACCTAGTACAGGGAGGGAAACACCAACTCACCACAAAAATGTCAACCCAAAACTCCCCCTGCCTACAAGATATGCAGGGATAAAGATAGAGCAGATAGAGCAGAGATTGAGGGAATGTCCAACCAATGCCTGGCCCAACCCAAAACCCACTCCATGAGAGAGCCAACCTCTGACACTATTAACAATGCTCTGCTGCGCTTGCAGACAGGAGCCTGGCAGAGTTGTTCTCTGAGGAGCTCCACCCAGGGGCACTTCAAACCAGATACTGAGACTCACAGCCAAACACTGGGTGATGCATAGGGAATGTTGTGGAAAAGTGGGAGAAAGGAGAAAAGGCCCTGCAAGAGACAGGAGTTCCACAAGGAGACTAACAGAACAGGGCTTGCTGAGATTGAAGCATCACTCAAGGACCTTGCATGGCCTGGACCTAGGCTGCCCCTACATAGATGTAGCCGATGACAAGCTCAGGCTTCATGTGGGCCCTGTAGTAAGGGGAATGGGGCACTCTGACAAAGACTCTGTTGCCAGGCCACAGGGGAAGAGGACACAGTCCTTTTCTGAGGAATGGGGGAGGAGGATGGGGGAGAGGGAGGGAGGGTGGGACTGGGAAGTGAGGAGGGTGGGGCTGTGACTAGGATGTAAAGTGCCCGGGGACGTGTGATTGGAAGGAGCCTGCTGGAAGAAACTTTGGTGATGTTTAGCATCAACTTCTGGTCTCATCCTTCCTGGGCCCCTCAGGTTCTTTAGCAGTGTAGGGACTTGCTGATCCTCGTGACTGTAACTATTAGGATCTGTATTCTCCTCACATCAAGTGACAACATCACTGATTCTCCTCGTTAGCCAGGGCTTTGTTCTATCTCCATGTTTAGCTTACACTTTCTGAGACACTCTGGTGGAGACATTTGCTAAGCAATTTTGCATTTGACCAAGATTAGAGGGAGGGTGCTTAACGGATTACAGCCCATGGTAAGCTATAACACAGTATACTGTGTTGGCTCTGTTTCTTAACAATTAGAGTTTATTATTATACAACCCAGCTATCCTACGCAAGAGGGAAAGAAGGTTAAAGGGAAATAAGAGTAAACTTTCCAGTGTCTGCTCCACGGGACGGGTCCCTAGGTGTCTCTGGCCTGCACGCTGGTCATCTCCCCATCCACGTGCACTCCTGCTCTGAACCTGCAGCCTTCTCCCTTCCTCTCTGCCTGTGTCTCTTTCGTGCAAGTGCGGGCCTCCTCCCATCAATGTTTGATTAGAAACACAATCACCTGGCTGGAGTCTCCAGTCCATTTCCTGAATTCCAGACCCAGGATGCCTCCTCCCAGTCTTCAATAATGTCCATCTTAGTGGGGTGGTGTTTCCAAGCGGTGGAGCCTGAGGCAAGACCTGCCCAAATTGCCTTCACCTGGAATACTGTCTACAATCCTTCCACACATCCCCTTTTTCCTTTAAAAAAAAAAAAAACAACAACAACTATATACACGGAGGCATCAGGTATCAAATACATAACCCAGTCCTTTTGTATTTGATAACCTTGGAGAAAGTTTTCCACTATCCTATCAAAGAGAGTCCTTTCCTATTGTCTAAAGTTTTCTAAAGTCTTTCCATTAGAAATTGCAATTATCAATCTATAAATGTGTTTTTAATTCTTAAACTAAAGCTTCTAGTAACACTGTGTCAATCTAGTCTTCAATCCCATCAGAGACCCAAGAAGGAAATTCTATCTAATGTAAAGGAAGTGCTGGTGGGCAAGTTCCATGTGTGGATAGGACAGAGAGAGCTGACCACTTGGACAGTCACCGGATTCTCTCCATCGTTGGAGCAATCAGTCTTCAGCCTTATCGGCCCAAAACATGCCACCAACTGCTTTGTGAAGCAGGAATTCCGACAATCTGGTCCACCTAGTCTCAGCAAAGCTGGACAGTCAACATCTCAGTATCACTGTTGATCATAGCAGACAGTCAGTCTGTCATTAGCAGTAGAGATAAGAGCAGTTCTTCAGTCCAGTGACTATTCTGTCACCCTTCCCTCATCTTCAATGATGCATATGGAGATGTGTCCAGGAGCGGATGTCTCTCTGTCAGGAAAGCCCTCCATCATTAAATGCCATATTCTGTGGATCTCTGAAGAGTTTGAAGACCATCTCTCTGTCTATTCTTACAGTTATCAATCTATTCCTTTGACGACATATACAAGAAACTAAACAAGCATGTTCTATGACCAAGTAAATTAGTATCTAGTAAGATGTATAGGTAACTAAAGATCAATTTTTTTATCTCCTATCTTCCTGAATAGGTTATTAACAGTTAGTTTTCATAAGACATTACCTTTTTGAATAAGTGGCACATGAATAATACATTACATAAATGTTGAACAAAATGATCTTACGTTTCTACTAACATACAATATATAATAATATGTTATCAACATATAAAATATAATACATAAAGCAAAGGTTGAGTAACAATATACAACTTAAGTTTTTATCGATGTGAAGCAAAAGTTGAATAAAATAGTCTTAAATTTCCATCAATAAAAATAGTCTTAAAATTTCATCCATCTAATGTTGGACCCTAGAGTCCAATTCAGGAAGGGGGTCGCCGCGAGAGACCACTCAAGTCACACAGGCTGGATGTATAGGTAAAATTTATTACTGACACATCAGAAGTCCCAATTGTTGATATGTCAGAGTCCCTCAGCACTCGGGAGGTGAAGGACCCCGAGTAGCTGTTACAGGCTAGGTTTTAAAGGCTAAAACCACAAAGCAGGGGGGGTTGCTTATCAAGTTAGACCATATGGACATTGGCGTTGGGAGACCTCTTGTGGGGACTTGGGCGTGGGTCCCTAGGGCGGTTACTGGAAACCGTATGGGACCTTTGATAGTTGGGAGCTCACATGTAGCTATTCTGGGAACTAGGGTGGAACTCCTGAGGCTAGCAGTAACAAGAACTGGGAGAAGCCTCAGGTCTTACATTTTATAATTTTACAGTTTCTCACTATAATACCAATGTAAGATTTTTGAAGCTAGTAGATTCAACAATCTACCTTTTATTCTATAAACCCATATCCTTCCCTCCTCCCCCCCCCCTTTCCTTAATATTAGATGGGATAGAAAGATGAGAGAAAAAGAAAAATAGAAGAAAGAAATCTCTAAATGAAACTTTTATTAATTTATAGCTAGCCCCCTTAGGCAAAAATGAGCATTGGTAACCCACCAAAAACACCCACCCCCACCTACTGGAAATAGGGGCATTGTTTTCTCAAAATTACTTTATGCTGTTTAGGAGAAAAACATCATTTGGGTACCCTAGAAAATATATTGGCCAAGCGCTAGAAAAGCTAGCTGTATCTGTTTTTGTACAGTCTTTTGGGGATTGATCCTTTTGGCTAGCCCTTTTATTGTTAATATGCATGCAATTTCTTGAAGAAACCCTAGTGTCAGAGGCAGAGGTTCGGTCTTCATCATTGTCCTGCTTTTTGCTCTGAAAGAAAGGAAACTTTTGAAATCATTAGTATTGGTATGTTAGTACATATATAATTTTTCAAGGAAACAACAGTTGAGGCACCTTGCTTGGGGTGCCAGAGGCATTCTTTTGGGGTTAAATCACCCAGGCTGCCTGCTTTGTATTCAGCTTTGTCCTGTTTTTTGCAAATAATACACAGCTCTGCCTGCATTTACACCAACAGGCCAGAAGAGGACATTAGTTCTCCCAGCTGTATGAAACAATGTCAAGTTGTAAGAACCAGGTAGCTGTTAAGCTTCACTTGCTAGGTAGGGGTTTAAAGTTTACCGCCTGTATTGTCCTTGGCTGGTGCCTTAGTTTGAGCGGGACCCCTGGGCCCAAATCTGCCTATCATAATGTTCTACTTGTACGTTTCTAGGACCCTCTGGATCCTTCTACTTTGCTATTCTCCCATGCTTCTCTCATTTAGTGTCCCAATAGGATGTCCTCCCCTCTGTCCCAGTTTCCTGGTAAGTGAAGGCTTTCGTGGGACATGCCCCTTGGGCTAGTATGCAGATATAAGTGAGTATATACCATTTGATTCTTCCTGCTTCTGGGTTAACTCACTCATTATGATCATTTCTAGCTCAATCCATTTATCCACAAATTTTGGGAATTCCTTGTTTTTAATAGCTGAGTAGTATTCCATAGTGTCCAAATCTAGACAATGGTCAGAACATTCTCCACAGTTGAGTGGAGACTGGGATATGACTTTCTCACATACTCTGGTGCCTCACATTTGACCATGTCCCCTGGAGGGGGAGACCTGGTGGCACTCAGAGGCAGGACAGCAGGTTACCAAAAAGAGACTTGATACCCTATGAGCATATACAGGGGGAGGTAATCCCCCTCAGGAACAGTCATGGGGGGGGGGGAATAAGGGGAAAATGAGAGGGAGGGAAGAATGGGAGGAAACAAGGGATGGGATAACCATTGAGATGTAACAAGAATAAATTAATTTAAAAAAAAAGAAACAATAAAAATTTTCAAAAAAAAAAAGATTCACTTGCTATATGGTCAGATCTAATCTTTATAAGTTTTGTTGGTAACCATATTTTTTCACTCCCTGTGGAAACATACCCATGACCCCATCTCAAAATTATTGCAGGATTCCATTTCATACTTCACAAATCTTTGAAGAATACTGGTTGTCCCAGCTCCTCAGTTTTTTCTATCCCCCAATGTCTCTCTGCAGCTGTTGTCCCTTCGTCATTAACATTAAGAAAATTTAGAGTCAACACAGCATTATTTAATGGGTCCCTGGGTGTCTTTATCTTTCCCTTTTATTTAATAAGCATTTCTTTTAAGGTACGATTAGCTCTTTCCACAATTGCTTGTCAGTGTGATTGTGAGGTATACCAGTAACATGTTTTATATTATAATACATAAAGAAGTTTTTCATCTTAAGGAACACATATGCAGGGGCATTGTCAGTCTTAATTTGTGCAGGTATTCCCATAATTGACATTATTTCCAGTAAATGAGTAATCACACAGTCAACCCTTTCAGAACTTAAGGCAGTTGCCCACTGAAAACCTGAATATGTATCCATGGTATGATGCACATACCTCATCTTTCCAAATTCTATAAAATGAAACACATCCATCTGCCAAATTTCATTCCTTTTGTTACCTCTGGGGTTAATTCCAGCATGTAATGGGATTTGAATATGTAAGGAACATGTAGGACACTTATTAATTATTTCTCTGGCTTGTTGCCAAGTGATAGAGAATCTTTTCTTCAACCACTTACCATTGACATGATGTTTTCATGAAATTTTGAGGCTTCAAATACATTACCTATTAATAATTTGTCGATTTCCTCATTTCCTTGTGCCAATGGACCTGGTAAACCTGTATGGGATCGAATATGAGTAATATACAAGGGATAATTTCTGCTTCTGATGACCTGTTGCAGTTCTATAAATAAGGTAGTCAATTTGGTGTTATCAGGAGTAAATTTAGCAGTTTCTATATGCAAAACAACTCTTTCGGCATATCGAGAGTCGGTAATTATATTAAGAGATTCAGGAAAATCTAACAATACCATAAGGATTGCATACAATTTTTATTTTTGAACTGATGTAAATGGGCTTTGAATCACCTTAGTCATTTTATCAGACTTATAACCAGCCATACCAGATTTATTTGCATCAGTGGAGAAGAAGGTGAGTGCCCCTGAGATTGGTGACCTCTTTACAATACTTGGAAGAATCCAATTAGCTCTTTTTATAAACTGTATACGTTTGCTTTTTGGGTATCTATTGTTAATGTCTCCCAAATAGTTACTACAAGCTCTTTGCCAATCTTCATTATTTACCCATAATGACAAAATCTCAGAATCAGTAAGAGGCACTACAATTTCCGCCGGGTCCATCCCTGACAATTGGCGCAACCTTATTCTTCCCGTTGTAATCAATTCAGAAATTTTCTCTATGTATGTTTTCAATATTTTGCTTTAGGAATATCCATTCTATGATTCTGTCTTTCCTTGCATAAGAAGCCCAGTAGGAGAATGTTTTGAAGACATAATAACCAGAACGCAACCAAGTTCAGGATCAATTCTGTGCACATATGCCTTTTGCAGTTTTTGCTCTACCAGAATTAGCTTCTTTTCTGCTTCAGCGGTTAGACACCTTGGACTGTTTAAATATGATCCCCTTGTAACATTTTAAACAAGTTACTTAACTCATAGGTAGTTAACCCGATTGTAGGCCTTAACCAGTTAATATCTCCCATTGCTTTTTGAAAGTCATTAAGAGTTTGCAATTGATCTGTACAGATCTGTACCTTTTGTTGTCGAATTTTTTGTTCAGTTATTTTATAGCCTAAATAGGTAATTGAATCTCCTCTTTGTATATTTTCTACAGCAATCTGTAATCCCTAGCATGGCAGAATTCTTTGTGCTTCCTTAAACATTTTTTTCTAAAACATTAGGATCAGAATCAGCTAGAAGAATATAATCCATGTGATGGTAAATGATAGATTGAGGAAACTGCCTATCAATAATTTCTAATGGTTGTTACACAAAATATTGGCATAAAGTTGGGCTTCAACATTCCCTGTGGAAGTACCTTCCGATGATATCTCTTAATTGGAGAATTACTGTTCAAAGCAGGTATTGAAAAAGCAAAGCTT
This sequence comes from Acomys russatus, assembly GCF_903995435.1. Taxonomy (NCBI): domain Eukaryota; kingdom Metazoa; phylum Chordata; class Mammalia; order Rodentia; family Muridae; genus Acomys; species Acomys russatus. The sequence continues at coordinate 74,776,604 of NC_067144.1, read as the reverse complement.
TCCCTGTCCTTCTCATGCAGAGGTATTGTGAAAAAACAATCTTTTTTAAGTCAATTTTGATTATGTGCCAAGACTTATGTAACAAGGAAGGCAAAGGAATTCCAGGTTGAACCGAACCCATGGGTTGTTTATGGCCCTCAAATCCTTTATCATTCTCCATCCACCTGATTTCTTTCTTACCACAAACACAGGGGAATTCCAGGGACTGGAAGATTCTTTGATGTGTTGAGCCTCCAGCTGCTCTTTCACTAAATAGTGACGTGTTTGTAACTTTTCTTTTGTTAAGGGCCACTGCTCCTGCCATACAAGTCTGTCTGAAATTCATTTTAGGGGCAGGGCTGTTGGTATCTCAGCAGTGGCCCCTCTTATAAATTTGGATACTCTAAACCTGAGGAGTTCTGAGGTTGGACAGTGGGCATAGCTTGTAGTCGCTCCTGATCACTTAATCTCTTCCTGTAGGGAGCCCTGCCCGGGCACACTGTTTTTTGCAAGACCACTTAGGGCCACGCACTCAGAGCTTGTACTGAGTGAACTTTCCCACTGGTCACATCTGGTGTTTTCCCCTATATCACGCCCATATCCTGTTTGGTTGTACCCAGTGTTGTTGCGGAACCTGAACACCTGCTTCCCTCGCTCCTCCTCCTCCTCCTGCCCCTCCTCCTGCTGACTGTGTGTGCTGCTGCTCTGCACACAATAAACAGAGACTTGGTCGGAATCCCGTCTTGTCTTCATTTCTCGCGTCTCTTGTGCCATCCATTTCCACTCCCCCTTCCAGGTACTCCTGTTGACTGACCTGCAAGCCAGGTCACATGGCGCCCAACATGGAGCCTGGACATGGGGGACACCGTGAGGAACACTGCAAAAATGACCGGTTGAGAGAGAAAAAACAGACAAGAACAAAAGTGAAAGAAAAGTGGATTGCCGAGGGAGCCTGCCACGCCACAAGAAACACGGCAAGAAGTAGTGATTATGGGACAAGAAATAAGCAGTCATGATTTATATGTTAAGCAATTGAATGAAGCTTTAAACATGCGGGGAGTAAAGGTTAAAGTTAAAGATTTATTGAAAAGTTTTGACTTTATAAAAGACCTCTGTCCCTGGTTTCCTCAAGAGGGAACAACTGATGAAAGGCATTGGGATAGAACAGGAGCTGCCTTAAAAGACTTCTATAAGACATTCGGGCCCAAGAAGGTACCAGTCACAATTTTCTCATATTGGAATTTAATTAGAGATGTGTTGAAAGTAAAAAGAAAAGACCCCGTGGTGATGGCAGTTGTCGCTGCTGGGGGAAATCTTCTCAAAGAAACTAAGGGAAAGTCGGACAATGAGGCTGGTGACTTGATCTCTCTAGATAGGGAGGATGAAATAGAGAAAAGTGAAATGCGAAAAAATTAAAAATTACAAACACAGAGATGATCTCAGGGAACCATGATGGGATATTGTCACCCCAAACCACTACAGATTGGGAAAAAGGATACTCCTATAATTTACCCTCTTCTTCAGGATCTAGATGTAGTGTCTGATGAAGACCCTGACCCTGGGGAGGTGGACTGGGAGGATCTAGAGGAGAAGGCTGCCCGTTACCGCGACCCTGATCAGCGGCCTCCCCCATATGCCCCCTCCGCCGTCCGCACTGACTGTTGCCGTGGTGGCCCTCAAGGATAAAATTAAAACTCTTGAGGAACAAATTAATCCTGAGGAACAACATCAAGAATTCATTAAGAGACTTCAAAAATTAAAGATTAGAGAAAGTCCTCAATATCCTTCCAGCCTTTCTCAGGGAGCTCCTGTGAGGCAGCCCTGCCCCCAACAGGGTCAGTCTTGGCACATTTCTAATCCCCTTGCAGATCCCTTCCCCAGGAAGCCTACTCGGTGACTGAGACTATCGCTAATGATGACCATCCATGGAGACACAAACATGGATTTCGATTTGAGATCATAAAAGAACTAAAAAGTGCTGTTTCCCAATATGGTCCCACTGCTCCACATACTCAGGCTATTCTTGAATCTGTCACAGACGAATGGTTTACCCCGGAAAATTGGTACTCCCTCATGCAAGCCGCTCTCTCAGGAGATTTTCTGATTTGGAAATCTGAGTTTTATGAGGCTTGCAAGAGACAGCCCAGCAAAATGCCCAAGCCGAGCACGGCTGGCAGGAGAAGCCCTATAGCAATCCTGACAAACAAACGCAATGTGAGCCTGGGCTTTATGCTCAAGTCCAGACTGCGGCTGCCAAGGCCTGGCACAAGTTGCCCATCACGGAGGACCCTGGAGCCTCCCTTACGATGGTGAAGCAGGCTCCTGATGAGCCCGTCTCTGACTTTGTACATCGGCTCATGACCGCTGCAGGCAGGACATTTGGCAATCCAGAGGCAGGAATAAACTATGTCAGGCCGCTGGCCTTTGAAAATGCTAATGCTGTCTACCAGGCAGCAATCCGGCCCTACCGTAAGGAAACGGATCTCTCTGGTTATATCTATCTGTGCTCAGATATCGGCCCTTCTTACCAGCAAGGCTTAGCTATGGCTGCCGCGTTTCATGGAAAGACAGTGAAGGACTTCTTAGCCTCTAACCAAAAGGACAATCAAGGATGCTTTACATGTGGAAAACTTGGACATTTCTCTAGAGAATGCCAGGCATCTTCCTGGACACCTAGACCTTCGCCCCTGGGCCTATGTCCTAGATGTAAGAGAAGAAAGCATTGGCAAACAAATGTAAGTCTAAGATGGATGCCCAGGGCAATCTGCTTCAGGGAAACGGGAAACAGGGCAGCTCCAGGCGCCGACTCACAAACAAGCCTATGAGCAATGAGCTTTGTTCCAGCCAGTAGCAACAATCTTTTTCTAACCTCTGTAGAGCAACCCCAGGAAGTGCAGGATTGGACCTCAGTTCCACTGCCTACATAGTATTAATTCTAGAGATGGGACCTCAATCTCTGGCCCTCTAATCCCCAACACTTTTGGCCTTCTGCTAGGTAGAAGTAGTAGCACAGTGCAAGGCTTGCAGGTATTTCCCGGAGTCATTGACAATGATTATAGAGAGAAACCAAGACCATGGCCCAGGCAATAAAAAATATAGTTACTATACCAGCAGGCAAGAGAATTCCTCAACTGATAATACTTCCATTATTATCTACTAATAATCCATATAAAACTGAGAAAAGAGGAGCTCAAGGGTTTGGATCATCTGACGCTTACTGGTTACAACCTGTGTCCAAACAAAAGCTCATGCTAACCCTGTGGGTGGATGAGAAACCTTTCCAGGGATTAGTGGACACAGGAGTTGATGTGACAATCATCCGGTCCATTGACTGGTCTAGTCATTGACCTGTCACCCCCACCTTGACTAGCTTAAGAGGCATAGGGCAAAGTCAAAACCCTAATCAGAATTCAAAGATGCTCACCTGGAGAGACAAAGAAGACAACACTAGACAGGTCAAGCCTTTTATCATGCCTGGTCTCCCTACTAATCTTTGGGGAAGGGATATTTTATCTCAAATGGGACTCATCATGTGCAGTCCAAATGATGTAGTCACTGTGCAAATGTTAAATGCTGGATTTTCCCCAGGCAAAGGCCTGGAAAAAAATGATAGCAGAATTGCTGAACCCACAAAGGCCACCCCACGAACAAAAAGGGAAGGTTTGGGACGTTTTCAGTAGGGGTCACTGAGTCTGCTGCACCCCAGTTACCTTGTGCCGATCCGATCACATGGAAGGATAACACGCCAGTATGGGTGAACCAGTGGCCATTAACAACAGAAAAGTTACAAGCTGCCCAGAGGCTAGTGCAGGATCAATTACAATCAGGGCACCTGGAGAAGTGTACCTCTCTCCCTGGAACACTCCTACATTTTATCATTAAGAAAAAATCAGGAAAATGGAGGTTGCTGGAGGATCTAAGTGCTGTGAATGCCACCATGATATTGATGCGAGCCCTGCAACCGGGCCTCCCCACTCCTGCCACGGTTCCCTTAAAATATTATAAAATTATAGTTGATTCAAAAGATTGTTTTTCACTATTCCTTTATATCCCGATGATAGGAAGTGCTTTGCCTTTAGTTTACCTGCTATTAACTTTAAAGAGCCCATGCAGTGCTATCAATGGAAGGTCTTGCCTCAAGGTATGGCTAATAGTCCTACTCTATGCCAAAAATTTGTAGCCAAAGCAGTAGCAGGTATGAGACAGACCTGGCCTCAGATTTATATGATACATTACATGGATGATATCCTCCTTGGAGGAGAGATTGGCCAGGAGGTTCTTCAATGCTTTGATTGCCTAAAAGCTGCCCTGGAAGGGGGTGGATTAATTATTGCCCCCGAAAAGGTGCAATTAAAAGATCCTTATACATATTTATGAGTCCAAATTAATGGCCAAAAAATTAATAATAGCAAGGCTACCTTTAGGATAGATGTGCTCAGGACACTTAATGGTTTTCAAAAATTGCTCGGAGACACTAACTGGCTAAGATCGTATCTAAAACTCACCACTGGTGACTTAAAGCCTTTATTTGACATCTTGAAAGGGGACACAGCCCTACCTCCCCTCGAGTGCTTACTGATGAAGGAAGATTGGCATTGAAATGCGTAGAGGATGCGATTGCTTCTCAGTCTGTCACTCAGATTGATTATGCTCAGCCACTCTCTTCACTGTGTTTCGCACCACACCGACACCCGCTGCTGTATCCAGCAAACAGCGCCGCTGCTGTGGGTTCATCTGCCCGCACCACACTGACACCCGCTGCTGTATCCGGCAAACAGCACCGCTGCTGTGGGTTCATCTGCCCGCACCACACTGACACCCGCTGCTGTATCCGGCAAACAGCGCCGCTGCTGTGGGTTCATCTGCCCTCCTCACCCAAAAAGGTTTTATTGCCTTATTTTGATGCTGTAGCTGACTTGATCATTTAAGGCCAAAATACAAGTCAGATCTACTTTGGAAGAGATCCTGATACCTTGAATCAACCTTATACTGCAGTGCAGGTTAACTGGTGACTACAGAACACAGGAACCTGGCCTATCACCTGTGCCTCCTTTTCAGGACAAATAGATAATCATTATCCTCCTAATAAACTCACACAGTTTTGCAGATTGCACGCTTTTGTTTTCCCCACTAGAGTTTCCATGGTACCTATTCCTGAAGCATTACTAGTCTTCACTGATGGGTCCTCCACAGGACGGGCCACGTATACTTTTCAAGATCAGACGATGTCCTTTGAGAATCCCTCTTTCAGCCCAGTTGGTAAGCTCCATGCTAGCTCTTCTTCAGGCTTTTCCTACGCAGCCCTTAATATTTTTACTGATAGTGCTTATTTGACACATTCTGTTGCCCTTTTGGGGACAGTTGCATAATTAAACATGTCTCTGAAACAGCTCATTTATTTATTTGCCAGGAGCTTATTCACAAACACACAGAAAAAAATTTTGTTGGCCATTTAAGGGCACATTCTGGCCTTCCTGGCCCCTATCTGAAGGAAAGGAAAAAGAGGATCTGGCTACACACCAGGCACTGATCTTGCCCGCTGAGCCTGCCGCTGGTATCAGCCAAGCTACAGAAGCTCACAGGTTGTACCATCTTGATTCTCACACCTTAAGGCTAATGTTTAAGATCACTTGAGAGCAAACATGCCTGATTGTCAAGCAATGTCAGGCATGTGCATCCTGTGTGCCTGTCCCACACTTAGGAGTTAACCTGAAATAGCTCACTGTAAATGCTATATGGCAAATGGATGTGACACATTACAGTGAATTTGGCAACTTGAAATGTATACATGTCTGTATTGACACCTTCAGTGGTCTTATTTTCGCTGCCCTGAAAACAGGGGAAGCAACAAGGCACATTACCGCCCATATGCCTGCAGCCATTTCTACCCTGGGATTCCCTAAACAAATTCAGATAATGGCCCCAGACATACAAGTACCAGCTCTCAACGTTTCTGTGAGACATTGAATATTCTTCATAAAACTGGCATACCATATAACCTGCAAGGACAGGGCATGGTGGAAAGGGCACACCTCACTCTAAAACTAACATTTGAAAAAATAAAAAAGGGGGAATGGTACCCTACACTAAGGCATCTCCCAAGAATATTCTTCATCATTCATTATTTATTTTAAATTTTCTAAAATTGAATAAAGATGGAAAATCAGCAGCCGACCGCTTCTGGCATCCAGAGACTCATAGAGATTTTGCCACGGTCCTCTGGAAAGATCCATTGACTGGGTCCTGGATGGACCAGAGCCTGTACTCATATGGGGCAGAGGATCAGTTTGCATCTACTCTCGAGAAGCAGATGCTGCTAGATGGCTGCCAGAGAGACTGGGTAAGCAGATAACCAAAGCTCCAGGGAGAAATTTTCCCCTGAGGGGAAAAAAAAAAACCCTCTCTGTCTTACACATCATCATGAGAACCTGCCTGATCCTGACTCTGATGCTGAAAATGACGATCGCCCTCCAGCTGAAGCCCCTGAACCAACATCTGCCCTCCAACCTGACTTGGCAGATTGCTGACAGTAAGGGCTCCACCACAGTCAGTCTCTCAAAGATAGTCGCCATCGGCAGCTGGTTCCCCAATTTAACTTACAGTGATAAATATTGGTTTGATTGCGGACAATGGGTAAAATCTATTAATTTCTACATCTGTCCTGGTCATGGCAGCTCAGTGAGAGGTTGTGGTTATCCAGAAGCAGGATTTTGTGCTAAACGCGGATGTGAGTCCACTGGTCATATCTGGTGGAACCCTCCCATCACTACCGACTGGGTTAATCATCGCTCAGATGTGCCTTGGAACACATGGTACACATGCAAGGGGCACTACCCCAGATACCTGCAAATGCAGATTTCTTTTACAAAGTATGCTAAAAGTGAGGATTGGACAACTACTCCGAGATTGTGGGGCATTAGGCTGTATCATCTCATTGACTATGACCCAATATCCATCTTCAGTATAGTCCTGAAGGCAAGTCCTGTCCAAACCAATGTTGGACTCGGATCAAATAAGATTCTTGTCCTGGCAGGTGGGGAGCTACAAGCTCAGGTGGTCCCTTCCCCAGGCACTCCCCTCCCTGGTCAGGGGGATGCTGCTGTTCCCCCTCAAAAGATCACAGAGGAGACCTTGTTGGATCTGGTTGTGCATACCTTCATCACTCTTAATAGTTCCAGACGGGATCTGACGCAATCGTGCTGGCTATGTTACACCCCTCAGCCGCCCTTCTATGAGGGCATTGCAGGCATCCATGACGTTACCAGTACTACAGATCTTGCAAGCTGTAGACGGCGACAGGGTCCTCACAAACTGTCTTTGCAATCCATTAGTGGCTCAGGAACTTGTGTGGAAAATATCCCTGATGCTTACAAAGACCTCTGTAATATCTCCATTTCAGTACAAAATAGTAGCCCAACCACTTATCTTATTCCCCCCGATGATGCCTGGTGGGCTTGCTCTGATGGCCTTACCCCTTGCACTAATAATCATGCCCTATCCAAAGACTTTTGTATTTTGGTACAGTTGGTCCCTAGGCTTATCTACTATACTATACTAATGAACAATTTTCTAGTTTTTGGGACCTCATGGATGATCAAAGACTCCTTTGGCCTAAAAGAGAACCAATTCCCACTGTTACAGTGGTGGTCCTGCTTGGCCTTGGATTAGCGGGGGCCAGCACAGGGTCTCTTCCCTCATTCTCCAGGGTCACAATCACGGCCAGTGGAGATCTTCTACTGACTTAGATATAGAAAGGCTTGAGACAGCTGCCTCTCATTTACAACCCTCCCTATCTTCCCTTGCTGAGGAAGTGTCACAGAATAGGCGAGGACTTGGCCTCTTGCTCCTACAGCAGGGCGGACTTTGTGGATGTTTCTGCGTGGACCGCTCGGGAGTTGTTAAGGGCTCCATGCAGAAGGTCTGAGAAGGATTGGAAAGACGCAAGAAACAAAGAGAACAAGGTTTAGAACCTGGCTCAGTACTTCCCCTCCTACCCTCCTGCCGGCTATCCTCAGCCCACTCTTGGGTCTTCTCACTGTATTGTCCTTAGGACCAGTGTTATTCAGCAGAGTTATCGCCTTTTTAAAGCAACAGATCGAAGCTATACAAATGAAACCCCTACAGGTTCACTACCACAAACTAGATGCGGCTGGCAATGTCTCTTTCTACCCAGAGTCGTCTCCTTGAAGCTGAGCAGGCAGTCAGTGACTGGTAAGAGAATCAGAAATCCCTTCCGTGCCAGCCCTATCAAGCCTAAGACAGGACTACGGGCCTGCCCCCGTGAGATCCAGAGACGGGTAATGAGGGATAGGGATCGATTCCAACCTAAGACAGACACTGTTCCTTGGAAATTCACCCATCTTTTGAAAAAATAAGAAAGGAGGAACCTGTAGGGAGCCCTGCCTGGGCACGTTGTCTTTTGCAAGACCACTTAAGACCACGCACTCAGAGCTTGTACTGAGTGAACTTTCCCACTGGTCACATCTGGTGTTTTCCCCTATATCACGCCCATATCCTGTTTGGTTGTACCCAGTGTTGTTGCGGAACCTGAACACCTGCTTCCCTCGCTCCTCCTCCTCCTCCTGCCCCTCCTCCTGCTGACTGTGTGTGCTGCTGCTCTGCACACAATAAACAGAGACTTGGTCGGAATCCCGTCTTGTCTTCATTTCTCGCGTCTCTTGTGCCATCCATTTCCACTCCCCCTTCCAGGTACTCCTGTTGACTGACCTGCGGGACAGTCATCTTCCCCAGAAGCATGTACCATTTCACCCCTAGTTTCAACATTGTTTATCTCTGTAATTGTAGGAATATTAATCTGAGTACCCAATTGTTGTAAGAGATCTCTTCCCCATAGATTTATGGGTATGTCAGCCACTTAGGTTGTCAGCCTCCCTGTCTGCTCTTCTGGTCCCACAGGCTCCAGCCACCACACACTTTGTTTTATTTGAAATAATTTACCATTTCCTATCATTTCTGTATGAACCTTCTGAAGTGGCCAGTTTGGGTTCCAAGACTTCTGACCCATGATGGAGACATCGGCTCCTGTGTCCACCCAGCCTTCTATTTTAACACCATTCATTTACATAATTAATTTAGGTCTCTGATCATCAACTATTCTTTGCAAGAACATACGTGTCCCTGTGTTTCTGAATGCACCAGTCCTTTCCACTGGAGCAGCCAGCTTTGCTCTTATTGTAGGAAAACATTAACAGTTGAGCAATTCTATCCCCGGCATTAATTTTCATCTCCTTTGCACATGCCATGATTTTTACTTCCTCTTAGAATCTCCATCTATAATACTGGGATGCACAATAAAACCATGAGAAGTCAGCCCACTTCTTCTCAGAACCATTCAAACTGTGCCTGAAGGCAAAGGGCCAAAACCACCAGTATTTAATTTGTAACATTCAACCTGCGGAGACAGGGTGTGGGGAGCCAAGGCCCTAACCCGGAGGGACATAAACCCTGGACCATGACTTAAAATGATGAGTGGACCTGGACCAAACTGCCCTATGACTTCTTTCCTTCCCCCAAGGTACTTTCCAGAAACCCAGCTGCCCTCAGTAAGTTTCCACCACCTGCACAGACTAGCTTCTTAGACAATAGGACAGAGAGTTTGGATACTGTAGATAACTCCTTGAGGTCAGGGTTGCTTAGAACCCCTCCTCCTACCTCCTCGCTAACCCTTCACCCTCCTGAACAATCTCCCTTCACCCTGCTAAGCATCCTGGACACCTGCTGCCAGGTTCACCCTGCTCCCCCTCCCAAGTTCCTGCTTACTGACTATATAAACAGCCTGTGAAAAAAATAAACTGTGTCAGCTTGATCAGACTCCTTGACTTGCTGTCCGTTCTTCATGTCCGGCAGGCCCGGACAAGTGGCGCCCAACGTGGGGCTCCAGACGACCCCCCCCCCAAGAGAGACCACTGTCCCACATCTACGTGAAGGAAGTCATCTTCAAGACCAGAGGGTCTCCCGGGCCCAGACCAGGCATCTTCGAAAAAGCAGGCGGTGTATTTCATAAGGTAAGGATTCATTATGGGACAAGAAATTTCCCAGCAAAAACTTTTTATTTCAGGCCTAAAAGAGTCCCTCAAGACACGAGGAGCAAAGGTAAAAAAAGAAGGATCTTATAAAGTTCTTTGAATTTCTGACTGATGTCTGCCCATGGTTTCCCCAAGAGGGGACCATCAATGAAAAGAAGTGGGGGCACATTGGTGATTGTTTACAAGATTATTATGGGGTATTTGGTCCCAAAAAAGTCCCAGTTTCTGCCTTTAGTTATTGGATTTGATTAATGAAGTCCTCAAAACTTGCCATGGCTGGCCTGATGTCCTGAGCGTTGTGGAGGAGGGAGAAGAGGCCCAAGCCGCTGTCCTCCAGCTCCTTCCGAGACAGCCATTCCCTTTCATCCTCTCCTCATAGAGATCCAGGCACCCCTCAGTGGGCCCCCAAAATACTACTAGAGAACCTCCCATTAAAACAACACCCCTATACCCATCTTTAATTGACCTGGAAGACAGTGAGCCTTTAGATCCAGGCAACACGGCCACCTTAGAAGAGGAGGCAGCTCATTATCATAACCCTGACTGGACTCCAGCCTCAGGGGCCACGGTCACCCTGGCCATGGGCCCCCCAAAGACCCAATCCTTGGCTACCCACCTACTGCCCCCTTTTAATCCACCTCCTCCATACGAGACATCCCCCCTAGATCCCGTACTCGCCACGAATCACCCCTTGGTGCGAGTATGCTCATTGGCCGCCTCCGATTTGGCGACTTTGACTAAGTTGGTCGCAGCCGACAAGAACAATTAGCCCTCCCAAAAACCCTAAAGACTCACAACTTGCAGATCTACCCCTCCCCGCCTCAGGCCCTCTAAACCTGTATCCATTACAACTAAAAAGGAAAAAACTCCCCGCACGGTGCTCGCATTTCCACTTTCGCTTCGTAGCAGAGCCACCCTCCTGCGCAATTCGCCAGCTGGCTCGTCACTCCAGGGCGAGGAGAGTGATGAGGAGGTTAATTCCCCTCCTAGAGTAGCTGAGGGCCCAGGAGAGGGTCCGCCTGGAAGGACAGACACCCTTGTTTATACACCGTTAAGTCTGTCGGTCTTAGAGAAAATGAAATCGGCTGTATCTAAGTACAGCGCCACTGCTCCTTTTACTCTGGCCTCATTGGAGGCTTCTACGGAAGCCTGGCTTTCCCCAAATGAATTCTATCAAGTAGCACACACGGCCCTGGAGGGTGGCGATTTTGTCCTATGGAAGGCTGAATTACAATATGCCGTGTACGCTGGCTCTCAGAAATGCTCAAAGTGAGAATCGGGATTGGACTGCAAACCATGTTCTAGGGGAGCCCCCCCTTCCAGACAGACACTTCAGGCTCAAAGCCGGTACACTCCTGGACTTCTGGCTCAGGTCAGACAGGCGGCTCTGGGTGCCTGGAGGAAGCTCCCTTCCAAGGGCACAGCCTCTGCCACTTTAACCAAAATCAGAGAGGGACCAGAAGAGCCTTTCAGCTCTTTCACTAGCCGTCTTTCCGAGACAGCCGCTCGCCTCTTTGGGGCCCAGGAGGCTGATAAACCTTTTTTACAACAGTTGGCCTATGAAAACGCTAGTCCTGTATGCCAGGAGGCTCTCTGCCACCATCGTTAGGGGACCATTTCTGATTACGTCCGCTTATGCTCCGGCATCGGCTCCAGTCACGCCATTGGCCTCGCTACTGGGGTGGCCCTTCAAAAGGCTGGGCTTGGCTCTTCCCAAAAGCCCTGCTTTAACTGCAAACAACCTGGACATTTTGCTAGAGACTGCCATATGGGCCGGATGGGCGCTACTGAATCCCTGTCTGTCCCCCGTGGAGGGGGCCACTGTCTCTGGGAACAGGCACCCCCTGCCCAATTCACTATGTCCAAAATGCAAAAAAGGGTGCCATTGGGCTAACGAGTGTAGGTCCAAAACCGACATCCAGGGAAACCCTATCCTCCCTCGGGGTCAGGAAAACTTCCTACAGGGGCAGCCTCCGGCCCCCTCCAACCGAGTGAACCCCGGGGTGATTGGGTTCATTCCTGCGAAAACATCACCGTCCACCAACCACCCCCCATTACCGAGTCACTGCCCCCCCCCCCTCGGCTCACAATCCGTTTCAGACCTCTGGCGAGCCACAAAATCCAGCCCCAGCTTGGACCTCTGTTCCACCCCCAGCACAATATTAACCCCTAAGGAGGGCCCTCACCAATTCCCACCCATGTAAGGCCTCCTGCCTCCTGACACCTTCGGCCTCATTCTAGGACGGGCCTCAGGTGCGCTTCAGGGCATCCACGTCCATCCAGGGGCAATCAATTCGGACTTTCCAGGGGAGTACCAACTTCTCGTCTCAGTCTCCAAGGGTCCTGTCCATATATACCCGAGACAAAGGCTGGCACAATTAATATTTTTGCCTCTCACAACCCTCAATGACCGCTTTCTTCAAGAGACCAGACCTTCCCAGATTTCACCCTCATCTGAGGCTTTTTGGGTTCAAAAGATTTCTCCCACCCGACCTATGCTTTCCTTATACTTGGATGGTAAGGCCTTCTCTGGTGTTCTGGACTCCAGAGCGGATGCCACTGTTATTGCCCTATCACACTGGCCCAGCTCTTGGCCTCTAACCGACTCCATTACTCACTTACAAGATATTGGTCACTCCAAAAACCCCCAGATCAGTGCACGGACCCTCCAGTGGTCTGATGAGGAGGGAAATTGCGGCCCTGTCATCCCCTTCGTCATTCCCGTCGACTTACCGGTCAACCTTTGGGGGCGAGACATTCTTTCCCAGATGAATGTCCTGATGGTCAGCCCAAACGAGGTGGTGACCAAATTGATGCTTAACCAAGGCTTCCTTCCCAGACAGGGGCTGGGAAAACAGTCACAAGGTAGGCCTGATCCCATAAAAGTTGAACAAAAATTGGATCATCACAGTCTGGGATACCATTTTCCCTGATGGCCACTGTTCTCCCTGCACCCCAACACGCAGAACAGATTTCCTGGAAGTCTTTCTCGCCTGTATGTGTTGACCAGTGGCCGCTTACCAGTGAAAAGCTTGCTGCTGCCACCTTGATAATGCAGGAACAATTACAGGCGGGCCACATCGAGCCTTCTCACTCCCCTTGGAACACTCCCATATTTGTTATCAAAAAGAAATCGGAAAAATGGAGGCTTCTTCAGGACCTCCGGGCAGTGAATAAGGCTACGGAGGTCATGGGAGCCCTTCAGCCTGGCCTCCCGACACCCTCTATCCCCTCGCACGCTCACACCAGAAGCCAGGGCTTCCCTGGAGGATGCGATTGCTCGTCAAACCACCTTTCAAATCGCCCCCGATCTTCCTCTTTTCCTCAACCTTTGTGCCACCCCTCACTCTCCCATGGGGGTGTTCTGGCAGCCCTCTGGACTTCCCTGGCCTCTCTCCTTGTCCTGTTGAGCCGTCTCCTCCCCTGCCTGGTGTCTGCCCTGACAGTTAATAGACTCCCTACCAATGTCCATTTCACTTGGAATTACACTTGGGTTGTCTATTCAGAAAGGGGTGACCCTGTCTGGTCTTCCTCCTCTGTTTCTCCCCAGCCATGGTGGCCAGAGACATTAACCCCTGACCTTTGTAAACTGGTTCTTGGTGCAGGGGTTAATTGGGGATTCCAAGCATACTTTGATCAAGAGTTTACACCCAGCTCTTATAGAAACCCTGACTTCCGAGATCTAGATGGAACCTCCTGGAAGGCAGGCTGTGCCAACTTAAATCGCAGGCTTCGCCTCCTTGGGCTTCCCCTCTATGTCTGTCCAGGTTACCATAGAGACAGAAGCCTTCTACATACATGTGGAGTCAAATCTGATTACTATTGTAGAGCATGGGGGTGTGAAACTACAGGTGACACCTATTGGAATCCCTCTTCTTCCTGGGATTACATCACCCTCAAAGCTAACTACTCTCATCCCTCCTACCCTCAGAATTCTGATGGCCCTCAGTGTGAAGTGGATAGTAGTTCTAAGGGCTGGCGTCACCCCCCCACCACCACCATCACTCTCACTGAAGCCGGTAAAAAGGCACCTAATTGGCTTCGAGGGCATGACTGGGGCATTCGCACCTAGCAAAGTGGTCATGATCATGGACTTACCTTTAGCATCAAATTACTCAAGAAGTCCCCTCCCATAACTCCTCTATTGCCCTGGGTCCCAACTTTGCTCTAGGAAATCAGCCGGTTCCTTCCCGGGCCAGGCCGCCATCTCAGCCGCATGTCACCCCATCACCCAGGGCTCCATTGGCAACTTTCATTCCCCCTGCTTCCGATTTGGCCTCTAGAGACTTTGTCTTTAAACTTGTTAACCAGACCTTTCTGACCCTTAATGACACTCATCCGGAGCTTACAGAGGTGCGTTGGCTTTGTTACCACTCTACCCCCCCCCCCTTTTATGAAGGGATGACAGTATTCTTGAGATCAATGACTCCTCCACCTGTCGTTGAACTCAGACCCCTCCCGAAGGGCTCACCCTGACATAGGTCTCTGGCTCTGGGCTGTGTTACCTTGCCCACGAGGCCTCCATCCCCAGAGAATACAGACACTTGTGCAATTTATCTAGCCCCTCTCCCTCACCTGTCTCATTCCCCCTGAGGTATGTGCTGGGCCTGCTGCAGTGGCACTACCCCCAGGGTCCATACACAAACGCTGGGCTTATACAAAGGATTCTGTATCCTTGTCCAGATCCTCCCTCGCCCTGCATTCTACTCTCCAGAAGATTTCTTGCATCTCTGGAGCTTAGAGGATTCCCTGGGACACCGGAGGTCGCTCAGTTCCATCGGGCTCGCAGGGAACCCATCACTGCCATTACGGTTGCCGTCATCCTGGGTCTGGGAGCTGTGGGCGCAGGGACAGGGATCTCTTTCTTGTTCTTTCCAATAATCACTATGCAGAACTTAGCGCTACTGTAGATAGTGATGTCTGTGAGCTACAACAAAGCATGGAAAATCTTGCAGAATCCCTCTCCTCCTTGGCCGAGGTTGCACTCCAAAACCGAAGGGGCCTAGACTTGCTTTTCCTTCAACAAGGGAGCCGATGTGCGGCTCTCAAGGAAGAGTGCTGCTTTTATGCAGACAAGACTGGCCCAGTTAAGGACAGCATGCGGAGGCCTAGAGAAGACCTAGAAAAAAGACAGCGTGAAAGAGAAGAAAGTGAAGGATGGCACAAAAACTGGTTTGCTACCTCCCCATGGTTGTCTACCCTCTTGCCCTCCTTGCTCAGGCCTTTAGTTGGATTTTTGGTTTCCTTTGGCCCCTAGGCTTTCAACTGCCTGACCTCCTTTATAAAGCAACAGGTAGACGCCCTGACAGCCAAGCCTATTCAGGTTCATTACCATGAACTCATTGCCGAGGATGAAGAGGAGGAATCCCGACCCCCGTCTTCTGTCCACTGTAAACAGCCTGAGAAACAACCATAGAAGGCTTGTTGCTCCCCCAGACTGTTCCGGCCTAACCTCCCACATAGGCAAGTAGGCGCTGACTCGAAGAACGCACGTCTTTGGGTGAGGGCACCTATGAGGGGTGTGAGACAAAAGTACTGCAAGGCGAGAGACCATATATGTCCATCTTAGAGTCCCCTGAGAGGCAAACCTGATTGCACAGAGGTTGGCATTAACCTCTCAAGACCTCCCCTCATCCCGGGGGCGTCCCCTTGGGGATCGGCTGGGGTCTTCTCACCTCTCCCTTGAAAAAAGATGCCCTTCCAGATCACAAGGGATCATCGGGTCCGTACCTCCTCCCTCTGGTTAATGCCTGCCTTCTCTGAAAGGACCAACTTTCCTTTTTAAATGTTATAAGAAAGGGGGAGATGTGGGGAGCCAAGGCCCTAACTGGGCTGGACATAGGCCTTGGACCTTGGCTCAAAACGATGAGTGGACCTGGACCAAGCTGCTTTGTGACTTCTTTCCTTCCCCCAAGGTACTTTCCAGAAACCTAGCTGCCCTCAGTAAGTTTCCACCACCTGCACAGACTAGCTTCTTAGACAATAGGACAGAGAGTTTAGATACTATAGATAACTCCTTGAGGTCAGGGTTGCTTAGAACCCCTCCTCCTACCTCCTCGCTAACCCTTCACCCTCCTGAACATCCTCCCTTCACCCTTCTGAACATCTCCCTTCACCCTCCTGAACATCCTCCCTTCACCCTGCTCAACATCCTGGACACCTGCTGCCAGGTTCACCTGGCTCCCCCTCCCAAGTTCCTGCTTACTGACTATATAAACAGCCTGTGAAAAAAATAAACTGTGTCAGCCTGATCAGACTCCTTGACTTGCTGCCCGTTCTTCATGTCTCTTGTCCCCCATTCTCTCCCAAGGGTCCAAGGGTCCCAGTTGACTGTCCGGCGGGCCTGGACAATAGGGTAAGAGACATATTTGCAGCCAGATCCAAGGCTGCGCTGCCTTCAGTAGCATGCATTAGATCACTAATACTCAGTTCCCGTTTACCTGCAGGATTGTCACTTCTGGACTCAGGGCCAAGGGAATTCGGCTGGCATTGTTTACAGGGCTCTGAGCCGACTGGGCCATCCTTCTGTTTCCCATCGGCAAGATACTGCCTTGCACATCTCTTAGATTGACAGTCCCCAGACCAATGTTTACCTTTCCCACAGCAACTACAGTACCCTGGAAGTCTTGACGTCTCATTACCATTATGGCCAGAACCTCCTTGTTCTCTCCTACAAGTTATGTTTTCTTCCAGGTTATTGCGCTGGCTTTTATCTCTACAGTTTCTTTGCACATGACCGATTTAACAATTAAAGCACCAAGTATTATGACATTTAGGCACTTGTCCTACAATACTGATTTGATACTCCTGAGAGTTAATATTAACTGTCTCCTTTACCCAGTCATCTAGTGGAGCGCCTCTTTCCTTTAATGGTCTAAGCACCCTCTTACATTCAGTATTTGCATTCTCATAAGCCATGATAAGTTTTAATGCCTGTTTGGTGTCAGAATCTGGCAACACCCTATCCATAGATCCTAATCTCTGCAAAAATTCTGTGAAGAGTTCACCAGGTCTTTGGAACACTTTAGTAAATGGAATAGTTGTTCTCCCAGGTTCCTCTACCGGCTCCCAAGCTCTCAAGGCTGCAATACAACATTGTTCAATCACTCTGTCTTCATATTGAATTTGTTCTCTTAAATTAGTATATTATCCTTCACCAAGCAATTGATCTCTATTAATATTTATTCCCCTTGTCATATTTTCTTGCTCTGTTCTTACAGCCTCAGTTCGCCACCATGATAACCACAGTAACTGTTGTGCTGCTTCTAATACTGCTGAAACTCAATTTTTCCAATCTTGGGGAACAAGTCCATTCTGCGTGGCCCAGCTGTTTAACATTTGTTTAATGAAGGCAGAGTGCATACCATATTTGACAATGGCCTCCTTAAAATGTTTTAAATCCATCATGTCTACAGGATGCCAGACCATTTCATCATAACCCTCAGCACCATTTTGAGCGGGGACATGTCTTACAGTGACTGGAAAAGCTGAAGGTGTCTGGGAGACTCTGGAGGTGTCCTGCATTTGGACATTTTCCTCCAAAGACCTTTTGGTCCGTCTGGCTTCCTTTGCCTCTGGTTTCTTACCTTCTTCACACTTTTTAACCAAAGGTGCCTTTTGCCTTTCCAGCCCTTCCAGTTTTTTCTTCATTTTGCCCATTTGTTCAGTCAAGTCAGTAATTCTTTCCAAAAGGATAGAGCTTGTTGACTCTTCTGGTTTTTTCTGGTCTATTTTCTGTCCTTCTTCATTCCTGTTTACCAAATACGCTCTTCACTTTCCCGTCCCTTCATCTTCTTTCCTCATTCTTTCCATCTATCCAGTCAAATCTGCAATCTTTTCCCAAAGGATAGAATTTACTGACCCTTCCAGTTTTTCTAGCTTATTAGCCTTTTTTCTAATCCTTCTAAGAGTGAAATAAAAAATAAAAACCAGAAAATTTCCTCTAAGTATAAAGCAGGAAAGAGTTTTGCAATGTTGGTTGTGATTTTGCTGATACCCTGAAACAGCATTTCTGTATCTTCAAGTTTTGAATCCTCCCTCATATCATTAGAAATTACAGACCCCATCAGGCCCCACGTCTGGCGCCACTTGTTGGCTCTGTTTCTTAACAATTAGAGTTTATTATACAACCCAGCTATCTTACACAAGAGGTAAAAAAAAAAAAAAAAAAAAAAAAAAAAAAAAGATTAAAGGGAAATAAGAGTAAACAGTGTCTGCTCCACAGGACGGGTCCCTAGGTGTCTCTGGCCTGTACGCTGGTCACTGGTCGTCTCCCCATCCATGTGCACTCCTGCTCTGAACCTGCAGCCTTCTCCCTTCCTCTCCGCCTGAGCCTGCCTCTCTCATGCAAGTGTGGGTCTCCTCCCAGGATCCCTCCTCCCATCCATGTTTGATTAAAAACACAATCACCTGGCTTGGAGTCTCTGGTCCATTTCCTGAGTTCCGGAACCAGGATGGTTCCAGTCTTCAACAATGTCCATCTCAGTAGGTATCAGTGGTGTTTCCAAGCAGCAGAGCCTGAGGCAAGACCCACCTAGACTGCCTTCACCAGGGATATTGTGTACAATCCTTCCATAATAATGAGCAACTCAAACAAATGTCACAGGACTTTCACCTAGAAACATCTTAGACAAACAAATTGCCCTCTTGTGTACCTAGAAATCAGAAAGTTGGAACCCTCTTTTTTTCAGTTTTTTTCTTAATTTCTTTATTTAACTTATTCAGATTACAACTCAATTGTTATCCCATTACTTGTGTCCTCCTGTTCCTCCCTCCCTCCCTCTTTCACCCTATTCCACTCCCCTAGGTCTATGACCGAAGGGGACCTCCTCTCCCACTATATGGTCATAGGCTATCAAGTCTCATCTTGGTAGCCTGCTTATTCTTTCTTTGAGTGCCGCCAGGCCTCCCCACCAAGGGGAGGTGGTCAAATATGGGGCCCCAGAGTGAAAGTTGGTTCCTCTTGCATCATACTGCAATCCAGGCTAACACAGCACTACTCTGAACCATGTAAATGAGAGCTTTGTGGGTACTTCAAGAATATTTACAAAAGCACCAATTATATTTTATAATGGTTATATTCATTTAGTCTTAGGGTCCATAATCTTTGCACACAATTCCAACCTAAAGCCACCTGAAGTGGAGAACCGCCCCATGTGGTTCAGTTTTCTAAAACATAAATATTTGTCCACCCACCCAGGACATGGAGCTGCGTGAGTCTCAGCAGCTTTATTTGCAACAGCTCCACTGAGGAATATTTGAGTGTCCACACCAGGGAAAACACATGAACGCATTTGGGTGTTTTCATACTATACAGCACTGTTTCATGATGGGAAGACAAAAAAACGTGTTCTACACAGACAAACACTACTGCGAGCACAAGCACAAAGCGCTCATCACAGATGGCAGCGTCTACACAACCTAGAGAAGCTTACCTCCACTGTCTGAACGGACCAGTGGCTGCTGTGGTGGGTGGGTGTGGGCATCTTTGCAGAGGTTGTGTTCAACCTTCTGCAGCTTATCCTCCTGATGACTTATGTCCACTCTACATCCAAAATTCTCAGGCCATTATACTATTCAGCATCTCTTAGTTCCATGGATGTTACCTGTATCTGCTATGCTGGTGCGCCCTGAGTTGCTCTGTAATACCAGATGAAGTGGGGTTCTTAGATGGTGAGACACCTCAGATTCTCTTGGATCTGAATTAGTATAATACATCTGGAAATCATGTAAATATGTTAGTATTTCCATAACATAAATCAACATAAACCCAATATGTTAGTATTGGAAATGCGCTTCACCCAGCATCTCTATATTAGGAATACATGTGCAAAGAAATGAGTTATACCAAGGAACCAGTGTCTTCTAAACACATTAGGACTCATACACTTATAAATTTAAGACAGTGACGGGACATACAAGACCTACACAAGTTCAAACAAGACAAAATGGCAGCACTAAAAAAGGGAAGTGGACATAAAGTCCTACCCCTAAACAAGGAGCTATTGGCAAGTGACACCTTCCTTTGAAAAAGGAAAATCAGTTTTCTCCAGTAGAGTGTGACTGGGTACAGGCCTCAAGCACAGGAGTTGGCCCACATAAAACAGACACCATGGTGTTTTTTTGGTTTGGTTGGTTGGTTGGACTTACTGTGCTTTTTTCTTGTTTGTGTTGATTTTGTTTGGGATTATGTGGGGGTGAGGGCCATGTGTGGGGATCATGAAGCTGGGAAGGTTAACAAAATGAGGAGGGCCTGGGAGTAGAAGTTGGAAGAGAGATGACATACTGGTCAAAATATATTGCATGAAAAATGTTAGTAGGTTTTTGTTTTTGTTCTTTTTTTTTTTTTTTTTAAAGAAATGAGTCAAACACAGCGAGGAGTATTCATAGCACATAGGCACAAACCACAAATCCGTCCATCAGCAGTGGAAAGGACTCATTTTGGTAGATCCAAAGTAGAAGAGACCATCTTCACATTAACTGTGGCTTAAGCTAAACAGAAAATGACAAAGTCAGCCACTCTGCTCTGGAGCATAGTCCTTTACCACACAGCCTCAAGGCAAGGTGAGGCACTGATGAGCACATGTGCGGCTTGAGCTCCTGAAGGAGAGATAAACGTATTTTTGTTTAGATCACAAGTGGGGGATGAGAAAAAGACTTATGAGAGAGCAAGTGATGTTTATCCCCCTTAGAAGTTAAACTACCATGAGGGGGAAACTGATTTTTAACCAGCTGAAAAACATCCTTGAACAAATTCTGAGAGGAGATATAAATGTGACCCAAAAACAGGAGGCGGGGCCTTTGGAACTTGGGATAGTTTTGGATGTTCATCGCTCCACTTTTAGATGCTCCTAGAGAGAACTGCTCGAGGGAAGCCTTCAGGGCTCCTGCCTCCTGCTGAGGTTCCAGGTTCTGGTTGCTCCAGGTTCCAGCAGAAGAAATTCTGCTGATTACGCCAAAAGAATTGTTCCTTGGAACTGATATCCTTACAGTTTCATTATAATATTCTTTAATCTTCTTTTCCTATTGTTTAGGTTATTGGCTTATAAGTGAGGTACTCTTGATTAATAAGTTCATAATAAAATATATTTGCTAAGAAAATTGAGACTATAAGCTCCCTTCATAATTATTCAACAAACTGTACATGCTTCAAGTTTCCTGTATAGTTCACCTTTTTCGTGTCTACGAATAGACCAAAAGAGGATGCAGCAAATGCCAGTTTCAGAATGATTTAGTACACGTTATTTTTGTCAGTAGAAATAAAATCCAACAAACGGGAGTTAAAGACAAGCCTTTGAGGACAACATGATCCAGAGTACCGACAGCAGCAAGTGCTAGCGACTCTTTAGAGCAACAGGGCAGCTCCTCTACAGCTGGGGGGGAAAGGGACCAGCCTGGCCACTTAGGAAGGCCATCTGCAGGCTACTCAGAGCTAGTGCAGCCTTTCCTCCCAGTCCCTCCATCAGCTGTGCTCTTCAGTATTGACCCAAAGGATTTAAACTCACAGCACATGAAGGTGCATGTGTTTTAACGGCTCTACTTACGGGGTCACTGGATGCCCTCTAACAGACGAGTGAGTGAGAACAACCTAGACAATGGAACAGTACTTGGCACTAATAAAGGAAAGAAATGAACTAAAATGATCCTCCATCCCTTGAATTGTTAACCCCGGGATTTCCACCAGATGCAGAACGCCAGGAGAGGGTGCCTAAGACTCTGGAGTAATTACTAAAATGTCTTATTCAGAAACGCCCCCTGCATACAGTCTTACTCCAGTAAGACTAATGAATGCACTGCCCAGAGGCTCCGCAACAGCATCCCAACACAGCACAAAGCTCACAAGCCTAACGTGCTGCCCACTGTAGAAAAGTACGTGGGGGGTGGTGAGAGGGCTAGGGGTAAAGGAGCTTGCCACCAAGCCTGACAACCTGCATTTGGTCCCTGGGACTCAAATGGAGAAATGAGAAAAACAATTCCACAAGTTGTCCTCTGTCATATGAGTCCTATCATACACACACACACAGACACACACACACACACACACGTATGCATACACACACTCTCACTCATGCACACATGCATGCACACAAGTGTGCACAGACAAAATAACAAAATAATGTCTTTAACTACATGACATACAGATGTGAAGAGTTTGTGATGCCCAAAACAAGTGATGCATTCACGTATTTACTGACTACACTTTTCTCATCTGAGAGCCTACTCTTTCTTTTCTTTTCTTTTCTTTTCTTTTTTTTTTTTTTTTTTTTTTTTTTTTTTTTTTTTTTTTTGCGGAGTGAGGAACGGTTCCAGACAGGATTTCTCTGTGTAGCCCTGGCTGTCCTGGACTTGCTTTGTAGACCAGGCTGGCCTCGAACTCACAGCGCTGCACCTGCCTCTGCCTCCCCTGGGATTAAAGGTGTGCGCCACCGCGCCCAGCAGAACCTATTCCTTCTTTTAGAAGATGACTACCATCAAATGCCTTAGCATGCCATAACATGTCATTTATTATGATGCCATATCATGTCATTTATTATCATGCTGTGACATGTAATGCTTTATCATGACATTACATATAACTCATCCAGAGTCTGCCACACTTCCCAAGAAGAAAAGGTCATGTGAAGAGGCTGACCACCCATCACAGCAAGATCTCCTGATAACACACTTCTCAAAACAAACTCCTTGTTGGGTGCCATGCCATATAAAAACCTCCAGCAGCAGGCAGGACCCCGCTGTGGTGGGGATGGGTAGTTGCAGGCCACTGTTGGGTCTTACAGCACAAAGACATCTACTCTGTGTGTGGGTAATGTTGGGGTTAAAATAATTAATCTTTAATTTTCATTTATATGAGAAAACTCATATAAGCTTGTAAATCTAAAACCCCACCACATCCAGTTTTAGGATGCATTTTTAAGGCCTGGAAAAGAAGTAATGCTATGACTCAAGCTAGGGCATTCTTTGAGGGCACTGAAAATAAGGCCTGGTACTGCAGTAGCCTGGCACAGCTGGACTTATTTTCACTATGAGCATCTGACAGAAAGTTGGAGACTCATGGCCCCCAACGGCACCTCAGTAGAGAAAATGACAGATGAGGCTCCATTGGCTCTCAGTTGCCTTCTCCCGCACTAATCACAGGACATCCACAGGAGTCAGGATCAGCAGCCAGCCAGCCAGTGACACATTCTGCCACAGCACAGCTCATAGCCAGTCAACAGGCATCAAGGAGAAAAGCCTGAGGAAAGAGAGGAAAGGCTCATGGGAAACCACTCCACCACCTGAGAGCATGTGGGTCTAGCCCTTGTGCTTTGTCTGTGTCATCCTGAGGCACCAGTGGGGAAACGCTCTGCTCCTCATCGATGGTGTGCAAATGCACTGTGGTCCAGCGTGCAGCGGGAGAGGCCTGAGCTCCGAGCTGAATCCACCCTATGCAGACCCCCTTATCACCAGCATATTACCTTATGAGAATTTTTTCTCATCACTTAATTTGTTTTCAAAGGTGACAGGGCTGTAAACTGAGTGGTTTATTGCACAGACAGCTCCATGAGCGGCAGCATCAGAGGGATGTTGTGCACAGACAGAAGGGACCACACGCCCTTGTCCTCACTATAGGAAGGATGTCTGCTTCCCTTAGGCAAATTGCCATCAACAACCTCTGATCCCTCACACTCCCCCATCTTTCTAGGTCTTTATAATTCTCCAAAGCTACAGGGTACAGTTTCACTTTACTCATGGCCACGTTTGAAGACATTTGTGTTTAATACTGACAAATGTCCCTAATGAGAAAGACACACTGGTTCCAACCTCTATGGAAGAAACATCACACAGAAAACACATCCACCATGCTGTGGTGATATTGGGTGGGCCCTGCGGAGGAACTGCACGTGCTCTCACACTGAGGCAAAGCCCCCTTAGTGGGCAGCAGCATTTCCGCAATTCTCTGTGACCTAAGCCATGCCTAACTGGAGGCCTAATGTGTCAGCCAGGGGGCTCCAGCTTCCCCACCAAGCATCTGAAAAGAGCATTGTGAGCTCACATACACTGCTCCCCAGATGGACCCTGCATGGCTGTGTAGCAGGCAGCTTGCACCACCATAGGATGCTTCCTATGGACCCACACCCACCTTTCTGTCAGTCTTCTAAACACAGTTTCTCTTCCCTAGATCTCCCCACAGAAGGCAGCATGCCCCGTTTTCCTGCACAGCTCACCAGGCGTCTGCGAGTCCACCCGCTGGGACAAAACACCAAGCAAGGCAGCTGGAGACGGAACTTAGCGCCAGACCTCCTGTTGCTGCCACCAAGGCACCAATGACAGAGACCAGACAAAGGAGTGGGTTAACATCACGGGGGCACCCTGGCACACAGCGTGTCTCCATATCCAGACCTGACAGGGCAGGGACAAGGGCAGTAGGCCCTTCTGGGACTCAGTCTTGTGCTCAGCCACATCTCTGAGACTCTGTGCCTCTCTCTTTGCTCCTCGCGCTCTTCTCTGTGCTTAGCAAATTTGGTTCAGGAAGATCATGGAACAGTGAGACTAGTCAGCATCTGCCGGCATGAACCCTGTGTTCCTGCGGTTACCACGCGGGGCACTGAGGCCACCAAGACTCCCCATTAACCATGCACGAGGCTATTGATGATATACACATGCAGATTCCTTTGCACTCTGTGGATGCAAAGGTCTGAGTTTAAAAGTGGTCCTCCATGAGCTGCACCCTCAATGGGAGAAAGGATTTATTTGTGGCTTCCGGCTCCAGAGGTTGCACTCCATGGCCATCTGCTAGGCGCCAACACAGCCTGAAGGTCCTCGCTAGGTGCTGGTGGTCCCTTCTTAGACTTCCCCAGCTCCAGAACAGCTCCTTGCTGTTGGCCCGAGTCCCTCTGCTACAGTTCCAGAGTGTTCTTTAGCCTGCCTGCTTCAGCCTCTCTCTCTACGTGTACGTCGGAGCTGAAGTAAGGCACCCCCGCAGAGACCTCCCGGCACGTTTGTTTGAGTGAGCACAGGGTGAGCAGCGAGGGTTACTGATGCTAGGCCTTTCACGGTGTCTAGGCTCACGGCCTGGATGAAAGTGAGGGAGTGTCTCAAAGAGAGAGCGCATCGTGTGTTGAGCCGGGCATCTCCCAGGCTCTTCCAGCCGATCAACAGGCCCTATGTCCACATCTCCTCACAGCACTCCCAGTCGTTGGTCCTGTACCCCATCACTCAAGCGTTTCACCTCACCTCACCCTGCCATAGCCAGAGGGGACCCCTATGATAGGCTTAAAGTGGCTGTCAGAAGGTACAATTATTACCGTGCTGGCATGGCTGTGGAGGAGGTATCTAGCTACACTACAAAAGCAGTGCAAAACAGTCTGTTGGTTTTGTTATTTTCTTCAATTTTTGGAAATGACTTTAAGTTAGTTTTCATGTGTGGCCTTGAAGGATAATCGAGGAGTGTCAAGTCAGAGCTGAGGCTCCCGGTAAAGCTGAGACGGGAACTTTTCCTCAACTGCTTCCTGCTCAGTCTGTGCACGGCTGGAAATCACCGCTTCATCGTCTCTATACAGCCAGGTGTGTTATTCCTGGTGCTCAGTTGTCCGATGTTTGTTTTATTTTTCCTTGAATATGAGGATGATTTTTAATATTTTCTAAGGTAAACAGGGTTCCCATAAACAGTCCTTTTATATCACCCCGGTGGTGCTGGGACACAGTCTCGGCACTGGGGTCATTAGCTCAACGGATAGCAATGCTGTGTAAGATTTCTGCTAGATATTGCTAATAGCTAACCACAGCCTTTGTAGAATGCTTAGAGTGCTTTCCACGACGCCAACTTGATCAGATTAGATCCATCTTTCCTACAGTCTCTCTCTCCCTCCCTCCCCTCGCACCCCCCTCCAGCGAAGAATTGGCAAGCCTGGAATTTGCACAAAATTGGAAGAACAAACAGCACAGGGCATTATCCTCACTGCGGGTTGCCATGGTCACCAGCAGCAGCAGCAACCATAGGCCTGGCAGTCAGTGATGTCCAGCCCCAGTTTCCCGTCTTACTCGTCTCTTCTACTGCTGAGCCCACTGCCTCAGCCACACACAGGGCTCCAGAGCCGCAGTGAAACTGCTTGCACGGGCCCTGGTTCCCCTTACAGCAGCTGGACCACACGGCTTCTCAGCCTGGTGGCTGCTGACCCCGCTGTCTGGTCCCTTAGCTCTGCCTTCTCTAGCTCTGGCAAGGTGGCAGGCGGTCAGTCCCTCCAGTGAACCCCGTCATCCCCCATGAACCTGTCTCACCACAGAAAAGAGAGGTGTGTTACGGAAAGTGACCTCTGCTCTCAGCTGCAGGGGGCCAGGGTGGTTCACTGAGTCTTGGGAGGAAGACAACCTGTGAACCCCTGGTACCTCAAGAGATCACCCCCCAGAGCAGGCGGGGCTGCCTCGTCTGTCTGCCAGAAAGCTGTGACCAGCTATCTCTGTGAATAGCTTCGGATGGGGAGCAGTTTGTTTTTGTTTTTGTTT